>NW_026126408.1:965000-1290000 GCF_943737965.1 Phodopus roborovskii | reverse complement strand
AGGATTACCTAGCTTGTTATCATACATAAGGAAGCAAATGTCAAGAAAGGGGATGAAACTTATAGAGATGGAACAACTGGGGTAGAAACAGAATTCAGGCACAAGCTGCCCTATTCATGCCCTGCTGTTTATTTGCTGTTCTCAACCTCAAATTTCCAAGTGACAGGGAAAGTGTGAGGATATTAGAATTGGCATTATTCAGGGAATTATGCAAAGTATCACTCCGTCTTTGTCCATTTCCTCAGGTGGAACACGATGGCTGTTCTCCTGTGGTTGGGTCTGAATATCTCCAATGTGTCTCTCCTCTGTAGGACCAGTAGAAAATGAAGTGTTGTTCACTAAGGTTCTATTGTCCTTCCTCTCCTGTCCCAAGTGCCATTGTCTCACAGAGTCTAGGTCACTATGATACACGCTTCCATAGCATGACATCCACAAAGTCTCCCCAGCAGAGATGCAGACATCAAATGTAGGCAAATAGACAGGATTAGATTCCAGAATTAAGCCCCTTTGCCATGAAGCTATTGACTTCCAGACAAGGGATATTCATGTCTCTGGTACTCATGGGGTCTCCTTTGGTTCTCTTTTCATTCTACCCCATGTCTGCACAATTTTCTGCCCTGAAACTTTGAACAAACTGCTAGCCTTAACTATTGTTACTCTTTGGTCATGGTAGGTAGCTTCTAACAGTGTGCATACTCTCTCCTTTCTTATTATATGGATATATTGTCTGTGATGGCAACTATTCACTTTCAGTTTGACTGGATTAAGAAATGTCTAGGGGATTTCTGTCTGTAGTAGAATTTCCAAAGAACATGAGCTTGCTAGGACCTAATGGATGTGGTAATCTCTTGAAGGGCTTAGTTGGTGTTTGTTGGAATCATTGCAAGGAGGTCAAAGGTAGGAGGTGGGCCTGGTTGAAGAATGCATGTTTCTGGGAGCATGTTCTTAGGAGCACTGTCTTGTCCTGTCTTCTCCCTGTACTCTTCCCTCTCCTTTTTTTTCCAGGAAGAGAGCAGCCAGGCTCTCTGTGCTTCTTTGTCACAGTTGGCTGTATCTCTAAAATTGAACACAAGCAGCACACGGTATTCCTTTTCTTGTGTTGTTTTCTTGGATAGTGTGGTTATAAGAGAAAAGCAGAAAACAAAATGAAACATGCTAATACTTCATTATGAAATCAATAATAATTAGAACATGAATATGCAATGCATCATTTAATTTGAGCCTCAAGGGTCTCTGTATAAAAGCATTGTTAAAGAAGTCCATTTTTATATCAGTAAACTGAGACAGAATGATTGGCAGCCAAGAAGACAAACGTGCGATTCAGATAAACAGTTAAGCTAGTACTCGTGCGTGTTAACCTTCTATGCTCATATACTGACTTTGTAATTTAAATCCTATTTTGTACCAAGACTCTTAACAAATATTTCCCTACAATAACAGACATTCCCCAATACTTCTGAAGCACTTAATATATTACTATGTATGTATATTATACATACGTTTCTTAGAAACCTATCCGAATGCTGAGGACAACATAGAAATCATAAAGGTTGAGGCATTTGGTAATACAAAAATGGAGAGACAATGGGAAGGATATAGAAATGTCGGTTTAACTTTTTGATGTGCAAATGTTTATTAATACCACTTGGGAACTGACTGTTAACTATGACCATGAAGGAAGAAAGAAAAAAATCCTCTTGTCTTTCCGCCCTTTCAAAGTCCCCTCTGTCTCCCAGCTGTGAAATTTCAAGCTGGGCGGGCGGGAGTTTTGCAGAAATATTTCAAAGATGGAATCTCCTGTAGGATTGAGCCGTGAGTCCCAGGAGAATAACCCTGAAGCTCTTCCATGATGGACTCCTCCTGTTTGGCTTCCTTGCATTGCTTCCCAAACCTCCCTTCAGGAAAGCAAATAATAGTATAACAATTGAGAGTGCACGATAAAATATGTGTTGAGTGAGATTCTTCCACATGGAGGAACTTATGGTTTACAATTAAGGATACCTTACAAGCAAGTTTGACAGGACAGGCCTCAACTGGGAGATGGCTGAGCTGTGCATGTCCTTAGGGCTATTGGAAGCTGTCTCTGGTCACAAATCACTCAAGCCCAGGTTCCTTCATAACACATTTTTCACAGAATCTCAGGAGCCCATAAATCATTGGAATGCTGGGAGTTCGCTGATTTGCCCTGAAAAATAAAAAGACACAGGAAGTGTGTGGCGCTCCCATTTCACCAACACTCGAGAGCAAACCTCAGCTCATCCACGAGCTTTCTTCCAACACCCAGCCCTGAGCAGTTACTTCAAACAACAGCAGCTGTTGACAAAGGATGGGTGGGAAGGAGAGAAGGGGAAAGGGAGCCAAGACCTCAGCTGGAGAACAAAGGGTTCCTGGGAGGACCTGAGTCAGAGCTTTCCAGAGAGGAGGGCTTCCCTGTCAGGAGAACATCTGTCCCTCCATCCCATCCATCCACGGCAGCTCTTTGGGGGTTTCCCAGGTGGCAACATCCTAGGTGCTTCTGATGAGGGCTGAAATCTCTTCTCCTGATTAATCTGCTTCTGTGTGTGTGTGTGTGTGTGTGTGTGTGTGTGTGTGTGTGCGCGCGTGTGCACCCGCACACACACTTGCACATCTGCCTGTCTGTCTGTGTCCACATACAGAAGTTAAAGGACATTTTTGAGTGTCACTTCTCTGGGATTATCTATCAGCTGTCCTCTTTCTTCTTTGGAGACAGGGCTTCTCGCTGGAGCTTTCTAAGAAGGCTATGCTGTGAGTCCAGGAATCGACCAATGCCCTTCTCTCTGGTGCTGTGATTACAGGTGAGTGCTATGATATTGGGATTCCCTTCTCTCTTTCTCTATTTCCTATGTGGGTCCTGAGGATGGCTCTCAGGTCTCACACTGTACAGACTGGGCTGTCCGGCAGCCCACCTGCTTCATCTTGGTCAACACCTTTCTCATGTTTCCCACACTGAATCCCTTCTGCAGAACACAACTTACTCAGTAGGAAATAGCCATCAATCCTAATGCCCATGACATCATCCCCCTCTTCCCCATTTCGACTGGATTGGATCATTCAGTGTCTTTAGACACTGTTACCCCTAGGGTGCCTCCTCTTCCTCCTCCAAGCTTCTGACCCTCTGGGCCACCCTTTAGCTTTATCTCCAACTTTTAAAATTTCTTCATTGATATTGTTAGAAGGATTCTGTCCCCCACAATGATGAACCCCTCCCACATTGATGAGCCTATCCCCCACATTGATGAGCCTGTTCCCCACATTGATGAGCCTGTCCTCCACATTGGTAAAACTGTCTCCCATATTGGTGAACCTGCATTTCCTATGATGCTTGTTTAGAATACACCTGGAAGCTTCCCTTTCCCCAATCTCTTTTGACATCACCAAGCTTGTCACCACTAAACATCTCCTCCTTTACTCCCTAATCATCTTTCTGTTTTCTCCTGATTCCTACAAATCTTTTTCCACAGAGAAGTCAGACCAGAGTCTGTGGGAGAAGAATTCATGTCATTCACAGCCAGAGGTTAGTCACCTCCCATTACTCCATCACTTTAGTTTGTCTACAAAGCCCACACAGACACTTAAAGTCTTGTTGGTACTCCCTCATCCTCTCTCCTGAATGTCCATCCATTGTCTATTAACAGGAGATGTTGTGCTCTCCTTGATTGCAGACTATGCTCACAGCCTTTGTCATGCAAAGCCAGAGTCAGCATCCTCAGACTCTTCCCCTAGTTGTGTCTCATCTTGTAAACCCCACTGTAACCGCTAACTTTCATGAAGTTCTGCATTCATATGCAGGCTATCTGAGGGAATTCTTTATCCTTTCTCCATGTAATTGTGACTCACAGGAAGAACACTCTCTGGCTCTTGGTTCAGGGAGTAGAGTCTACCATGGCTGACAAGACATGGGTGTTAATCTGCCTCCTGTTTATAGCATCAGAAATGGGACCAGAAAGCAGAGATCTTGAACTAAACCCAAGTACAAGCTATAACCATCTATCCCCACCCCTACAATCCTAAGCCCTGTGTTTAAAATGGTCTCCAGTCTTCAAAAACAGCAACACCAACAGTGGGACAAAGTGTTGGAATGTATGATTCTATGCAAGACATTTCACTTCCAATTTACAGCACCAGGGAGTAAGACACAACTATGTGAATGACCTTCCTTCAAACCTGAGTTCAAACTTGGTTTGGAATCCAGCAGGGGTAAATGTGACAGTTTTCTTGCCAAAAGTAATTTGGTGTCCAGAGCAAAATGTAACAATGCTATACCTCAGAATTGTTATCTGTAAAATTAGAATAATGCAACCTACTTTGTAGAATTATGCAATTATTCAACTGCCACCCGGCAAGTTAGCCGTAGAGGCAGAATTAGAGGTCTGACCTAGCTCACCCCCCCCCCCCCAGTTTGTTGCACAATGTCTGCCTGAGTGACAGTGGGTGTGTTTACACCTGTGTGGACAGTCCCACACTAAGATCTGCAGCCAAGCACCCTTCACTCAACTTAGCCCAGAAAGATGTAGTACAGAGTGTGGAACTATCCCCATCCCTGGCTGTGTACCTGATGTGAAAAATCATCCCATTTCATATCATCAAACATTCTGCTGTAGATCGTAAGACTATGACCAGATGGCATGAACAGCTGATTCTCTTTAGAAAACTTGGTAAGAAAAGGCAGGAAATAGAAGAATACAAAAATACTTTTCCAAGTTTGAGGGAGGAAACAGAAGTTGTACAGAAGAGAGTAAAAACTTCACTTTAAGACGATAAGGCTTAAGCTTGAAGGTTTTAAGAGAAAGATCTACATGATAATGCCCAGGGGACCATTGCCCCCTCCATACACAAGCATCTCTCTAGAGCAGTGTGGGTCTCAACCTCCCTAGTGCTGCCCTTTAATACAGTTCCTCATGCTGTAGTGATGCCCCCAACCATACAATTACTTTTGTTGCTACTTCGTAACTGTAATTTGCTACCGTTCTGAATCTTAATGTAAATATCTGATTTGTGACCCCCAAAGGGGTCCCCACCCACAGGTTGAGAACCACTGCTGTAGAAGAAGTAAATTTGCACAACTGAATTAACACCAAAGCTAAGTGGCCAGAAAAGTCACTAGAGGATAGAGGGCAAGGAGAACACTGACACCCTCAGCCAGCAAGTCAATGCCACGAGACGCCTCTTTGGCTGCTGATCATTTCCAGTTCTTTCTGTTCTTGGCACATAAAACTTTTATGGGTGCACAGATGTGTCTTTGTGTTCACATGTGTGCACATATGTGTGTGTGTGGAGCTCAGATGGTAACCTTGCCTGTCCTCAGGCACCACATATCTTATCATTTGAGACAGGTTCCCTATTGGCCTAGGAGTTGCCAAGTAGTCTAGGCCATCCATAGGGATGGATACATGTGACTCTGTCTCCTAGCAACAGGATTATAGGAACATGCCACCATGCTGGGCTTATTTTATGTGGCTCCTGAATATCCATTTCAGGCCCTCCAGCTTACCTTTCCAGCTGGCCCATTTCCTTAGCCTATCCTTCTTATTAAAAAGTAAAATAAAATAAAAAGACCATGGTCTAGTAATGTATGTGTTTTGAGATACATTGAACCAGCATTTGCTGAGAAGTTGATGGTATCAGGAAACATCACCTGAGCAACAGCCACAGGACAAGACATGCCTCTCATTCTCATGCTTAGGCAAAATTGAACCCATTATTCCCTTGTATGGATAAAAATACTGAGGGTCAGAAAAGGTAAATTCATTGCTCAGTGTGGAGATGAGGTATGGGGTTTGCACTGAGTTAGTGTGATGCTGAAAAGGTTCATCCTGCTGGGTGTAGTAATGCACACCTTTAATCCCAGCATTAGGGAGACAGAGCTAGGAGCATCTCTGTGAATTTGAGGCCAGCCTGGTCCACAGAGTGAGTTCCAGGACAGCCAGGACTACACAGAGAAACTGTCTCAAAAAGCCCAAAGGAAAACATAAGAGGTTCATCCATTGATGATGGTTCTGAAAGAGCTTTACTATCTGTTGTCACACTCAAGATGATCTCTCCCCCAACCTCCCCTGGATTAGTTTGATCTCTTTGGGCTTTTCTGCATTTCTGAGATCTGTGCTTAGAGAACCGACTTCCAGTCTCCCCATGCTATCTCATCTCCATATCACCAACAAGTGGGTTGCATGGGCATTCCCTCAGGCAGCACAGAAGGCCAGCCATTCAACAGTCAGACGGTAGGTTCCATGGCCCAGTTTTTCTGGTACACACTGGCAAGAGAAGGAATGTTAATTACTGCACTTGTGGTGCTCTACAGGAACAGCAGTGACTGTGCTGAAAGGCAGGCATGGTGTGTCATCATCTCCAGTCACACAAGCTCCTCCTCACAGGAAGTCACCACACCACATCACTCTGGGGTTAGGTGCCTATGCGGAGGGTGGCAGGGGGCAGCTGCCTAGAAACACATGCTAAGTGACACAGATATGTATCTCTCTGGTTTCAGGCTTCTTTCTTGTCCCATCTGTTTGTCCCTTCTTTGATATTCTCTCTGTCTTAACATCTTTTATATAGAGCCTCCCTATGTTGTTCATTAGAAACTACTGAGTCCTTCCTTTCTTACTTCCTTTCTTTGATCTTTGTTTCTTTCCTTTTTTAATTCTCTTTCCAATCAACCTAAGCGCTAACTAGTCATCTGTTTTTCTGCAGGATTGCAGGAAGAAATAAACAAAATACACGATGTACAAATAATCATTGCAAAGACTTTGTACTACATCTCTCATTTTGTAGAGGTGCAGAAAAGGGAAAGTTTTGAGTCAATTAATGGTGGGTCCAGAACTACAACTCTCTCCCTTGACCATAATTATTACCGTGGTCCAACACACTCCACTAAATAACATAATCCTCTTATATGGTACAAGCTGGTCTTGCTGTAAGACTAGCCTAAAGCCTTCCCACACAACTCTTTCCCCTCACATATCCTCTTCTTCCTTTGCTTCTTCTCGTGCATGACCTCCTACTCACATACTTAGCCCACCCATCCATGCTATTGGTCAAGTTGACCAATGGTGGCCTTCTTAATCCAGACCTTACCCTGGTGGGGGGAGTGGGTCTCATGATGGAATAAGAAGTCAAGAGGCTTTTGAGTTCACTGAGCACTGAGCAATTACAAAGGAAACCTGCCCTGAGATGCCACTGCCTTCACAACACAGAGCTGCACATTGGATCCTGCTGTTGTTAACTCAGAGTTAACATGGGAACATGAACTGGACTGTAAAACCTCTCTCTCTCTCTCTCTCTCTCTCTCTCTCTCTCTCTCAATCTGCCTGTCTGTCTCCCCTCCCTCCCTCTCTCCCTCCCTATCTCCTTCCCACCCTCCATGTATTAGCTTTTTTTTCTTTGTTAAGACAAACACCTGACAGAAACAAAGAAATGGAAGAAAGAATCTTTTTGGTTCCTGACTAAAGAGGTTATGTCTAATCATGATGGGAACACGGGGCTGGGACCCCTCAGGTTTCCATGCATTCCAAAGCAAGATCAGGGAAGGTAGCATTCCTTTCTTTATTCCTTTACTCCGTTGATCCATCACAGACCCACACACATGATGCTGCCCAACCATTTAAGGTGGAGAAGGGAGGGTCTTCCCTCATCTGTTGAATATTTCTTAAGTATCTTAACAGACACACCTAACAGTTTATCTATTAGTGTCCTTGGCATTTCTCAACCCAATCAATTTGACAGTTAAAATTGACTATCACAATAGGCTTGGGTAGGAATTTAGAATGTCAAGGAATTTGTTCCATCTCAGAGAGAGAAACAATTTGCCAAGAGTCACAGCCTGTTCCATGACAAATCTGAGCTGACTGCATTCTGCCTCCCCTTCTGGTCCAGAAGCATTGGCCCTGGGAGAAAGTTGTCCCCTCTCAGAAGGCCGAAAAGGATGGATGCTTCTATTCCTTTTTCTCCCTCCCTGTGTTTGTTCCAAACTTTCCTTCCTGTCAGATTACAGGAAACCTAAATTGTGCTGATTTTCCTGGGATGCTTCCAGATTTGGGTAGCTCTGAGATCTCTGATGTTGTCCTTCATTAGAATTTGAAAGGCTCTCCAAGGGCTTCTCAGATCTTGTTTTGGCCCTATTTCCTTCCTGTCACTTGCAGGGTGCTAGGCTAACCTTGACAGACAACATTTTAGATGTTTCCACCACACCCTGACAGACTCCCACAGGACTTCCAAAGGAGCATGGAGGAGCCAGAAGTGCTGTTCCTTTGGCTGTAGATGTGGAGCTGTTGGCCAAGCCCGGATATGCTCAGAGAAAGAATGGATAGAGAGACAGAGAGAGAGAGACAGAGAGAGAGAGAGAGAGAGAGAGAGAGAGAGAGAGAGAGAGAGGAGGAGGAAGTTAGAGGTGGAGGAGGAGGCCCTATTTCTTAGCATTCTAGTTAATCACTGTGAATATAGCATGAGCTAGCTTTGCCAAAGATAAGAGGGTAACATTTGCCTGCAAATTCCATGGAAATGAAGCCATATAGCATCTCAGTGTGGGCCAATGAGAGCAGCAGTCTTCTTGGCTCTCTAGGAAGATGAATTTCAGGATCTTTTCCTCCAGGAAGAGATGGTGAGTCAGGGAGAAAGGGTGTGAGGCACAGAATGAGCATGCCTGGGCTGTGAGATCGGAAGCATAGCACCTACAACCCGTGTGAAACTGGCAGAGACTATGGTTGAGTCAGCTAGCCAGAGTATCCCATGCCCCTTGAGTACATTACTTAATCTTTGTGGATACCATCTCATGTATATACTGGTTGCATGGCAACTAATCAGCAAGATTTGTCATGGAGATCAGAACACCCACCCCCAGCACATAGTACAGAATGGTTGTGTGCTCTGTGTGACAGTGATGGGCAATACGAGGAAGCAAAGGGGGTCTGTGTCATTTGGTCCTCCACACAGTGGGATAGTTCTGGGCAGAGTACTCCTCTAGACTGCTCAGCACTGGCAGACACAGTTCTTAGCCTGAGAACCTGCTGTGTTTCAGTGTGTGCTGAAGGGAGGCACCCAGAATGCTCACCAGATGGGTGTCGTATAAATAGCGTCCTTGCCCACTGTTGTCACTGTCCAAGTCTCTTTATCAAAGCAAGGTTTTCTGTGTTTCTCACTACTACTGGTGTGGACTCTGGTCACTCTTGACCATGTCCCTACTTCAGACATCCAGGAACTCCTGCAACTCGGGGATCCAGGCTGCCACCACCTCAGCAGTGTAATTCAATCAAAAGAGAGCAGCCTGGGGATCTGGCAACAAGCCGAGCGGATCCAAGTCTGCAGCAGATCCAAGTGTACAGGCGCGTCTCCATCTGGCCAAGAGTCTCCTGTCTGGGACACGACCACCCACGCCATTCTTTCTGATCTAACAGTCGGGCTTGCAGTGATTCAGCTCATGTGGTAGCTGAGCAGGGCCCACTCTCCTTCTGAGGATGAAATGGTCTGTCTCCCAAATGAGCAGGAAGTGTAGGCCGTTCAGCCCTCGCCTCCTAGACTCCAGGTAACAACTTATTCCCAAGGAATGAATGCTGTTCTTCTGCTGTCCTTGGGTTTAGCCTCCTTTGCTTTCATTATGTTGGAGAGATTGGCCAATGGAGGTGTAGGATGGGGTGCCAGGTAGCTTTAAAAGAAGTTATGATTTAGTCATTATGAAGTGTATGACCCTGAACTTCTAACTTGTCCTCCCCCGTACTCACTTTCCACATTTGTACATTACTTGTACAGTAGAGGCTCCCCATCCTGCCATAGAGGCATCTCTCCTCCACTCCAGACTCAAGAGATAGCAATTGAAGTCAAAGAGTCCCCTCACTCTGTGCACCTGAAAGTAAGTTAGAGACAGAGCCTGCAACTAGACCTGTAGAGATTGGCCTGAGAGAAGGCTGGGTATCTAGGAGTAAGCAAGAGAGACATTTTGGTTTGGTTTGGTTTGGTTTTGTATATGTAAGTATGGTATATGCATATCTGGCATTTGTATGTGTGAAGGCACATATGCACTTGTCAAGACTAGATACATGAGATGTCTTCCCGTATCACTCTGCATCTTGTATATTGAGGCAGGGTCTCTCTTCCTGAGCCCGGTGCTCACCCTTTCGGCTAGTCGACTCACTACAAACTAACAGTGGGCTGCCACAGCCTCCAGGCTTTAACATGGGCTCTGAGGGTCTAAATACTGTCCTCAGACTTTGTGTGGCAAGTCTTTTACCCCCTGGGCAATCTCCCCAGCCTTACGGGTGAAGCCATGTGGCTTTCTTCACTGAATCCTTTCTCTAGCTTTGCATTCTCTCTGCACCCAACAGGGTGAACAGACAGAGCAAGCCCATCTTTGCCAGACACTGATGTAGGCGCTGGAATTGAAATCATGTGAAATATTCCAGGGGCTGAGAGTGTAGAGAGGAGACAGAAGCAGGAAAGATACTCAGACGTGACGTGAGAGGCTGGAAAGGAACCAGTAGTAGACATGGGTGCCCGAGGAGAGAATAGATTGAATGAGGTGCTCAAGGATAGAATAAGAGACAGAATGGGTGCCCTAGGACAGAATCCACTGAATGGGGTGCCCAAGGAAGGATAGACTGAATGGCATGTTTGAGGGGAGAACAGACTGAATGCCTTCCCTTAAGGATCTCAGAGCAGCCTTCTTAGACAGAAACACAGAAGTTGAGTGACTTGACCAAGATGAAAAACAGTAACCTGTGCAGCTTTACTCAGCTCAACTGTGTTTCACTGGAACCTTGTTCTCTTTCCCAGGCTTGTGAGCAATCCTGGCTGCACTGGAGGAGTAGTAATAGTGATGGTGATGGTGATGACGATGTTGATAAGCTCTTGCTGCAACTAGAGTGAGGAAATCATAATCCCCTTCTGAACCCTGTAGTTCAAATTCAAAGGGCTCTGCTCTGAGACCTCTCCCCTGCTGGAATCAAGAGTCTTCCTAGAGTTAGATTACAGCTTCTTGGATGCTGGCTGGCCCCCTTTCTTATTTGTGTGCATTCCAAAGATTCCATCAGATCAGAACCTAAGAAATTTCTTTAGCTCCTTGGCTCTGTCCTCCTCCTACTCTACTCTCCCTAACCCTCCCCCAGATTTCGTTCATATTCATTCACTCAACCTTGTTTTATGATCTTTATTACCCGAGGTCCTAGTACCTGGGACATGAAGGGGAAACAAAGCCTTCAAACCCCGAGAGTCTGCAAGTCTCCTTCCAACTCAACCATTATCCCTTGGTGTTTTTAAACAAGTTTCCTGTGGTGTTTAGACCCTGATTTCTTTACCTCCCAAATAAGATCATTAGCTTTTACCTTACTTGGCAGGTACAGAAGCGTAGTGGGGTGGGGTATCATGGCTTATGATTGAATACTGAACACTTAGTGAACTGTTGTCAACACGCAACCCAGTCTGTAGATGCGCTTCCACTCTGATGTGCACACCATCTTTCACGAAGTGCTCATCTTTCAGACAGATAGCCCTTGCTCCTTAGGCTCCAGAAACACAAATCAATTCCATTTCAAAGCTGTCTGCTTGCAGAGAATGTCTAATTAGCTGCTTTCTTCAGCTAAACGTCTCTGCCTTCTAATGGAGAATTTTCCCTGCTATTAACTATCTTGAGCCCAAGAATCCAACATTTGGACTGAGGTTCTGTGGATACATGCTGGGGACTTTGGGCCTGGTGTCAAGAGGGATCGCTTTCCAGAACAGTCTAGACTGTATGTGGACTCAGTTCCAAGGGGAAGAGGCTATGGCAGCACTGCCTGAGTCATGGGGTGATCAGGCTGGGACCCAGGCTTGGAGCAAGCAGCCTTGTCAGGAGTGCTCTCCAGCTGGCTAGGTCAGGCTCAGGGTCACTCTGCCAAGAAAAGCTTCTGCTACTCACTTCAGGGTTTTATCTGTGGGATACTGCAACCAGCGGTGTTCTGCTGTGTGTGGTTCCTCTATGGGACATTGACAAAAAGAAGCAAATTCCCCCCTCCTCGCCAGACCCTCTGAATTACCTGTGTGAGTTATTATAGTCTCTGAGTTTCCATAGATGTCAGAGCAGGGGAACATGCTAGGCTCTCCTACCTCAAGCAGAGTCCTGTATCTGGGCCAGTTCACTTTGCTGTTTGTCATGGAGAGAAAATCTGTTGTTTCTCTTTGGCATGCAGTAATGGAAGGTGAGAAAGACAACGATTTAATTACACATCTACCACCTTACTGGAGACCTGCCTTCCCCCAGCTAGTTCCTCAGCTGCAGGCAATGTTGCATCTAATGGATTCCAAGATGCCATTATTTTATGAAGGAATAGGGAAACAAAAGCGAGGCTGCCATTAGGGCTGACACACAGCTGACAATGAAACACATCCTCAAAGCAAAGAGCAAAAATGTCTTAAATGAAACATGGCACCGACATCCTAGGACTGCCACACCGATTCATTAAGATCGTGCATCTGAAAGTGTGTTGGAAACTGTCAAACACAGTAACTCCGCTGTTGCATCTGATAAAGACAGCATATTGCCAGGGGGAAACACAGCCCTAGGTCAGCCAGTCTTGTTTCTCCTGCCAGTACCATCAGCTCCTTGCTGGGCAGTTCTGAACCTCTTCTTAGACCCTTAAGGAGCTTGGTTATCACCTGGTTCATTAGATTCTTACAAGCACAAGAACCCAAAGACAAACAAGATACTCTTTGTTTGTTTGTTATCTTTAATACATCCATATATGTAATACATGCAGATATATCTTTAATACATATATTTGTATCTTTAATAATACACATATGTATGTATATATATATATATATGTAATATTTACCTGAAATTTAAATTCTGTTCAGCATCTTCTGTTTTTATTTTACAAACACGGCAACTTTATATAAATTAAAGGGCCCAACAATAATTGCTAGGTTCGAGCCAATATAAGGCTCATAGGAACAGAGCCTAGGCATTCTCAAAGGATAGGGTAGATTAAAGGTAATTTCATGAACATTAGGAGCTAGTTAGGGCCTTCACAAACTTCCAGTGGTGGTTGGGTTCAAAGAAGGGACATCTGAGTGGCAGGAAAGCACAGTTTCTATACAAAGGCAGAGTCTTGCCTGATAAGTGATTTTGGGCAGTAGCCAGATGTACCTCTCTAGAGGTGCCTCAGAAGAAAAGCCAAGACTTTAAATAAATGTACTTTTTAAAAAAGAGGAGGAAGAAGAGGAGAAGTAGGAAGATAAGGACAGAGATGAGATGAGACCACTAAAAGCTATAATTACAGGAAGAGTGGTCAAGAGCTACATTGGGGTCCAGCAAGAAGGTTCAGTGAGTAAAGTCACCACCACCAAGACAGATGATCTGAGTCAACTCCCACTAATTGTCCTCTGAGTTACACACATGCATTCACTAAATGTGATTGTTAAAAATTGTCCTCTTACTGGACAGAAAACGAGGGATCCTGCATAGGACTGACCTAGGCCCTCTTCATAAATGTGACAATTGTGTAACTTCATCTTCTTGTGGGGCTCCTAACAGTGGGGTCAGGGCTGTCTTTGACTCTTTTGCTGGCTTTTGGGACCCTTTTCTTCATACTCATTGAGTTGCCCAGCCTTCATACAGGGAGAGGTGCTTAATTTTACTGCAACTTGATGTGCCATGTTTGGTTGCTACCCATTGGAGGCCTGCCCTTTCCTGAGCAGAAATGGAGGAGAAGATTGGGAGAGGAAAAAGGGAACTATGAGGGAGGGACTGGGAGGAGAGGAGGAAGGGGAAACTGTGGTCAGGATGTAAAAAAATGAAAAATTTGTCCATTTGTCCTCTTTGGGCCTCATTTAGTATATACTTCTCTTTATACGGAAAAGGAAAGTTCCTTGAGAAGGGGGAAGGTTACAGTGGCTAAGAATGTAACAATATTATTCCATAAATAAAAGCAAAGTTGCAAATTGTTGATTTGTCATGGTTGTAAGGGTTTTAGTAGGTAATTTTCCCTCTTGTTTTGTCTTCAGCTCTAGTGTCCACAACAAATGAACAAATAAATAAATAAGCACAATGTTCCCATCATAGCATTTTAGAAGTTAAATGTCAAACTATATATATATATCAAAATGGTGGAGTTCATTTCTCCAGAGAACACCAGATCAGTGTTCTCAACCTGTAGGTCACGACCCCTTCACAGGGTCTCCATAGACCATCTGCATATGGGATATTTACATTATGATTCACAACAGTAGCAAATTATGATTATAAAGTAGCAATGAAATTAATTTTGTGTTTTGGGGTCACCCCAACATGAGGAACTATATTAAAGGGTTGCACTGTCAGGACGGTTGAGAACCACTGCTCATTCCTTAGTGGAGCCTAGGCTGAATGTAAGCACAGGGAAGAGGTTGTTTGAAAAATGGGTTGTTTTCACTTTAAGCATTGTTAAATTTAGGTCTTGATATTTGATCATATTGCCGAGATATTAAAGTACAGTGGATGTCAGTCAACAATAAGTGAATGGCATTTGTGTTATCTTGTAACACATTCACACCTCTGAATCAGGTAGATAGCAGTTTTGAGCCCTGGTTTAGCTATGGGCTACTGAGTCCCAGGGTTTCTACACAGTACTAGCCAAACTCTTGCAATAGGTTGGTGACAGCTGGATGCCAGCCCTGGTCCCCTCCCTTTCTTACTAACAGTCTTGGCACTCCAGTGAAGCCATCTGTGGTTCTGTTGCCTAATCGAAAAGACACAATGAATGCCTCTTTGCAGAGTGCTTTGTGAGAAACACATGAAGTAATATGTGCAAGGGTATTGAAATTAAAAAACAATATGTTGGCATCAACAAACCTTAAATATTTAGTTAGTTTCTTCACATGACTGGGCAAAGAACCTCAGCTTCCTGACTAAAGCCTGTTCTCTCTGTTTCCAGCATATGCACCCACAGGCATGTACAAGTGTTAGCTGGACAGTTTGAAGTCTTGCTTGAGGTTGGATCTCAAGTTGCTGCTCTGGAGGCAGGGGAAGCTGACCTTGACCTAGGGATGCTCTCTTATAAGGGGGGATGAGGTAAACTGGTCACTTGACAACTGATAAGTCTATCTGCAGAGTACAAAGGGAGCTGGGGAAGGAAAAGGCTGGATAAGATGGTTACTCAGCTGAAGTATACTGCAAGGGATGGTGGAGAAAAGAAAGAGCTTTAAAATAACAGGAAGAGTGATTTGGGAATATGAGACTGTATTATCAACTAAGACCACTTTCTAAAACCAACACATAGAAAATGATAATGTCGATTAACAGTCTTCTAGAATCCGTATTATTAGATGTAGTCCAGCAATGCATATTTAGAACAAGAATATATTTTAGTAATCATAAACATGGGTTTGCGTTTTGCAGATGTTTATATACAAGTCCAAATAAGTAAAGGATTTTGACAAAGACACACAGCAAATAACAACTTATCCAGAAACAGATTTCAGATCACCTGGCTCTCAGAATGATTAACGTTTAGAATCAACAGTCTCTTCCTGTCTTTTCTTTGGATTTTCATGCATTTTCTACTGGAAAAAGTAGGAAGCAATAATGTAACAATGACACACTCAACCATACCAAAATTAATGACAAGCTTCTTTCCAATGGACTTGATTACAGTGACTTTCTCAATTAAACTGACTTTACGACAAGCCTTCACAGTCCTGTCATCACACTGAGATATGAGGGTACAATGATGTGACTAGATTTTATGTAATTAACAATTGAAACCAAAAAATAACACAATCATATTCAATTCTCTGTGTATACATTTCTACTTAGGCTAATTGCAAAGGACATTCTAGACAGTTCAAAATAAAGCATATTCAAACCCCAACTTCTGATTTCATAGGACAAAAGACAAAAATGAGGTTGTCATTGCAATATTCCTAGATGACATGGGAACAGACATGAATACAGAATATCAGAACCCAGCTTTGGATTTCTTGCACTGTAGAAATATGCCATTCAGTCCAACAGTAATTGGTTCTTCAAATACTATTGGGTAAATTATCATGAAAGTTGGTTTACTTGGGGCCACAATTCTTGCTCAATGTAAAACGGATATATCTGGAGATAGCCTTCTAGTTGGCACTGTCCTGAAGTGGTCTAGGGTGTCACATGGTAAGAGACAAGGAATATGATGACTTAACCCATTGACCAATCAACCCATTAAGTACACTCATCAGAATAGCATCCTAATGGCATCCTGTACATCCTAGCAGATAACATGGCACATTAGTGGGAATTATGTTCCATATAAGTTTCAAAGAAAATAAGCTGCGGTCAAACCATGGAAGTTAGCAGGGAATGTGTATATGTCATTTTAAGGAGAAAGAAAGCTTATGTACACATTGTGGTCTTTTTATTTGAATGTATTTTCTCATCCTATCTTTCAAAAAGGCTATTCTGCCATTCTCTTTAATCTTGCTAAAGCTATCCATCAAAATGCCCTGTCCTTCCCTATAGGGCTTAACACCAGAACATTAGCTTGACAGTAAGAGTATGCTCACACCCTCATCTGCTATGATTTCTGCAGTGACAATAAGGAAGGCACAGGGGGTAACCGACAATAGTCTTATGTGGGATTGCTATGTAGACATAGCGGGACAAAATGCTTCTGGAAGGTTATCGATCTGGATCTGTCAGCAACCAGAAGCTGATTATCATTAATAAGTCACATGAATATCAGTAGAAAGGTGAAGGCAAGAGAAAAAAGAGAACAGGGAAAATCATGTCATCTTTATTTAAGTTCTGCACATACATATACCTACTTACTCAATGCCAAAGACTTGGCCCTCCCATCATAAAAGAGCCCAAAGCTCTGCCAATCCAAAACTGTCAGGTACATTTTATTGCTTATATCACTGGTATGTGAGCTTTTGATCTCACAGCTGAGCATCTTCTAAACAATACAAGGAAGTCCAACAAGATCTTGTCTTCAAAGAAACTCTTAGATGAAGTCCCAATGTAGAGACAAAACAAGACTACTATGATTGACAGGAGGGTTGGTAGGGGGAGAGTCCTACCAGAGCCAACCTGGATTCCTTCTGTATTCTCAAAATAGTGCTTGTGACATCTCTGTAGGACCCTAGTATTTAAAGAAGCAGTTAGAAAGCCATCCAGAGTGAACTCTAGACTGAAAACTCAGTCAGTATAAGGCCATTATCTAATTCATCTGTCTGATTTTCCTTGATACTTCAATCCTTGTCATAGTGACTGCAGTGTAAACGCCCAGATGCTTTAGGCATGATAGGGCTATTATCTCGGTGTCTGATCAACCATGTGTACCATGTTTCTTTTCTTTAAAACAAATAATTGCCAGAGATGCTGAGAGGAACATGCACAATGGCTAGCCTGGCTCTCTTTGCCTTTGGTCTCTTCAGTGTTTTGCAGGTCCCTGCTGCATCCAGTAGAATGCACGTGAGACTTGGGGTTCGGAGACCTGTTCTTCAGGCCCAGCCCCACCAAGTCTCCATCTTCTTGGACATCCATTTCCCTGCTGGTGACGAGAGGGTTGAACTGGGTGAGTCTGAGAGCCCATCCAAGTCTATCATTCCATGGCTCATATAGAGCAGGATATTGATGACTCATTTAGCAGATAAACAAGTTGTCCCCATGTGCCGTCTGCTAAAGTAATGAGCAGAACTCTTTCTAAACAGAAAAAAATTTTCACACCAGACAGAGTCCAAAGCCTCTGAGGGTTAAACAAGGGGAGGCTTAATGCTAAGCAGATGAATCCTCTACAACAACATGGCAACACTTCTTGGCACCCCTTCCTTTCTTATGGTCTCTCCTGAGTGGTTTGGCTGCTCTGCATGGGGACACCTGAGGTCATCTCAAGCCCTGGTTGTGCCCTCACTATCCCAGAACACCCTTTGCATTTTACCTCAAAAAGTCCCAATTGGGTTCAGGAAACAACCCCTTTCCCAGCATTTCCCATAAAGGCTGTGAAGCCATCTGTGGTCAGTTTGTAATCACTTTTCCTTTTCACTGCTCTAAGCAAGCATCTTTCCCAAAAGTCCCTGGAATTTGAACACCCAACAAAATAACAGATAACTACCACATCTCTCATCTGTGCCATGAACACACATGAGCTAGGTAATAGCCATAAATTAAAGGATAAGAAAGTAAAACAAAAAAAGTTAAATATCTTGCATTAGGCAAGTTGAATATTAGATTCAACTGCAAAGAAGTAGACCCATAGCCCAAACCAATAGCACCTTACTCCATGTTGTGGCTTCACATGGTGGGCTGGGATGAGGAATCTCCTGGGGCCTGGAGTCTCCCATTTAGGTCACCTCCCCTAACATGTTTGCTTGGTTACAGTCTCAGCATACTCATTTGAGTGTTAGGCACATAAAACCTGAATCCTCTACAACCCTGCTCATGTCTAAGGGCTTATGTTTTTCTTTGTCTTCTATGAGAAAACAAACAGGATTTTTTGTTTGTTTTCATTTTACACACAACTATTTTCTCCAAATAACTTAGTACTGACAGTGTGAACTGTGAGTCTTGCTGCCAGCAGGTTACTATATTATACCTGGGACCCCTTAGGAAAATGGGCCCTGGAGAACAAGTTCAGTAGCCCTCAGCTGACAAGTAGGAAGCAGAGTCCGACCAACTGTCCTTTGCTTGTATCTACTTAATTTGGGCAAAACTGAAGGCAAAGATGTCACACTCAGCTAATCAACAGCAAGAGCCATACAGAACCCCACCAGGAAGATAATTCAATCAGGCTCACATCTAGAGTTGTCTTTCCATGGGACCTTTGCTGATCACACTGGTCCCCACAGAATAATTTCCCTTCACTAAGCTCATACAGTCTCTGTCATGTCGTGCTGTCCAGTTCAATGCAGACAGCAACCACTGCAAGACCTTTAAAGGATTGTAAGGCACAATCAGGCAGAATCTATATGTCTCTTACAAGATCAATCCTGAACTCATCTAGTCATGTCAGTGTACTTTGTAAAGATTAAGAACATTCCTTGGTAACCTTTCAGTTTAATGACAAGACCGTATGTTTTTCCTGACTAATGGATAAATTTTATTTACTCAGATGTGGTATATGTCACAACCAATTATGTTTAGCTCTGAACCATAGATGCCTGGGCATCCTGTAGTCTTCTACATCGGCATTTACTGATGCTTCTATACAGAAGTGCCTCTCTTTTTGATACACAAATGCTTATTCATCTTCCAGGACTCAATCAGAGTCTGTCTATATTCACAAGGCTTGATTAGGCCCCCAGGACTCCTCAGGCTTAGTGGAATTATAACTAGCTCAGAGAGAATTTGACTGCCCTGTATCTTCTGCTATCTCTTATTATGCTTTGGCTCCTTACCCAGTGGAGTCCGCTACTTACTTTTCTTCCTTCCGTCCTTCCCATCTCGCCTAAAATCATATATCATCATTTTATCAAGAGGGATGTCAAGCAGCATAAGTAAATGTATTAATGCAAGTTATATCTCTGTGGGGTGATATAGCAATAAGCACAATTGACAATTGTGTTTGCCCACCAGGACTAACCATTCATGGAAGTGGATTGTTTGTGTGCCTTCAGCAAAGCAGGTGTGCTGCTCTTAGACAGGGTACTGGGTACCTGAGTCGGCAGCTTTTTTGATAAGAACTACAAGGTAGTGTCTCTATACAACAGGACCTACAGCCTTTCTTTCCTGGGAAAAGGTATCTATTGTCCAGTGGGGATGCTGAAGCTTTTGAGACAAGGACAGTGTGAAGCTGAACAGCTAAAGGACAAGGTAAATCGTCAACCTGTCCCTTCCTCTACTCTTTAGCCTTCACTTTCCACTCATCTCTCTTTTCAGGCTAATTATATTGGCAGACTATCTTGGGAGTCATCAATAAATGTATCATTATTCCAGTGTCATGAATAGCAATTTGATTCAATGTGTGAATGAGAGCTAAAGACACACATTTAGAGAGGGATAGCATTGGGGCTTGAGCCATGGTCTTATTTTCCATCACACACTATCTCTATCTTTTCAGCCTATTGACTCTGGCTTTTAGGTCCAGCAAGTTCATGCTACCCCACCCTACTAGATGCCAAGGCAACTGAAACCTCAGTGGGCCTCAGTGATGTGGGTTATTGAGTCTCATGATCTTTCCTTGTGATATGGAGAGCTAAGTTCAGACACAACTAGATATGGTGGCCCACACCTCCCCAACACTTGGGATGTAGAAGCAAGATGATCAAGCCCAACTTGAGCTATACGAGACTCTGTCTCCAGAGGAGAGTAAAAGCACAGAGGCATTTCGCAAGAATTAATGCCAGAATCTTTTCTGGGATAGATTGCATGGTGCTATGCATACAGCCTCTAAAGAATGCTACAGGGCAAAAGCAAGTTTATATTTGATAGTGGAGAGGTATACAGTCTAACAACAACAACTTTAAGACATACAAGCTACAGGGAATAAAATTCAACAAGAGCTCCCTCACAATGACAATAAGCTATAAAATAAATTCATGGGGATAATATCAGAAAAATCTAGCCAAGAAGATAGAGTTCATAGATCCTCAATGTTGCCCAGAGAAGTAGTTCTGCAAAGGGATGATTGACTCCAAAAGCAATCTCATTTTCCTGGGCTGAGCATCCTAGGCCCAGCATTCAGTCTCTAGAGAGTTCACACTGATTCTGGCCTGTAGTGTGAATTCTAATTGGCTTTAATAATAAAAACCCAGAGTCAGATATCAGGGATGAAAGCTGAAAGATCAGAGAAGCAGAGCAGCCAGCCACTAGATTTTACCTCTATCTCAGACTGAAAGGGTGATCCTGTCTCTATGAATCCTCAGACTGAATGCCCAGACTCAATTCAATGAGCTCCTGTCTTCTCTTATATTCCTTTTCTTATATTCCTCTCTCAGCCCAGCCATATGTCTTCCTGTCTCCACCATCCTAGTTCTGGGATTAAAGGCAGGTGACTCCCAAGTACTGGGATTAATTAAAGGTGTGTGCCACCACTGCCTGGCCTTTATGGCCAGCTAGTGTCTTAGCTCTGCACTCTGATGTTCAGGCAAGCTTTATTTGTTAGATCACAAACAAAATGTCACCACACTGATGAGCACTGTCAAAACTCATAAATGAACTGTACTCTCATGACAATCACTTCTGTGATACCCTAACTAGCATCCTGCAAAGAAGGTATGGATTCTCTAAAGATACCAAAGTCTGCTAAATCAAGTATTGATTATTCTCTACAAACATTTGTTGACAAACAACTACGGATCAGATGTTGCATGACATTACAAGAGGAAATGTTACCTGACCCACTCAGGAAGCTCATGTATGTTCTATTTCATTCTCTTAACAACACCCAACAGAATTAATGTCACAAAAGAAAGGTTTGAGTTCATGGTCTCAAGGCATTTTCAGTGTACTGTGGTTAGGGAGGCATGGCAGGATTCGTGGTGGGAACACTTTAGAGGAACTCCCCAGAAGGCAGTGGACTGAGAGACAGTGCATGCAGAACCACAAGTAAAAACAGCCTCCTGTTGACCTAACTTGTTTTCCTGAGCCACACCCTACCTCCTAAAGACTCCACAATCTTTCCCAGCAGTACCCCAAGCAGGGGACACCAAATACTCAAACCAGGTACCTATGGGGCCTCAATCCATAACAACTGGCTCAAAATTCAATCCGATCATGGCTGTACTATAATATTTATAGCTTTGTACGTCACCCTGGCTGCCAGCTGGAGTTAATATATTAAAAACCACAGTCTCCTATGACAAAGTCAGTAAGAAGTCATTTTTAGAAAGCATATCTTCTCCAGATCACCAGTGGCTCTTTGCTTTTCTTCTGTATGGTTTGTGTTTGTTTCATCTGTCTTCTCCCTTGGAATTCTTATCAGGTCCCCATGCTCTGAGTAGCAACGTGACACATGCTTCTCTGCTGTGCCCTTGGGGTATCTCTGGCTCCTCTTGTGCTTATTCATTATGCATCTGATGATCCATGACTGTGCCAATACACATGTGGACCACTGAGAAAAGAAAGGAATTCAAGCATGCCTTTCTGGAATAAGTGGCCCCTGAGCTATACTGACAGTTGGCAATGCAAGAACACCACTATGTGTCAACATCCCCATTCATACAAGCAGGAACACCAACTAGGTAACGCTAATATTCCTTTGCCAGGTGGAAAATATTGAAAGACAGGCCCAAAATTCCTAAGCGGCCCTTTTTGTACTATATATCTTAAATTACTTTTCTTGCCCTGACTCTGGTTCTATATAGTTAGCAGTTAGCAGACCAGGCAGCTAACCCTGCCTCTATATTTTACAGAGAAATGATGATTGTTATGTGTGATGGTTAGTCTTGATTGTCAGCTCCCTGGGATTCAGAAATCACCATAGAAACAAATTTGTGAAGGGAAGTAGATGACCCACTTCAAATGTGGGTGGACCATCGCATGGTGTGGAGTCCTGACCTGAATAAGAAGGCAAAATCAAGTTGAAGCACCAGCATTCATCCGTTTCTACATCCTGACAGTGCATGCAATCTTTCCAGCTACCCCAAGCTCCTGGTGCCATCCATGACTTCCCCACTATGATGGGCTACAGCCTTGATCCATGAACATTTTTTAAGCTGCTGTTGTCGTAAGGCACCCATCCCGTCCCAAAGGCTCATATGTTAAGGGTTTGATCTGGAATTGGTGGATCTGGTCAGTGAGAAGTCAGGGTTTCATGGTGGGTTCTACCCTAATCCATTGATGGATTTAGCAACAGATGACATTATTGGGAAGTCGTGGAAACTATCAAGATAGGGCCTACCTCGTGGGAGTTGGTTACTGGGAGCATATCCTTGATGGGTATATCATATCACCAAAGCCCTTCTTCTCTTTCTCCATTCCTCATCTATCATAAAGTAAATAGCTGCCTTCTGCCATGCCTACCCTTCTGCTGTGATGTACTAGCAGCCTCAGCATAGGCCTATAATAATAGAGTGTGTTATAGACTAATCCTCAGAAAAAGACTGTCTGAAAGTATGAGCCTAATAAATCCAGTCCTCCCATAAGTTACCTCAGGGATTTTTCTCACAGTAACAGAAAACTGACTAACATGATGCTTAGCAAAAGCTCTCAGAGGAAGGCTGGCCTCTGGTGGTAAATCTTCTCCTCTCCCTGTCTCTTCTGCCCAGGGAACTATGGAAATAAGAATCACACCTGCAGAAGACAATAGAGAGCAACAATGGTCATTGTGGGTGGGCCTCCTTCTTTTCCTCCTATGTTCCACCAAAAGACTGAACATTAGTCCTCCCCAGGCCATTCTTATCCCTGTGTGAGGACCACAGTCTGTGCAGCCAGAGTGGACAGAGCACCAGGGATCTCAGTTTGTCCAGGCCCACAGATCTCACTTCCCTCCCAGGAGGAGAAGAGTGAGCTCGAGGGTGGAAGCCATTGTTACTCCTTCCTGTGGGCTGGGTTGTTCCAGGAAGGATGTGTACTTCCCCTTGAAATCTTAATTTATTTACTTTTTAAAATGGGAAGTGATCAGATGTTGGAATCCCACTGAAGCTAAAATGTCTTAAACTTTGTGTTCCCAACTAGCAGAGAACAGGGGCCAGTGCTCACACCGTCCTCACAGAACTATCAGGTTGTTACAGAGTGAAAATAAGCCCTTGGGGTAGAATCTACATTTCCCTGAGCATAAACAGTTCTCATGGATGGTTTGGAAGAAGGAGCTGGGCCTAAGCAAGTGTGGCCCAGATCCTCCTTCAAGCCACATTGTGAGTGTTGCTCTTTGGCATCCTAAGGCAATCAGCTCTTTCTCTGTTTATATCTGAGGTTATAGTGTCTCTATCTAGTGGCTGGGATGACTGTACAGCTGCTTACATCTTAATTGTCCATGTGTGCTGCTGAGCTCCACTTTGGACTGACAGACACTTGTTGATTCTGAATGAAGGACTATGCTTCTTCCTTTCACTGGCATTTCTTCCCAACAGATCTTCTGACCATATGATTCCACCTCGACCGCATCCCTATAGTAAGACCATGAGGGTGATCCAAGATGAAGGGGTAAGGTGGGGTTTGGGGGGGCTGTATTATTAACCACTTAAATGACAATGGAGACATTGTATCAGGAAGGAAGTGGGGCACAGTTAGATCCCAGCACAGATTGGTGACTTCAGTGCAAAACTCTCCACCAGCAATAGCTTTAAGAGATGATCTAGGACTGGAGAGATGGCTCAGCTGTTAAAGGCTAGGCTCACAATCAAGAGATTTACATATTTGCAAATGTGGGAGAACAATTTGTAGAAAGATAATAGGACCTCATTGCAGTGCCAGGAATAAAGAAAAGAGAACATGTTAGTCTTTAAAGGAACAGAACTGATAGAATGAATACACACACACACACACACACACACACACACACACACACACACACCATATATGAGTCTGACCTAGGTCCTCTGCATATACTTTATGGTTGTGTTTCTTAGTGTTCTTGTAGAACTCCCAATACTGGCAGTGGGAGGGGGGGTGTCTGACTCTTTTGCACATACTTGGGACCCTTTTCCTCCTACTTGGTTTGCATCATCCAGCTCTGATATGACGGTTTGTCTCTTGTTAGGTCATGTTCAATTGATATTCATAGGAGACCTGCTCTTCTTTGGAAAGGAAACAGAGGGGGAGTAGATTTTAGGGAGAGGGGAAGTGAGGGGGAGGGGCTGAGAGGAGTAAAGGGAGGGGAAACTGCAGTCGGATCTAATATATGATAGAAAAAGAAAATCCTTCACAAGTGAGCCCAGATGTTTGGGCTTTAGTTGATTCCAGATGTAGTCAAGCTGACATGCATGATTAGTGCTCACAGAGAGTTAACAAAGGCTATGAAGACCAAATGATTGCTCTAGTAACTTACAAGTTCTTAATCCAGGTCAGTGGGAATCATAGTCCCTCAGGATGCTCTAATAAAACTACCTTCAACTGAGTGGCTTATAAACAACAGACATTTATTTTTCAAACTCCTGAAAGTTGGAAGTCCCTTATCTGTGGACCAGAATCCAGGTTTGGTGAGAGTTTTCTTTTGGGTTGCAGTTATACAGTTGTCACATGGGATGGAGGTCTCTTGCAAAGGCACTGTTCCCATTTTTGGGATGTATTGTATGTATCATACTACAGAAGTTCCATCTGTCTGTATCATCTCCTGGCATGTTAAGATGTCAACATATGAATCCTAAGTAAAGTGCATATTTACTCAGCCCACTGTAAATAAACACAAAATGTTGAGCTTCAGACTCAGGATATAATACTTTAGTGAAGAACCTCAAAAAAAATTAAATGCTAAGGCAGATGCATTATAGTAGGACAGTAGTTGAGAAAATCCGAGTGCCTGCTATATCTTGGTAGATTTTCCCAAGGATTCTAGCTACCAGATTATAAAACCTCCTGTCTGAAAGAGTGTTCTTGATCTCCCACCATTAATAGCCACCATTCCTTCTCATTAGAGGACACGTACACAGGTTCTGCCATTTTCAGGGCCTCCATTTATGAATGCCAGGTTAAATGTTTATGTTATATTGTAAACCTCTATCTTCCATATCCCAGCTACATCATCTAGATAAGTTTATAATGTAATGATTTCCAAGTGCTTGCTTCCAACCAAAGAGATTTTAGCCATTGTATCTGCCTTGTTTAACTGTTCACAAAAGAAATGTGAGTACTTAGGTCCCCTCATATACCTCATGGTTTTGTAGCTTAGTGTTCTTGTAGAACCTTCCAGCACTGGCAATGGGAGTGGGGGGTGTCTCTGACTCTTGCCTGTACTTGGGACCCTTTTCTCATATTGGGTTTGCGTCATCCAGCCCTGATATGAGGGTTTGTGCAGTGTCTTATTGTCTCTTGTTAGGTCATGTTCAGTGGATATCCATGGGAGACCTGCTCTTCTTTGGAAAGGAACGCTTTCTGATAATGCATAATGATACCATTATCTGCCATTATTATTACAGAGGTCACACTCAAGAACCAGGAAATTGAACTATAAAGATTGTTTGTAGGAAACTGCTGGGTGTAGCTTGTACACCAGTAACTCTAGTACTGGGGAGGTGGGGACAGGGTTATAGCTGAGGCTGTTTTAGCTGCCATGCCAGCCAAACAATGATAAGCTCAAGGTTCAATGAGAGACCCTGGCCACCCCAATATGTATGGATTTCCTGAGAGGAACTATGGCCGCTTATTTGAACATCAAGGGACATAGAACAAAACTAACTTGGCATCTCAGGGATCCCCAGACCCAGACTGACCCTGATGCTCAGAGATGCTCAGCATGGCTCCATATTTAACTAGTAAGATGGGGTGGGATGGGTTAAGGGGTGGGAGCAGGAGGGCAGGGGGATCAGAAGGGGTGTGGCTATAGTGTGTCCTTGCTGAATCCAAACTCAACTCAGGTCCACATACTCTGCAAATGTATGCCATGGTGTTTCCCCATTCTGTAAATGTAAAAATGTGTAGTTTATATACTTAGAGAAGTAAGACCCTCTTCTGTGTCCTTGATCTATTGGGTGTTGAAGAGGGAACCAAATAAAAGACTCTGAATTTGGCTAGCCACCCACTCTACTTCTGTGTAGAAAGTAAATTAAAAACAACATTGAATTCCCAGGCAAGAGTGTGGACACTTGCACTGTCCCCCAAAACATAGAGGATGAGGATTTGTGATTTATCTCACATTTCTCACAGAAGCCAGATGGAACCTGGAAATGCTTGTCGGTATCCAGAGGTCAGTCAAACTTTTTCCTCCATCAAAGATAGCTTTCCAGATGTAGTACCATTAACTTCCTCAGATGAATGGTGTGTGTTCTTTACAAGTACATTTGTTTCTATTCAATGATGAAGGATAATGTGTTTCTATGTTGTATAGACAACAATATATACATCCTAGTTTTCTTGGGCCTGTGTTGACTGCTTTCTTCCATTATGGACTCTAAAAAGATACAGGTTGTGAAAACTCCGTAAAGCATCACTTTATACCATTAAGTTAACTATGATGCTAATCAAGGAGGGTGAAAAGATCATGGGGAACAGTGATAAAAGATCTGTAACTAAAATCCAGGAGATTAACAGTCAGAGAAGATGAGGGGAGTCTGATGCTTGGTCAGTGTTTTAAAAGGTCAGGGACAATATAAATGGCTGCGTCTCTCAGCTCGTACCTCAAATAAGGAAACACAATGACTATCAGGCCTCTCATGTCCACAAAGAAATAAAAGATTGTGAAAGCGCATGTAATTATAAAGATATTTGTTCCTGTTAATTCTATTAAAGTACTCAATGGTTTGACGTAAAGTAGTAACAATGCATAGTCAGTTTTATAACCCATAGAAATCAAAATGTGTGACTAAAAGAATTACAAGATTCATGAGGGTTATTCTTGCCAGCTTGGTGGGATTGACAAGTACCTAGGAGAATAATAAAGCATATGCTGACTGGGAAGCCTGAGGATGTTTCCAGACAGTAAAAATAAGGGAGGGGGTCTACCTTGAGCGTGGGTGGCCTTGCATCATGCCTGGGAGCCTGAATGGAGTAATGGGGGCAGGAAGGAAAAGCTGCTCTCTCTCTCTCTCTCCCCTCCTCTCCCGCCACCATGGTAACTCCTCTGTTCTGTCTTGGTTTTCTCTCTGACCCCAGTAATGAAATAAAACCTCAAAACTATCAGCCAAAACAAATCCACCCCCTCTGGAGTTGTTTTTCTCAGGAATTTTGTCTTAACCATAAAAAAGCCTGGCAAGTGAAGTGTGACTGCAAACAGGGAGAAATTCAGCATGTATGGTTCTTATGCAGCAAGTGATATGATACGTTATTGCCTAAAAGTTGATTGTTCAAAATGAATGCTCTGAAATCCTCAAGTAACCAGCAAAATAATAAGGCAAGGAGATATAGCTTATAAGCCAACTAAGGAGATCCATAGGAAATATTAAAACACAAGTAACAATAATAACAACAAAAATCTTCCACTAAACCAAAGCAATAGAGTCAAAGAGATGAAGGGTACATAAACACAGATGAGATAGAATGGATCCCAGTAGACATATAGATGATACAAGAATGTCCATGTCAATAATCATGTTATGTGTCACCAAAAGGCAGACATTGGGTTGGACAGATACATCAGCAGTTAAGAGCTATGTGTGGCTCTTGCAGAGGACCACAGTTCAGATCCTGCTGTCCATATTGGGCAGCTCACAACCCCCAGAAACTCCAGCTCCAAGGAGCACGATACTCTTGTAGGCATAATTCAAAACAAGTCCTTTTTAAAGGTGAAGGCTATCATATTTGTTAAATGTGCACAGAGTAAACCTCCTGTGAGAAAGCCATTATAAATATGAATAAACAAACATGTTATAACTAAGGGATAATTTTTAAAAGATACATCATAAAGATACTACCAAATGAGTAGGTGGCTAAACTAATATCAAATCGTGCACATCTCAGAACAAAGACCCTTAACAACAGCTAGGAAGGACATTACATAATTATGAAATAATTAATTCATTAAAGGAACTAATTCCCAAACAGTTATGGACCTAACATCTGATATCTCAAAGACAAGAAATACAATGCTTGTGAAAAGACAATTAAAAACCAGAGACTCTAGTCAGTATTGTTAATATTTTATTTCTCAATAACCTAACTAAAAAAACAGGTATAATGACACAGGGCCATATAAATGGTCTTTAGTCCTACCTGTCTATTCAAGATTGCTCTCAAGTTTTAAGCCAATGCAACAGGCAAGGAAGAGAGTCAAGGCATCCAATCAGCAAGAAACAAAAGTGTCTATTTACACTTTGTCAGTGGTCCTCTACCTTCCTGATTCTGTAGCCCTTTACTACAGTTCCTCATGTTGTGGTGACCCCAACCATAAAACTATCTCATCTCTCATCACTACATCACAAGTGTAATTTTGCTACTGTTATTAATTGTAATGTAAATATCTGTGTTTTCAGATGATCTTAGGAGACCCCTGTAAAAGGGTTGTTCAACCCCTAAGAGATCATGATCCACAGTTTGAGAACAGCTAATCTATGTAGAAATCCTCATATGGAATCCTAAAAAAACTATAAGAAAAAAATTAGTAAAGCTGTAGAAGACTAGGTACAACATTTAGGAGCATAAGAACAGGTAGTGTGTTCTGTTTGTTGCATATCTGCACTGACTCAATACTTCTGTTTTTACAATATATGAAAGTGAAAGTGGATGGGAAAGATGGATTGTTGGTTAAGAACATTAGCTGGTCCTCCAAAGTACCCAGGTTTGATTCCCAGAACCCATATTGCAGCTCACAATTGTCTGTAACTCCAGTGTCAGGGCATTCAATACCCTCTCCTGGCTTTTGTGGGCATCAGACACACACATCATACACAGACATACACATCATGCAAAGCACCCATAAGCATACAAATAAGTAAATAAATTAAAATTGTTTAAAGAAGAGACAAACTAAAAACCAGAAGGACCAAAGGGGAAGGAAGGTAGAACTGTCTAAAGTTTTAGGTTTTATAACTATATAACGAAGGACATAGAAATTTGAATTAATGCAAAAGGGTTTGCAATAATTGAAGTTCAAGTCTCCATACAGCAGTCCTGAATAATAAAATGAGACAGGTACTCATTCAATATTATAACATGAAGAAAAATTTCATGAATATCTAGTAAATAGTAATTACCAACTCTTATAAAGAAAGCATTTAATTGGAGCTTGTTTACAGTAGAGCAGCATGAAGGTACTGGGACAGTAGCTGGGAGCTGCATCCTGAGTCATAGACAGAGAATGATAGACTCTGGGCTTTTGAAAACCTCAAAGCCCACCCTCCAGTGACACACTTCCTCCAACAAGGCCACACCTCCTACTCCTTGTAATCCTTTCAAATATCGACACTCCCTACTGACTAAACATTCAAATTTATGAGCTTATAAGAATACCACAATAATTGAAAGTAAAGCCACACATGGTCATGGGAGAACATAAGACAAAGGTTTCTGTTCCAGAAAGAAAGGATGGGGTCATGATGAAAAGAAGCTGCAAGCTTATAAATAGGCTAACTGGTGCTTATCACAATTCCCCTAGGGCAGACACACTTTCCAAGGGTGGCCTAGACATAAAGCCATCAGGGGACACCATCATAGAAGCAGCACACTATCTGTGCCTGGGTTTCTTGCTGTCAGTCCATCTGTCCAGTTACCATTGCTCCCAGCATCTTTTGCTGCAGTCACAACCTGCCTTGAAATCAAACTGGAGTTCAGAGACTCTCCAGGAACCCCATAGGCCCTCAGTGCCAAACTTGGGTTTTTGAGGCACCCAGCATAGTTGACTGAATGGAGCAGTATCTGAATTCCCAGTCCCTCCAGTGTGCACAAAACCATTGTTGGACTGTCCAGTGTACATAGTATACACTAACATACTTTCCTGTTATATGTTCATTCTGTCAGTTCTGTTCCCCCTAGAAAGCCCTAATCCACTACCTATGGTGTTTGATCTACACAGTCTTCTGTTTTACCTCTCAGCATCATTTACTGTAAATAATACCTGGCTGGAAATTGAGGGTGACTGTCTTCCTGGCCTGTGTATCTAGGCTAATGCTCAGGCAACCTGGAGCTTCATGGGTCCATCATCCCATCCCGCAGGAACCACCCTGAACACTCCAACAAGCAGCAAGTGTGAAATTATGTTTTGAAATATCAAGCTTCAGTTCTCTTTGTGATACTAAAGTCTGGCAACACCACTTAAGGAGATGCCAAGGTGTGTTAGTTCTTTGTGTACTGCAATCTGGACAGCTTTAAGCAGCAGACATCTATCTACTCAAAAGTTTGAAGTCAAGGTGTTGACAAGCTAGCCTCACCCCTTTGATTCTCAGGGAGTATCCTTCCTGGAAACTTCTGGCTTCCTTCCGTTAACTCTGAGTGTTCAGGACTTGTGTCTGGACCACTCCCACCCGTTTCTACCCCCACGGTTCTTCCCCACCTCCCCTTCTCTTCTAAGCTACTAGTCTCGTTGGATGACAAGAAGCCATAATTAAGCATAATTTCTCAACTTGATTCTATCTATGGAGTGAGTTGCTATTTCCCAATGAGTTCACACTTGAAGTATCATGTTGTAGACACAGTTCAAAGCATAGGAAGTACTGGGACTTAATTCAGTGAAGGAGAGTTACAGTTCTTCACTTTTGACCTGTCCACATGCATGTGGGAATGCCAGCTGTAAGATAAGACAGAGTGAGGCTAAGATGACTTCCAGTGGCCCATGGGGTAAGATGACATGAAGAGCCTGAGTAGCTTAGCCTGTTGTTTCTTTCTTTGAGAGACCCCACTCACTCAGTCTCTACTTCTCAAAAGTCACCTCAGCTCCTGGTTTCTTGGATCAGGAGCTACAGGGGCAGGGGGACGTAGTGCCATGACCCTGCACCTTGGGTTGAGAAACCAGGCCAATCCTCTAGATGAACTCTCTCCCTTCATTCCATTTTAGAGTGTTAATCTCTGTGCCTAAAAGTAGTGGTACCTCTGAGGCATCCATCCATGTAGAAACATTTGCTACACTTGACACACCAGGGTACCTTACCCCAGATTAATTACCATGGTCTGTCACCTATTTCATGACAGAAAACTGAGAGTCAGCAGTGAAGCGTCTTACCAGGCACCCCGTGTCTGCATTGCAAACCCTGCGCTCTCTTCATTGTGCATAGATACATGCTTGTGCTCCTTCGGGTATGCTGCAGCCTTCATCGCCATAGTGATGGCGATGCATGTGGCCTTGGTTCCCTCTGCAGATTGTTGCTGTGGTTTCTCTTATAGTCTCACTCACATCTGCTTTCTAGGTGCCTCTCCTCCCAGAGTACCTTCTGAAACCCCTGAACAGTTGGAGTGGCAGCACAGAAAGTGGAAATCCATGAATCCCTTGTGTGACCCCGCATGTCTTTGCTGTCACTCCCATCTGATGGCTCTACGGTGCACTAAAAAGACGGTGGTTTTCATGGGATTTCTTGGGTTAGGAGTCAGCCCCACTGGGTGGTCTTTCTGTTCTGAACAAGGCAGTCAATAGATGATTATCTGGAAATCTCATCTAGTCCTAGAAATCCCTGTTTCTCAGAGAGAAGGGTAAGTGAGGTATTAGTTGCTAGAGATCGGATCTTCTTAGATATTTCAAATTGAGTTGTACTAGGTATGGCTTTCCCCAGAAAATCCACATGGGAGAAGGGATTGAATTGCAGAGTATCCCAGATAGCTCTGAGGTGACTGTTATACTCCCAGAAAACCTATGGGCTGTGACATCATAGCCATTTTAAAGGCTTGAAACTAAACAGGTATATGGCACAAGAGGCATCTGACACCACAAGCTGTTCTCCCTTTGATGACACTTACTCACCCATCTGAGGAAACACACAAGTGTAAATGGAGCATGACTTATCCTTCTAGGATTGATATGATGGGTAATTCTGAGCCATTACATCTACATTGGCCAGTATGTGTCCCATTTCAGTGAGGTAGTTAGCTATAATGAATCCCAGTTTGACTAGAAAGAAGGCACACCAAGGGAAATCATGGAGAGGTCTTGCTTGGTATATGATGTCAACAAACACATTGGTGGAAAAAAAATCATATCCTAGACTCCAGACTTTTAGTTAAATACGCACAATTTTATTGATTGAAGAGATTAGGACAAAAACATTAAACCAAATACAGGACAAAGCACCAGAGGCCATTAGTCCCCACCATGCATGTTCCCAATCTTTCCTCCCACCCAGTACTTGCAAGATGGGGAGAGGGAAGATAAAAAGTCCTTCTTGCCACAGCACCATCTTCCGAGTGTAAAAACCTTCTCTCTGCATCTTCCATTATCAAAATAGAATCAAGGGTAGATCCATGGCAGCTTTGTCTCCTGACTATGAATGGAGAAGCCACCCTCCTGGGGACAGGGGCTCCTGTGGAGTAGGCGTGAAGCATCCAAGAGTCCGCACACACATGCCACATACTAGAGTGAAGCACAGATTCAAGTAACATTTACATACTAGAGTCCACGTGTTACCTACCCAAAAACAGGACCATTTCACAAAACATATGCAGGCAGTAAAACCCAAACGACTGAGGTACTGGGAACACAAATATTTATGCCAAAAGAGTTCTGTATCATACAGCAATAGAAAAGCCAGAATACAAAAGGAAAACATTTTGCCACTCGAAATCAAATAAGGCTATCTAGAGAGAGCCAAAATGAAAGGTTACTTCAGGGACAGAATTACTCAAACAGGGAAACAAAATTATAAATGTTAACTACAGCATGTAACATGTCATCCCGTCGACCCGTAATTGAAGTACTGGCTTAATACATCACAATGTGACATTTTCCTTAATAAATACAAGAGTTCTTGAAAAATACAAAGGTGCGTATTGGGACAGAGAGCTGTTTGTATTTATATCATCCCTTCTGTTCAAACCAGAGGGCTTTTCCAAGCCCAGAGGATCATTCTTAGCAAAGAAAAGGAAATAGCTGCCCTATATTTTATACACATGGGACAACCTGTCTCATTTTACTAGTTTCCCATAGAGCAAAACCAAAACATTGAGATCAGCATCATCAATGAAATCTGACTCCAGGAGCTCCCCCCAACTGCCGTCTGGAACCCCCTCCCTGTATTCAGAGCCAAAAGCAATGTCTACAGTATGAACCTTCTTCCTTCAAAAGAACAAAAACCAGAAAGGAGTTTAATTCTTCTCTTTTCCTTTCTCCTTCCCCTGATAACACATCTGGAAGTTTGACTTCTAATTGTTTCCTGCTACAAAAACCAAATGATGAAGAACAGAAATGTCTATCACAGAATAGATATGCCCCCTTCCTTCCCTCTCCCCCTTCAGGGAACAAAGCATTAACATGTCACTTCCTAGCCAGAATAGGAAATCATTTATTTTAAGAAATGAGTTGAAAAGTGTGAATGAGAGACAACAACTGGAACTTTCATTTTCTTTTAGCTTAGCACCCAGGTTTCAGGTCAGTCTGTGTGCACCGAATTATTATTAATATTTTAAGTTTTTCCCATTAATTATTACATAGGTGGTTGGCCTGTTTTTAAAAAATCTTCAATCAATTGTCCCTTCCCTGAATCATAACAAGAAGTTAATGCTAACAGTGCAATGCCAAGGTATATGTTTGAGGCAGAAGAGTGTCAATTCTATCGAGATCTCCAACTATTTCTGAACAAAATGAAAAGTGGGGTAGATGAAGTAGCCCAGTTGGCAAGGGGGACTCTCAGGCTACCCCAGGGAAGAGAAACTTAGGGGAGGGGCTTCCGACCATCTAAACCCAACCCCCATCCCACAAGTCTTGTTCCCATGCTAAGTGTTCGGTCAGCTCCTGGAAGGCATTCCCCCCTCAACCAAGAAATGTGTAAAGACAAGTGTCCATCTTGCTTCCCAGCCAGGCCACCTGTGTCCCAGAACTCCTTCCTGGGACCCTCTCTTGCTCCTGGTACCTGCTAAGTGTCCATGGGCCTTGAGCTCAGTTAAAGAAAGGGTCCAAGTTTTCCTCCATGTTGACATCTGGCACCAGCTGGTCAGATGCCTCTTTAGCACCAAATCCCGAATTGGAGACGCTAAAATCCGTAGAAAACCAAGGATGGTCCAGAATCTCCTGCGAGGTCAGCCGCTCTGAGGGCTCCCGCCGCAAGATGCTTCTGATGAGGCACCTGGCCTTGGGCGACAGAGTTTCTGGAATGTTGAACTGGCCCCTGCGGATCTTACTGAAGAGGGAACTGGGCTCAATGTCATGGAAAGGGTAACGCCCCACCAACATGGTGTACAGCATCACCCCTAGGCTCCACACGTCCGCAGCCTTGCCAGAGTAACTGCCAGTGGTGTTCAAGATCTCTGGGCTGACATAAGCTGGGCAGCCATGCTTGTCAGAGAGGGAGTCATCATCACCTCGGAGAATGTAAGCATCTTCCAAACTCTCCAGCTTGACCCGAGTCCTGTAGGAAAGAGAGAAAGACAAGAGTACCTAAGGATGAGGGGAGACACATACATCTATTCATCTGTACATCAGGGCTACACCCATCCATCCATCCATCCATCCATCCATCCATCCATCCATCCATCCATCCATGACTCACAGGGTAGGATACTGGACACTGAGGGTGGAGGTTTAAGCAATTCTCTTGAAGACGGTTGACTGGGAAATGGACAAGATTTCCTCAGTTTACCTTTCTGTTCTATAGCTGTACCCACTGCTTCTCTTTAGGACACAAGCACAAGCTGGGACAACTTCCCTCTAAGTCTGGCATCCAAATATCAAGTTCATCTTCATTTCTAGGTGAAGTTCATCTTCACCTGATCTGCTCGTCACACTGCCAAAGCCTGGGTCCTTGACTTGGCACCTATCTCTAATTACAGGTGTGTGATTCACATGTGACTATGTGCCTGGGAAGATGGGTATGAAAACAGCAGCATGATCCTGAGAGTTTCTCAAACTATTCACCCTATCCCCAATCCACCCAGCTCTTCACAAACTCATGAACATAGGCATACAAATGTGTAAGGTGGAGAGATGCATATGAACTTCAGAGGTAATAACACCTAGTTTATACCATCAACATGACAAGGCTCCATGGTGTCATCATTGAGTGTGAAATAGACATACACAGAAAAAAAAAAAAAAAAAAAAAAAAAAAACCTCTGGGAAATAAGATATCTTACAAAGAAAGGAGATCAGACTGCAAAACATAGTGCTGCCAGGCATTGTGGGACACACCTGTAATGACAATCAAGAGTTCAAGCTCAGCCTTGGACACACAGCAAGTTGGAGGCCAGCCTGATGTTCATGAAACCTGCCAATATTCTACTTCCCAGTGTTTGAAATGCAAACCCTTCCTTAATCATCTCTCAGCCAGAGCCGAGCTAGCTAGGGCTTCCTTTGAATGGTGGTTCTCACCACACTCCTAAAGTCCTGCTGAGAGGGTGGCTAAGGAAAATTGGAACTGGAGTTGGAATTCACATGATTTGTACCCTCCTCACCTCACCCCATCCCCATCCAAGTGCACACACCTAGGTCTCCACCCTGCTGGAGTGGACAAGTCAGAGAGCTCAGATGAGCACCTGAAAGTGTTCAGGCAAACTACAGTGGGACCACCTTGGTCCTCAGTCACAGCCTGTGCCAAAGACCATCTTCCTCCTGTCCTCTGCCTGTTCTTCCTCCCTGTGTCTGCAGGCCTCGGGCTTTCAAGGTGGTCTGAAAAAAAACACTGGCAGTATCTACTTAAGGAGAGCTGCTGGGAACTTTCTGTAGTAGAGGGAGTGACAAAAGATGGGTTGTTTCTAGGGTCTTCTATGAACATGTCATTGAAATCAAAATTCAAACAGTGATTGCTTTCCTGGACGTTATGGACTTTAGGAGGATGGAGTCCAGGCCAGGCTCCATCTGTCTCCAGCTTTGTGGCAAAGTCACTTAACCTTCCTGCTCATCTTTAAAGAGGAGCAGTCGTGTGTATTCGTTTGTCTGCTTGGTTGATTTTATCTTTTTAATGTAGTAACTTTTACAGTTAGTAAAATCCATCATCATAACCTTTGTTGTTGTTGTTTTCTGTGTAACTCCTCTGGCTGTCCTGGAATTTGTAGATCAGGCTGGTCTCAGACTCATAGGGATCTGCCTGCCTCTGCCTCCCAAGTACTGGGATTAAAGGCATGCACCACCAGTGCCCAGCAAACACAGCCATTTTTTGAGTGTTCATTTAGTTCACTCTTTACGGGGCCCAATAATCATCATGCATCCATCTGCACAGAGACCCTGTGTGCGTGCCAGCCAGGTCTAACACTCTGTGACACGCAGCAGCACTTATTTTCCTTTGCCATTTGCTGAGCTGTGTTCTAGAACAATTCTACCATATGCATGATTTGAATGCTCCTATAACTAATGGCCTCCAAAACTAAGAAGGCCCTAGCTATGTTAATCTGGAATTGAACTGATTAAAAACAAATCTTCCTTTCTCAAGCTTATTTTTCCTAATAGGAGGTGGCAGGTGGCAGTGACCTATTCAGCAGCCTCACCAGATGTTCCAAGATGCCCAGAGAGGAGGAGCCTATGAGCTCAGAGGGAGGGATGGGATCATGAGCCATAGACTCAACAGTTCCTCAAACCAGCGCCTTCCACCCAACTTCACCCTTGAAGTTCATGCCTAATGGGGGACCAAACTGAACCCCCCACGTGGTCTTACCAGGGAGAGGCGGCTGGCTGTTGTGCCTTCTCCAGACTCTCCATATTGACTCCTCCTTACTCCTTTTTCTTTCCTCCTTTTCTCCTAGTCCCTCCTATCTTCCTTTCCTATTGGCCAACAGTGCTTTATTCATTAACCAGTATGAGAAACATTTACAGAATGGCATCTCTCATCAGTAGAGTTATGCAGAAGTTAATTAAGACAGGCACATGAACCAGGTAAATGTCGGGGGAAGGGGAGGTGAACAGGATTTCAGGAAATGGGATGCCTGGCTCTACTTTGTCTGGAGGCAGCCTCTCAACTCTGCGCTTTAAGCTAAATCAAATCTCCAGATCTGCAGTCTGGTCCCTGCTTACATAACAACTGTATATTCTGACTCTTTTACCCCATATTCAAAGCATCCTGCCCACTCATCTTGGAGACCTGTGTGGCCCCATAAGGAGGGCTTTAGACTGTGGCCAGGGCCACCATCTTGTCCACTGCCCCAAGCAGAGTTCTCCCCCTACTCTCTCTCTCTCTCTCTCTCTCTCTCTCTTTCTCTCTCTCTCTCTCTCTCTCTCTCTCTCTCTCTCTCTTTCTCTCAATCTCAAGACATTAAGCAGATGCTGAATGAATCAGGATAAAATTACTAAAACCACTTGCCTGCTGCTGGGGCTGGGCTGTGTATGCCTGGTCAGCCTCGCCCTCCTTCCTGTTAGGAAAGTGGTTCTCAACCTGTGGGAGAAACCTCTATCTCCAAAAATATTTGTTACGATTCGTAACAGTAGTAAAATTCCAGTTATGAAGTAGCCATAACAATACTTGTATGGTTAGGGATCACCACAACATGAGGGGCCCTATTAAAGAAAGGCTCACAGCATTAGGACCATTGCCAACCACTGTTTTAGGGGCTAGAACTTCATTAGACAAGGTCTGAGGGTGCAATGGGGAGTAGCTGGGTTTCCCTGGCTCACCAGGTTTCAGGTGTGCTGAAGCCAATGAGCTGTCCCAGGAACCAGGACAACCCAGATAACAAAGCAGTCACTGAAGTCAGTTTCAAGCTCAAGTTCATTCTTTAAAAATTACTAAGTCCCAGTGTCAGATGTCATCTTCATGCCTGACACAAGCCAGGTGTTTGTGTAGCTGTAGCTTTACATTATGGCATAAATGACTGTGTCTGGTATATGATTCTTTTGTGTGAAGCAGGACCCCTAGGCCCAGAGGCCAAGTCAGTCAGTACACCTAGCCAGGATGGTGGGGGCTAGCTGTTCACTCTTTCCACAGAGCAGACTTAGCCACCAACAAGACAATCAGAGTAAGGGAGGCTCCATCCAGGTGGGCAGAGCCAGATTTTACTTCTTTCAACAGTTTCAGCATCCGAGGCAGGACAGGGGAGAGGGGAGATAAGATGCAGAAGAAATCCATTCCCCCGAGGCACTCCCTAACTTGCTCCTCCCTGGATATTCCGGATATTCCGTGGCTTGTTTACATCACTCCTAACAAGGGTCCAGGCAAGTGCTCTGGATTCTATCTTTAAGCACTGATCTCCCAGGATGTTCTTGTGGGTGGGACAGAGGGAATTGAGACAGGAGGCTTGGGCTGCAGCCCCAGTGCCTGAGGTCCAGTTGTGCAACCATAGGAGCTACCCAGGGCCTCCAAGCCTGACCTCTCCTCTCAGAAATGGAGCTGTGGTTGCTTCTTCTCCCAGGACAGATAGGCGCAGACATGAATGAAGACGCTTCTTCTGAAGTCTCCTAAACTGTCTGAGGGAGGATGATGGATACATTTCCCGGGCAAGGGAGTTGATTTCCATAAAAACCAACAAGGGCATCTGTGGACCCGGTGAATCAAATAGACCACTAATCATTCTGGCATTTAAAAGGCGTTCAGGAGCATTTACCCTGCTTGAGCTCCCAAACTAGGCACGAGGGATATGTCCATGACAAGTAAGACAACAAACATTCTCCCTGATTTGCTGAGAACTAAATGACAAGACAGGATGTCCCAGGGAGCCCAGCTTGGCAGAACAACTGGCAATAACATGGTGGCAACTATGCAGATACTGTTGTTAAACTGAGACCCTGGCCTAGTGTCACAGGCAGAGGAGCAAGTATAAATGCAAGCCTGGGAAGATGGGGCTAATGGGGATGCTGTTTCCTAGTAAGTGTCCAGCTCAGCCCTGACCCTTAGATCCTCAGGATGTGCACTGTAGGGGTGGGGAAGTAGAGACAGTTTATGAAGAAGATGGATTTCTGAAAGTGACACAGTGGGCAGGCAGAGAAGACAAGGACAGTGGAGATTGAAAAACTATAAACTCCATGTAAGGCAGGAGCCAAGGACAAACGGTACTGGACCAGGGAAGCTGGGTCTCCCTGGGCTTGCTTCAGCCTGTCTCTTGCATAGGAAGACAAGCTGCCTTGTTCCTGACCTGATGGATGAACAAAGCTCACAAGAGGGTGGTCTGTGTACTCAGTGACCATCAGTCTAGTACCAGGCTTGTATCACCACAGCCAGTGACAGCTAAGGAAGCCAGGACCAGCAGAGTGTGATTCCTCTCCCAGCATCTAAGGAACATCAGGAGTCCCCCTCAGAATGCAGGTCCCCCTCACCTAACCCCAAAGCTCCCACAACTACAAAGTCCAGAGAGCAATGTAACCTCATGTTCTTTTAATTGTTTCTCTCCCATGAAACAAGAACACATAACTACAGGCTATGGAAAGGGCTCTTCTGGTTTCTATATCCTTGATGATCTGCAGCTCTCAGGCTCTACCACTTCCTATAGGATGCTCTAACAATCAAATGTGATGATATGAAAAACAGCAGTAGCCATGCATCACACACTAGAGTGACCAGATGTTGGGGTTGTATGGCCTGCCCTTTTATGTTTCATAACTAAAATGCAAGACAGGGATTAGGCTCTACATACTCCCTGACAAATAAGGAAACTGAGGTACAGAGGATTAAATACCCTAAGGCACAGACAAGCTAACTGAAAAAAGGCTAATTCTGAATGGATGTCAGGAAGATTCAAATGTCACTGTCCTCTCCAAACACAGGCTGGCACCATGATCAAAGAACAAAGGTGTTGAAGAGATATTCAAAGACATACTGTTGAGTACATGGAGACTTATGTGTTCAGTACCAGACATCTTATTGACAGACAAACTCATATAATTGCCATATATACTTCACAATGAGGGGGATAGACCCACATATTTTCTAGAAGAAAAGTCTGTGGTACCAAAAGCCAAGGAGACTTGTCCAAGGCTACCTGGCAAGAAAGAGGAGAGTTGAGATTCAAACTTGGGTTTTTGTTTTTAATCCTCTAGTATAATGTCCCATCTACAACAGGAAAACACATACACACACACACACACACACACACACACACACACACACACACACACACACCCCACCACCACCAACAAAACCAGTCCTAATAGCAAGCCATGTTTTTGCTTTGAAACCTTTAAGCCCCACCCTGAGCTCCTGGCAGGAAGAAATGAATCAGGATGGAACAGGGTGGGGCTCAGCCAGTTCAGTAAAGTGGGCCTGGCAGGGACAGGAAATATCCAGTGGCAAGAGATCATGCATGGCTGCAGAAGAGGCCAGAGAGGGCTGTCAGCCTCAGGGTCCAGCAGACTAAGAGCCAAGGGAAAAGTCAGCTGTAGCCAGGCTGCCTTGCTCTGCTCCTGAAGCGTGCCCTTTGTGATCAGGTCTACTGTGCAAGAAAAAAAAAACCTTCTACAGTGGGTAGCAGGAGGTTCCTGAAAAAGAACCATCCAGCACTACATGCATGGCTCAGATCCTGCAATCCCACCAGACATGGGCAGGCTGCTACACAGCACCAAACAATCCTTCATTTAATCTTGCATCACAAACATACAGAATTCCCCAGCAATCAACCGCAAGCCAATTTCGCTCTAGGGCCACTATCAGTGATTCTGTTCATCACTTGTCTGAAGTAGCTCAGAAGTGAGCAGGGAAGCAGCCGCTACATAGTCAAGAAAACCGTCTGTGGTGCAGGACAGGTTGACAGGAAGTCGAATGCCAGAGAAGCCAAGTCACAGTATCTTGTAGCACCACACAGCCTGGGAATTGGATGTTTGCACGTATTGGATGTACAAGACAACCGGAGAGGCCCTGGCAGCTGAGAAAGGTAGAGGATCTGTCAGGACATCGCTGAGGTGAGAAAGCCCCCTGAGGAACACACCCACTTTGATGGAGCCTCCAGCTTTGTGGACACACCTCTGACTCACCAAGGGGAAGCCATTCCACCTGGAGTATCACTCTACTGCTTGGAAGATTCCACAAAAGCCACAGCTTGCAGCCCGCAGGGCTTCATGACTCTTGTCGCCATGGAAACAGACAGGGAAACCCAAGCTAGAACACAAAGCCACACTGATTCTCCATTCACACTTGCTTCCTGCACATAGAAGTGGCTCCTGAAGGATCTGTTCTACCCAGGATCAATCGATTGGTTTACCTCTCAGCTTCCCCAGATCCATGCTTGTGAGAATCCCCTGTGGTGTGGATGCTCACTACTCAGGCCAGGTCTCTACCTAGACAATTCCTTTCTAAACCTTGGTGTTAGGGAGGGTGCAATGACATGGGTGCATGTGGTCATACATCCCCCTGGGCCAGAAGATACCCCACCTGGAAAGCAGCCCCCAAACCAGGGATCCATCCCCACAGATGGCTTAGCACAGACTCAATAATCCCAGGGGAGCAGAAAGTCAGTGCTTACTCTTGGCTTTAGTGCACATGTGTTTGGGACGTAAGGAATACAGCTTGCAATCTCACTGTCCCTGGTTGTCCTCCTCAAACACATCCCACAATTCTGCCCTGACTCCAGTGGTCTAGAAAAACCCACCAGAGGCTCTTCCTGGCCTTCAGGTCAAGGGTAAGATCAGGGTATATCCAAGGCCCTAGCCACCTGTCCGTCTCTGTACTGTTTCCCACATGACTGCCCCCCACCCCACAGCAGCAGCAAGATCCTCTCACAGATTTGCTCTTCCCATTCCTGCTACTACTGGAATAGTGAACTGCCTATGCCACCGTCCTCCCCACTATGGGCTTTCTTACACTGCTACCTGCCCCGGCAACATCTAGCAGGGCAAATGGGCAGAGTAAAAGACTTAGTACATATTTGCAAAATCGTATGATTTCAGATCCTGAGCCACCTCTCCCTCCTACCCCAACATTCATTTCTGGGTCCCTTAAAGAATACAGAGAAACTTCAAAGAGATGAGACTCTTCCATGAGCTAGAAAAAGCCCCGAATGGGAAGAGCACATTTGCTGAGTGTTTCTGTCCACTGCCTTCCACCTCCTATTCAACACAGACAGGGAATTTTCTTAAAACAGTTATGCTTCTTGGGTGTGAGGGACTATTGATACATCTATTTCACCAGATGTCCCTCACCACACGCCCCTATCTTACAGTGTTGTGGGAGAGGTGGAACATACTCTGGGAGCAACAGGACTGCCTGTGGTTTGGGTTAACTGGTGGCACCACCTGTAAATGTCAAAACTCCTCAGAAACCTGAGCTTCCGGTAGACATTGGCTGCTGGGTCCACTGGGAGTATACCTGTCCAACTGCACCACCTTGTAGCAAACTTGCTAGAAAAGAATGGGTCTCAACTTCCTTATCTATAAACTTACAGTCTCTGTTAAATGGGTTTAAGTTTGCTAATTCGAACATAACAGTATGAGGAGGTTCAGTGGTTAAAGACTCTTGCTGTCAAGCTTGATGAACTGAGTTCAGTCATCTAAATCCACAAGGTATTAGGGGACAACTGATTGACTCGTACAAATTGCCCTCTGATTTCCATACATGTGCTGCAGCATCCATGTGCCTGAACACACATACACATGTGTGCACATGCATGCATATGCACACACACAATAACTACAAATAATCATGGTGACTAATTAGAAGTCAGTTAATTTAAGCACAGTAGTTAGGATAGAGTCAGTCTGATCCAGGTCCTATAACAACAAGATACTGGTCTTATTTGGTCCAGTAGTCTCCAGTATCTAGAAATGTCTGGTACATAACAAGCATTCCTTGAGTGAATAAATGAGTCTCCGAGTTTTAGAGTTCTGAAATTCAGGTGCACTGGACAGTGATTGGAAGCAGTGGTAACAATGATGTCTTCAAGATCTGGCAATGCATCAGGCTGCATGCTAGGGCCTCTACACAGAGCATGCCCCCGACTAATTACAGAGAAGACATATGCAGTCGTGGTGGCACGTGTCTGTAACCTCAGCACTAAGGAGACAGAGGCGCAAGGATCATTGCAGGCTTGAGGCATGCCACAGCTACACAGCAAGACACTACCTCAAAACAGAGAGAAGGTAGGGTTCAGGGTGCAGGAGAGATGGTTAAAAAGTTAAGAGCACTTATTGTTTCTGCAGAGGACTCAAGTTCAGTTTCCGGCACATATCTGGGTGGCTTATAACCACCTGTAACTCTAGGGAATCAACACTCTCTACTGGTCTCTGTGGGTACTGAAACACATGTGGCAAACATACACATATACACACACACACACACACAGACACACACACACACACACACACACACACACACACACACACCTTAAGAAAATGAGAGGAAGCTGAGATCATAGGACTAAGTGGAAGAAGGAAGCCTTTCTCACCACTATGCCAACTGCATATTTGCTAGGGGCTCAGACTCTCCCTTCCATTAACTAGCAGAGCATAACCAGTAAGGAGCCATAAATCCTGCCAACACATATCCAGGAGTCAGGCTGTTTCTACAAGAAGAGCCCTAGGAAGAATGGTCAAGTCTCACCGTGATGAGCAAAGCCCTTCCTAAATGAAATTAGTTTACTGAGAACAAGATCTTAAATGGGGTTTCCTTAGGCAGAAATCAGATGGCAGCAATGGGTTAATTTCTCACTCAATGTGCAACTTTGAAAATAGCTTTCTTTGAAAAGGTGTCTCCATGGGGATCCATAAGTTTTCTGGGCTCCCCTTCTAGGCAACGACCTACATTCAGATGATTTCTATTTATCCCTGACTCTCTCGTCTTGTCATTGGAATCCAATCTGAGCTGTTCCTATCCAAAAAAGGAGCAAATTATTCAACAAAGAGCAATGCCTACCATGTTGTGGGAACCATGAATGAAAGGCCACTTCTGTCCCCAAAAGCTCACCAGTCCAGCCTGTGCATGGACAGGCAATAGAGGGCAGCTTAGTAAGGGTTATTTAGGTCAGGTCATGAGAATAGAGTAGGAAGGGCTGAGGAGATAGTCAGTCCATAAAGTGTTTGCTGAGCAAGCTTGAATCTGAGTTCTAAATCCATGTAAAAACCTGGGGGTGGGGGTGCTTATAATTCCAATGCTGGGAAAGTAAGGACAAACAGATCCCCTAGGCTAACTGCCAAGCCAACCTAGCTTACTTGGTGAACCTCAAGTCCCAGTGAGAGACCTTCTCTCAAAGACAAGGTGGACAGCTCTTGGCTTCTGGCTTCTGAAAAACAGCATCCAAAGTTGACCTTTGGCCTCCAAAGGCACTTGCATACATTCACTTACTCCCATGCACAAGAATAAAAGAGATTCGCTGCCACATAGGCAAAGGGATGTATGGGAAAAGGACCCTACCCATCCTAGGGAGCTTGTTAGGGGTACAATGGGAAGAGAACTTTGCCCAAAGATTGATAGGGCACAGGGACACGGATCTACCTGGATATGAGCATTTCCTGGAAGCTTTGTTTCACCAAAACTGGTGGGGGGGGGGGGAAGAAGAGAGGGGGGTTGGATGGAGAGAGAACTTCCCTAAAATAGAGTACCTACAACTTGCAAAATTATATATAGCTATTAGTGAAAGAAAAGCTGAGCCTGGCCTCTGGAGCACCACCGCTGCATGCCCTGAATCTTCTATTAGGTATAGAAACCTCAGTGAAGGTGGAAGCAACTTAAAAATCTAAAGGAAGAGCCAACACAGACAGCAACACCTCCGAAAGATGGCCTCAACCTCTGCTGGTAGGGAGGGAGGAAAGTGCTCCCCAACAAGGAGGTACAAGCTGCAGTTCCCATACCCAAAGCCCACACTCATGCCCAGCCCTCCCCAGCCCAGTGGCCACTGAGTGCCTCCAGGACTCAGAGCTCAGCCTGCAGAGGCAAGCACTATACAGACTGGCTTCCACAGAGCAGAAGAAATGAAAGCAACTACCTTAAGAGATAAAGATCTCTGGACCAGAGCAGGAGCATGTAAGAAAGCAAGTTTCTGAGTTCACATGGGACATTTCTGTGCTAGTAGATGTAAACACTGATCTGAGGTTAGGGGGTGGGGTCTGAGGGTGGTGAGAAGCCTTGCCCCAGGAGAAGCTAGCTGGACAAAACAGAAGGAAGGTCACTGACAGAACAGTGTCCCACCACTTTCCTTAGCAGCCTAAAGATGCCAAGATATAAATGGGCAGGGGAAAGCAGATGGAAGAAGCCAAGGTCAATGTTAATCCCTTTCCTTCTACCAGGAAGGTCTTCCCAGCTCTATTTTCTAGTCAAGGCAGTCTGGGCATACAGGTTCGGTGTTCTGTCAAGGCTAGATTTCTTAGTAAGTGTCTAAACCAGGGTTGGAACCCGGCCAGTCATTCTGGCTTCAATTCTCCAAAGCTCAGGTCCATTCCAAACACATGGGGTCTCCAGCAATATGTCAAGTAAGCAAGTAACTCATTATAACACAGGAAAAGGAAGGCCAAGAGGTACTGGGGATCCCCTGTGGCAATGTGGGTAAATTTTCTCCCTTCTATCAGATTGGGGGAGGCATTGAAGGGTTTTGCAAGACTGAGGGGCACCCTAGGCAAGTTCAATAAAGGCTGGGGATTCATTTCTCGAAAATGAGGCTCCATGATGGTGGCCCTTTGGAGTGAACACTGCAGGGCTCTGCACTGCAGAAACACACCCCTTCCCTAGTCTGAGTGCAATCAACCTTACACAGGAAGGAACAATTATCTACAGACAAGGCTGCCAAAGAGAGTGACCTCATCCTTCCCTTCACCATTTGAGAACTCATCAAGTCTTCTGGACTGTTCATGCACAATGACACTTGTTTTTCAATGACTTTTAAGTACAGCTGTCACATATAGAGTGCCTGCTCTGCCCTCGAACCAAAGCATCATTTCCCTGGATGCTAATCACCTTCCAGGGAAGCTAGGATTATGTCAGTCTTCTTGAGGAGGCTGCAGTTTATAAACATTAAGAGAAATTAAAGACCAGGACCTGAATCTAGATCTCAAATCAAAACCAAAGAGAATCAGATGAAGCCAGACTGTTGATGAGCCAGCATAGCAGTAGCAGATACACCAGCCCTTAGTCTGCACATGGCCTTGGGTGTCATCCACATGACATGATGTTTGTAAAGCACCAACACTTCCACTAAAGAACCTTCATAGATGGCTCTGGGTTCAGTCAAAGGTAGTTTTCAGTCTAAAGCCTACAAAGAAGTCAGCTCTTGTTCTTAAATGAGTGGGACTTAGTTCTACCACAGGATGCTTTACCTTCTACTGCTCTTGGGGACAAAAATGAGAAGGTGTGGTGCACATGCCTACATACTTGGGTGGCTGAAGCAGTAGGATACTGAATTCCAAAGTAATGTGGCTATATTGCAAAACTGCCTCAAAGGGAAAAATGGATGAGAGAGAGGCACGATTGCTGTTTGAATAAGTAAATGAGAAGCTGCCAAAGCAGTCCTTCCCAGTTCTTTCAGGGCTGTTTCCATAGGGCCATGGGAGAAAGGGTTAGAAACCAGACAAAGGGTGCCTCTGGGTCATGCTCTGGTGTTCTGCAACATGAGGATAGCTATACTTCTTTGACTCACTTAACAAACCTTTATCTGCTGTGGGTGTGATCTCAGGATGTGGCACCCTGACACTCACTGATGCCTGACTAGGTTTCTAAAGGAATGTTTGATCATGCAGAGCCCATAGGAGATGACCTAGGGCATTTGAGGGCTTGTGTGCTCTGGCAGATGAATGGAGTTCTTGACAGCCGAGTTGGCTTCCTGGAGAATCTCATTCACCTTCTTTGTGCTCCTTCTTGGTGCTAACTCTGAGACCTCAACAGTCCTGCTTTGGCAGACATTGGCTACACGAATGCACATGGGCTGGGATGTAGCTCAGTGGTGAGATGCTTGCCACAATGTACAAAGAGAGTATGCTGTGCAGCAACACACACACTAACACACACATACACACACACACACACACACACCCCTCTCCATCTTTACAAACAATTAAGTAAGCTGAGGTACAACTGTATAGCAAGAGGTCAGTAGGTGAACAGACGGCAACGAGAATATCTTTGGCCAATCCATATTCATCTTCCAGATGAAAACACTCAAAGAAGCAGAAATATGTATATGAAAACTGAAGAAGAATGAAGAGTCACCATGGTAAAGCCATGACAACATTAAGGAGGAGAAACATGAGGCTGAGGGTGTACCCCAAGGCCATAGAGGTTATTAAAGACAGAAGCATAAGGACCAGTCCCCTCTGTTGGAGTATCTGAGCTGAAAAAGGAAAAGGCAAGAATTGCCCACATTCCAATCTTAGGGGAACCTGCTTCGTCACTTCATTAAAAGAAAGAAAAGAAAAGAATGAAGCCAGTTTAATAAAAGACTAGGTAGGACATTAGCTGCCAGAGTTGCTAGTGCCCACCCAAGCCCATGTGTAAAAATATGCAAAAGAGAACCAACCTTCATAGGCACAAGAAGCCCAGAAGCTTTCTGCAAGTTGTATGCACAGCTGGATTATAAACACCCATGAAATTATTCCGTTTGGGTTAAGTAACAACAGGCCCTTTTCCTTTGCTAAGCCCCAAGTGCTTGCCAGACATTAAGTCCCCAAGTAGTTCAAACCATGGAGGAGAAAATAAACTAACAAACAGAAAGAAAGAGAGAGGGAGAGAGGTGGGGGGAAGGAAGGGAGGAGGGGAGGAAGAGAGAGAGAAAAGAGACAGCACAAATCACTAGATCTGGCTCTTGGAAAAAGGGACAATGGATTTCTGTAAACAATGGTGTGAAAATATCACAGCCCACTGAACTGGATGTCAAAGAAAATAGAAGGCAGAAAGGTCTGCTCCCAAGGTCTGTGTGATTTACAGAGAGTACCAAAGAAATGTCAGCAGGGCAAGGGATGAAGGAAGTGGACCAGACCGCCATCAGATGTGTGTAGCAAAGAACACCAAGATTCCCTGCCCTCTTCTCCAGTCCACAGCGACCAAGCTCAAGACTTGAGACACCATGGACTCAGGTGTGTGCAAACAATTCCTGGGGCACAAAGAACAAGTGAGTGATGATGGCTCTAAATTCATTGCCTACTTCCCTATAAGAAAGTACACTCTTAAAAGGAAGTTTTATAAGCGAAGAGAAAGCTGGGCTCTGGCCTGGTTGGCTAAGTGGAACCTGATGAGTTGATGGTATATCCATGAAGTCCAGATGCCCATGTCTTAAACAAATGCTTCTTGACATAGTCAGGCCTCCTTGGTGCACAAGCTCACACCACCAGTTCATCACCTGGTGTGCCAGTCCTTCCCATACTGCCTATGATAGCTCTTCTCCCCTTAGCGCTTTCCTTGGTTCTTCAAGATCTAGTTAGAACTGACAATCCCTACCCCACATCACAGAGGACCGGGGACTCACCTCTAGCTATTTTACAGGTCTGGTGTCTTATCTACTTCTGAAATTCACTACCAAGCCTGTGGGTCACACCAACTACATTCATAGTAAACAGCAATTGAAGGAGAGAAGGGACTATAAACAATGTCCTCTAAGTAGTGAGTGTTCTTATGGCACGGTGCCTTCATAAAACTGTCTCTGTTGAGTTTAAAATTGCCACGCTGGCTTGCAGCCTCCATCAAAAGTCATCACACAAACCATACACATTTAGCAAGTCATAGATAAACCCCAGCCCCTGGCCTTTGAACACTGCAGGATGGGAGTAACCACTCCTTGTTTACTGAGGGCATTGGGACACCAGTATTCTCTCTTTGTTCTCCCTGCCCTAACCCTCACTTGGACAACAGGCAGCAGAACAAGCTCCGTGCAGATGGAGGTGTAGACACTCTATCAAAGCGTGCACGCACACACACACACACACCTGCATGGGTTGAGCCACACACACACACATCTGCATGGGCTAGGCCACACTCACCTCTCTTCATCCTTGAAGATAAATTTCCGCAGCTTGAGGTCACGCAGCACCAGCCCTCCATCGTGGCAGTGGGCCACGGCTGAGGCAATCTGGTAGAACAGTCGGGCTGCCTCCTCCTCCCTCAGCTTCTTGCAAGTGCGGACAAAGGAATGCATGTCTCCATAGCTCCGCTCAAAGAACACATAGGCTTTGGTCTCCCCCAGGAGGATTTCTGTGATTTGGTTGATGTTGCTGTGGGCAGACAGGCAGAAGCAGGGGGCCAGGGACTCCTGGTAGCAGCTGATCTCAAACACCTAGGACAGAATTGACAAGACCTCAGTCAGCGTGGTGCCTCCTGTGACCCAAACCACAGAATGCCAAATGCAGGCTTGTGCTTTGACATGGCATAAAGGGGATGAAACTTAGACCCCCAAGCACACCAATTCTGCCTGCTACCAGCTGTAGACGACAGAACAAGTCTCTCCACTACTCTGAACCTCCAAATCTTTGGCACAAAATGGATTAATGAAACTTGATTCAATATTGAAGGGATCCTAGGAAAAAATGAAGTAAATGCTAAGTTTTATTATTCTCTCTCTCTCTCTCTCTCTCTCTCTCTCTGTGTGTGTGTGTGTGTGTGTGTGTGTGTGTGTGTGTGTACATGCATAGGCCAGAGGTCTATCTCAGGTTTGGCATGGTTCCTTGGGAAACTACAGACAGCATCTCTCACTAGCCTTAGACCTAAAGAGTCCTGGAATCCTCCTGAAACTCTCTTTTATCAGAGCATGCAAACACTACACTTAGCTTTTTAAATGTGAGTGGCAGGGATCAAATGGACATCTTCATGCTTATACAGCTAATACTGTCTGAGCCAGTAGCTAAGCCCAAAATGTTATTCTTCTTCTTCTTCCCTATAGTTAACATATTTATAGGAGGAAAAATGACTATGAGAAAATACTTACAGAAAAAAAATCTCAACTGATTCCTGAACAAAGACAAACATTTATTTACTTTTTAAAAATGCATCAGAAATGTACAAGAACAAACAATTAATTCATTATATATCTAGACTTTCCTCAATGGTTCTTTCTCCCTGTGAGGTGAATTCATTTCACAGATGTGCTAATCAAGGCAAAGCAAACAGCAGTAAACTCTTGCCCCCAGTGGCAACACAAGGAATAGCACAAGGGCCATCTCCACAGGCAATCAGGCTGGCTTCCCTCTTCCCTCCACAGATATCTAACTCAATGAATCAATTATGCAATACTTCTCTATGAATCAGAGTCAGCCTGTGAAATGCCACCTCACTGTTGCTTAAAAAGAAAAATGCACCATCAATACCTTCTGAATAGACCTGAGAGAAACGAACACGTCAGAGCAGTTTTGAGGATGGAGACGGGAGCTTTTCACTCATTGCAAAGCCTATACTCAGTCAGCTATACCAGCACCTAGGATTGGAATGAGGTGTATTTTGTTCTGGGGGGGGGGCAGAGATATGGGTGAGGGGAGGGGTAGATGAGGGGGTGTTTCATTCAAAAGCAGGCCTGGCAGAGAATCTAGCTTGTCTTCTGTGGCATACTGAGCTCTTGTCAGTTGCTCCCAGGTGAGACCCCAGCATCAGTATTTGGAGGGTGGTGAGAGAGATGCATGAGAAATCCCCTGTCTAGGTGATGGTTATCACTCTGGCTGGACCACCATTCATCTGCATAGGATGGCTGAAGCACACAGACAAAGAACCTCCCTCTTTGTGAAATAAACACCCGGACCTAGACACCACAACCTTTTGTGGGTCCCATTCCCACTCATGAAGCTCTGTCTCACTCCTCTTTGCTGACAAGGCCAAGTCTTTGAATCCCTGTGAGGGATTCCTGGGCCTTCTGTAGCCCATGTAGGAACACAGGCTGCAATGTAAAATTCCAGGAGTTAAGTAACTGAGCATTTAAAAAAAAAAAAAAAAAAAAACCCTGTGAGTCAAACCGGGACAATAAGCACCTCAAGGGGGCTGGTGCTAACTGTGGCTGAGGAAGCAAAGTCAACAGTAAGGCTGTGAATGAGCCATAATGAGGTATCTCAGGAAAGTGGCACAGCTGTTGCCACTACACCCTTGAATTTAAGAATGAATGCTTCAACCTCCCGGGAGACCACAAATCACACCCAGATATTGTCAAAGGATGACCTCAGAGCAGTGAACTCAGAGGCCCCCTTAATTAGGAATCTGAAATGCCTGAGTCAACCTTAGCACACAGACTGCAGGCCAGAACCAGGGAAGCTTTAGCAATTTCATCGAGGAACACACACACACACACACACACACACACACACACACACACACACACAGTGGCTAATGTCAACAGGCTGCCTTATGTAACAATCGAACCTGCATGATTTGCTCTGAGGGTCCAGGCTGTGGGTTCTGTCCTCTCAGTCTACAGTTCTGATTATTTATAATACACTTCCTGTTTTCAGTTGCCTTTATATAAACAAACAAACAAAAAACATTTTGCTAGGCATGGTTAGCCTACTGTCCTACTGCTCAGCTGCAAAGATGAATGGGCAGAGAATTAAATGAAATTCATAATACCTGTCCAGTGTGGCCATACCCTGTGTAGGGGGGTGCAAAACTGCAAAATGGTGGACAGGAAAGGAAAAATTGAAAGAATTGCTTACATTTTCCTAAATGGGAAGGAGCCAAACTTTTATTAGTGGCTATAACAGGCATTTATAGGCTTGGACTGGTATTTAAGCCATCACCCTCAAGTGCAGAAATAAAGCCAGGAGCCTGGATGCCAGCTCCTTTTAAATGTTTAATTGGGAGCCTTGGTTATATAATGTGACAGTTCAGATAAGGCTCTATGATCAGGCCACATTCATCATGTTTGGGAAAAGAAAAAAGCAAGTGCCCATTCTGCCAAGGCAGTAATTATGTCATTCTGCACAGTAGCTACAAGAATTTTTTTGTGAAAACAGCTAAACAACCCTTAAAGATCTGCCCCTCCTTTGGCTAACTAAAATAGGCACGTGGAAACAATAATCAAGCTGGGGAATTCTGCTTATGCCCCTGGAAGCTCTCCCCTGCATCCCCCTCCCACAAAAGAATGTCCTACAGAACCCTCTACAGCATCTTCCCCAGTAAACAGCCTTTTTGTTTCATCTGCTTATGCACTTTTTCTTGCAAGAACACATAGCTGAGAAACAGGAACCCCATGCTAAGACATCAAAAAGAGGTGGATTCAGTGTCATAGCAAACTAAAATGCTCTACAGTGTGTGTATTGGGGCACTTCATAGCATCACCCTCATAAAACTCTCCTGGAGAGTTGGGTGCACAGCTATGCTTGTAGAAGTCAACCACATCACCTTGGGTAAGAAGGCAGGAGAACAGAAGCTGCAGAGTTGTAAACGGATGACCTCTGTCAAGCAGAACAATGATACTGCACTTAAATCCACTTGCAGCCACACTGTAATTGGTGAGGGGCTGATTCAATCTTTGCAATAACTAAACCAGCCGATTAAGGACAGTTTGGGGCCAGAGAGCAAGTCTGCAGATGACACTGTAAGGTCAGACTACAGTGAAATATGTCTTGAAGGATCTGAAATGAGAAGGAACAGAGGCCTAAGACAAGCCTGGTTTTAAACAAAGAAATTATAGCAAGATGCTCCTGCAGAATTTGGCAGCAGACTCTCTTTACTTGAAATCATCTCTAGTCTTTGGGAGAAAAAAATAGTAAAATGCTGTGTGCTGAAGTTGAGCAAAAGGAGGGGGAATGCTTACTGCCGATGATGGTGCATATTTCACAGGAGAATGACAGCTCCGTGGAATTCATTCATTTCTAAGGATGACTGTCCTATTGTGCAGTGTGCAGGGCTCCCATCAGGCTCTGAGTTGCCTACTGAATTCAATGCTTTAACTGGTCATAGTTGCTTTCGATTACAGTAACTTGGAGAAGATGCAAAATCCCCAATGCTTAGTACAGGAAAAGAGTGATGTTTAAAGGGTCTTTGGTTCCTCTAAGTTCAGAAATAATCTCAAAACTGCCTGGAGATATTCACCCACCCGCTTTTTGCAAGGAAGCACTCCAATTCAGCACGAAACAGGGCGATGTCACAAAGCAGCCAGTGAATAATGAGAAAAGTGTAACACAGTATTTGCAGCACAGATGTGCACAGTACCCATTTCAAAGGCAGCACAAAACCCCGCTTACCCCTCAAAAAATAAATAACGAAAACGAAAAAGACCTACATTTCAGTGGTAATGTATTCTTGATCTACATCCAATTTTAGGTTACACTGCTCCCCACTGCAGTGGGAAATAGACTGTAGACAAATATTTTGTTACTATTCCCCCTCAATCCCCTTGTCTGGTATTTGGTGAGCGCACACAAAGACACACAAAGACACAAAACAGTCACTGCTCGGGGGTCAAAGACAAAAAGGAAATAGAATTGCACTTATTGGTATTGGCACAGAGGGCTCCACAGGGCAGTATCAAAACTAGTAAAGATGTTGTGGATGCAGAGGGAGCAGCAACAGGGGTGTGCAGACAAGGAATCTGAAGATGCAAAGAAACCCAGACAAAAAGACAGACCCAAAGGATTCCTTGTTCGCCCAAAAGTGCACAAGGGGTTGATTTCCAACCCAATCCTTCTTTCCAGGCTCCAGGCAGAAGAAAATGCTTTAAAACTCCTTTTCCTCCTTAGAGCCTTGGGCTCAGCCAGAGGGGGACAGTTTTTTTGTGTTTCCTTTAAAGGACACCTTTGGAACAAAGGTTTAGCACCTGCAGGCTGCTAAGAACAATGGCTACAAAAGGAATCCAGTGAACTATGTCTGAAACCCAACCGGGGATTCCCTAGTCCTTGCAGGGAGGGGATGGGGCTTGACCTGGAGAGAAATCCGCGGGCAAGGGTACCTGACCCGTAGCACCAGGGCTCCACCAGCCTCCTAGAGCACGGGTGCCTGTGCCCTGGCTCAGACTCGCAGCCCTCCCTCCCAGGCTCTCCCCAAAACGCCCCCGCTACAGCCCGCCCCATTGTCTGAAACCGTCTAAAAACTTCACAACTAGTCGAACGTGGACAGACACACAAATAAACCTATTTAACAAGGCCACCCATAATGATCCCGAGAACCTCCCGCCCCTGGACTCCAGGGCTCCGTGACCTTCCTCCCCGTCCAGGACCCTGCCAAAGGAACCGGGGTGATTTTGTTGTTGTTGTTTAAGCAAAAGCAATGCCGGGCTGGTTACCTTGCACACCAGCTCCTCTCCGCTGTGCAGATGCACAGCGCGGAAAACGTGGTCTCCCTCCAGAGGCTCCAACAGTAAGTATTTCCCGATGCAAGAAACGCAATGCGACAAGTTCGGAGTCTCGGGCGGGCTCGGAGAGCCAAGGTTCGGGCTGAAACTCTGGCTGGGCTCAGCGGACCTTATAGACGACAGCTCTTCGAAATCCTGGGTTTTGTTCCGCGATCTCCCATATCTCGCTATTGTGATAGGGGTAGACCTGTGAATGTTCATGAGTGTGGGGATCGCACACGACAAAACAAACAAACCGAAAAACCCACTGGAGAGATGGATGAGCCGCTGCTGCAGACGCCTCGGTGCCACCGACTTAAAAGGATCAAAAGGGGAGGGGACCCGACTGGGGCTCCGTGGAGGAAGAGTTAGAAGCTAGCCCCCAATGGGCGCCGCAGGGCAGGTCCCCGGCTGCGAGCTCCGCTCCCGGGGAGTGCTCGCTCTGCGGACAACTCGGGTCCTTTTGTTACCCCGAAGCCGCCAGCGCGGTGCAGAACCGCGCTCTGGAGTCCGTGGGTCTCTGTTCACAGCGTGGATCTGGACGAATGAGTGTGCCTCTGGCGTGCAGAGGTGCAGCGCCGGGATCCCTAGCGATCCCCAGCTGAGGATCAGCAGACCGGGTGGAGGAGCCCTGCGTGGAGTTTGTGCAGTCTTCAGGGAGCGCGCGGCGCCGGCTCGCCCTCCACGCGTTAGAAACCAAACAAAAAGAAAAAGGAAATAAGCACCAGTCTACCGGCTCACGCCGCGCGGCAGCCAGAATCCGCGCTGCACCCCCCTTTTTTGGTGGAGAGGGTGGGGGGCGTGGAAGGGGGGGTGCTAGAGAGGGCAGTTACCTAAGTCTTAACTGTAGATGGCGTCTGAGGCTTTTCCAAAAAAATCGCAAAGCTCAAAAAAAAAAAAAAAAGTAGACAGGGAAAAAGCAAATTAGCAAAGGAGCCTTTAACTTGGAGTGGTCAGCAGTGCCAACAAAAGATTGTAAAAGCTGAGCCAGGAGTGCGGGAGTGGAGCAGGCACAGGTACGGCGACAAAGCTCAAAGCTGAGCCCGCGCGGTTAGCACTGGCTCCTGCTGTCTGTCGCGGCTCACAGGCGTCCCGGATCCTCCTCCAAATTAATCGAGAAGTGCGGGCGGTGACCTGGGCGGACCAGCGGTCTCTGAATCCCCGTCAAGGGCTTCCGGGGGTCCTGCAGGAGCCGGCAGCAGATGCTCCCCGGAAGCTGCCAACCTGCGGCGTTCCTTTCCCACTGTACAACTGGGTCTTGAGCCTTGGAAAATTTTGCAAACCACTCTTGTCTTCCGATACCTTGCGACCAAATTGCACGGCGCGGTTTGTTGGAGGAAAAAAATTAAATCGGCGGCGTTTCTTCCTTTATTATTGTTATTATTTTTCTTGCCACCCAGAAGTAGGAGAGGGCCGTGTATTTAAAAATTAAAGGGGATGGCCACGGCGCCCTAGGCCAATCCCGGCGCTCAGCACGCCCGCATCCCCGGGCGAGGCGGTATTAATAGTTACTTACGTGGCCGGGGATCTCGGAGCGAGCCCGGCTGTGTGTGCGCGTATGTGTGCGCGCGCGCCCCGCTCGCTCGCGCTCGGTCTCCCCATTCAATGTCACCGACACATTTCCTCTGAGCCCCCGCCCTCGTCGCCGGCCCCGCCCCACCCGCGCCCCGGCCCCTGTCATTGAGCCGGGAGCCCATCAATCATCGGCGCCGCTACCAGTGAGCGCTCGGCTCCCCAGCGCCCGCCGGCGGCCAGGGCAGCTGCCGCCACCCCTGCAGCGCCCCAGCCCGGGGCGCCGGCCTCGCCCCTGGAAGGCTTGGCCAGGCGCGAGGTAAACAGTGCTTTATATCCTTCCGCGCGCGGTCAGGGGCTCTGGGCACTCCTGGCCTCCTGCGCGCGCTGCTGAGCTAGGGATGCTGGACTGCCACCACGGCGGGCTCGGGTTAACTTTAGGACTTAGATCCTCTTCGATGTGGTTTTCTGCAGAAAGCCACGCGTCCTCGGAGCATCGGGCCCCCTCTAATGTGATGCTGACCGGAGCTGCTGGGTTTCTGAAGAAGGATTCTTGCAGCAGTCCTGCTGCCCACGGTCTCTAGAATTAAGTTCCATTCTTTTTCTCCAGCACTTCTCATTTCACAGAAGTCTATCACGGGTTTTTAGTTGGTGTTGCCATCACCTTCTCCCCTCCCCCCACTCCTCAGTTATAGGATTCCGGGTACTTTCAGCATTGACTTCAGGGCAAGGTCTCTTTGGAGGCTCATGGAGGTTTGCCTTTGCACCCACAGAGCTGGGCTTCTCGGGAACATTCAATGCCGGGGTCAAATGGAGGCTGCACTTTCTCCCCCAGCTTATTCTTAACTTCCTGGGAAGGTCCCTGAAACAGACCTAGGGAAAGTTCAGGCCAGGGCCACAGACTTAAGCTTCTTGATCTTACCTAATGCATCCTACTAAGAGAAGCAATGTAGTAGGGGGAAACAGAAAGAGAAAGAGAAGAAGCAAGGCTACTGGGAGTTCTCTGAGTTTATACCTGCATAAGGCACCCCTTTCTACAAAGGAAGGCAGCTGACAACAACCTACCGCAGTACCACTTCTAAACAAAATAGAGCACTATTTATATTTAATTGGGACAATGATCAGGAGTTCCCTGGGGGGTTGGTTGGGAAGGCTGATAGGGCCTTGCTTGTCCAGCTGGCCACCCTGGAGGACAGATTTTGCAAGAAACTAAAATGGTCCATGTCTCTTGACACTTCTCACATCCTTCTCCCTATTCATCGGCCTTGGACTAGGTCCCTGATCCTTAATCTGTCCCTTAAAGGGAGAACTGTGGGAAGATGTCACTGTGGCTGCAGACTGGTGTTCAGCGCCCTGTAGTCTTGGCCAAGTTCAAGAACAGCTCTTAGTCAGTCACCACTGCGGATCCATGGAGAAAGGGTCCCTGTGGTGTCTATTGGGTGACCACCACCAAACTTCCTCAAGAGAAGGTAATTGGGTCAGGATTTTTTTTTTTTTTTCTCTCTGGGTCTCTACTTTCCACCAGTTGAATAACAGCCTTGTTCACCCCTCATGTGATCCCTACAAATGCAATTGCAGTCCTGGGAAATCTATGGTTTGTAACAGTGGTTCTCAACCTATTGGTCAAATGATACTTTCTCAGGGATCATATATCAGATATTCTGCATATCAGATATTTATGTTAGGACTCATTCCAGTAGCAAGATTACTGTTATGAAGTAGCAACAAAAATAAGTTTATGGTTGGAGGTCACCACAACATAAGAAACAGTGTTAAAGGGCCACAGCATTAGGAAGGTTGAGAATCACTGTCTTACAACAAGCTAGCCTGTGTGTGGAAGATCCAAGAATGAGTAAGATTTGATCTTCTCCACCCAAGAGCTTGGTCTAGCACACAGAAGAAATGAGAGGCAAATAAACCCTTGTATAGCAATGCAGCCATGACAGTATGAGGGCCCAAGGAAGTATGGGCTTTTCCAGGACTCCAGGAAGCTTTCCTGAACATGTGCTTTCTTCTTTTTTACAATTTGAGAGAATCCAGAGAAAATACCTATGAAGGTTACAATGTGCCATACACTGAATATGGAGACAAGGCCATTGAAAACACAAGTTTCCTTTCTTTGTGAACCTTGCAATAGTCCAAGGAGTCATGAAATAATGTTGGCTTTTTAGGCAGAAAAAAAATATGCAAAGCAATGGAATAGGAAAGCCTAGCTTTCTTTTTTAAAAAAAAAAAACATTTTTTATAATTATTTTTTACATTACAACCCCAGTTCCCCCTCTCCCCTATCCCCCTGCTCCCCTTACTCCCCCCTCACATCTGCTCCTCAGGGAGGCTAAGACCTCCCCTAGGAAGTCTACTAAGTCTGTCCCATCACCTAGTTGAGGCAGGACCAAGGCACCTCTCCATCCCCATCCCCCACCCCTGCACCCTGTGTCTAGGCTAGACAAGGTATCTCCCCATATAGCCAGTTTGTGCATTAGTGTTAGATCTTGGACCCCTGCCAGTGTCCTCATATATTGTCCCAGTCACACCATTGTCACCTATATCAAGGGAGTCTAGTTTTGTCTTGTGCAGGTTCCCCATTTGTCAGACCTGAGTCAGTGATCTCTCAACTAGCTCAGGTCAGCTGATTCTGTGGGTTTCCCCATGATGGTCGTGACTCCTTTGTTCATATTATAACTCTTCCCTCATTTTGATTGTACTCCAGGAGCTTGATGCAATGGTTAGTTGTAGATTTCTGCATCTGCTTCCATATATTTCTGGAAGAGGGTTCAAGCTTCTCTGGGATTATGGATTGTAGGCTGAGTATGTTTTGCTTTATGTCTTGAATCCACTTATGAGTGATTACATACTATGTTTGTCTTTCTGGTTTTAGGGTACCTCACTTAGGATGACTTTTTTTTCTAGTTCTGCCCATTAGCCTGGGACTTTTAGGATGTCATTGTTTCTTACCGCTGAATAGTACTCCATTGTGTAAATATAGCACATTTGTTTATCCACTCCTCAGTTGAGGGGCATCTGGGTTTCTCCAAGATCTGGCTATTACAAGTAATGTTGCTATGAACATAGTTGAACACATGTCCCTGTGGTGTCTCTGTGCCTCCTTTGGGTATATACCTAACAGTGGTATTACAGGGTCTTGAGGTAGCTTGATCCCAAATTTTCTGAGAAATTGCCATACTGATTTTCACAGTGGCTGTATAAATTTGCACTCCCACCAGAAATCCTTCCCCCTTTGTCCACATCCTCTCTAGCATAAGCTGTCATTGGTGTTTTTGATCGTAGCCATTCTGATTGGTGTGTAAGATAGAACCTCAGAGTGGTTTTGATTTGCATTTCCTGATGACTAAGGCTGTTGAGCATTTCCTTCCATAGCTGTTTCTCTGCTATTTAAGATTGTTCTGTTGAGAACTCTCTGTTTACATCTGTACCCCATTTTAAAATTGGATTATTTGGTAGTTTGATTTCTAGTTTCTTGAGTTTTTGTATATTTTGTAGTCAGCCCTTTGCCATATGTGAGCTTGGTGGAGATGTTTTCCCATTTTGTAGGGAGCTGTTTTGTCTTGTTGACCATGTTCTTTGCTTTACTGAAGCTTCTCAATTTCAGGAGGTCCCATTTATTAATTAAAGCTCTCAGTGTCTGTGCTACTGGTGTTCTATTTAGGAAGTTGTCTCTGTGCCTATGTGTTCAAGGGTATTTCCCATTTTCTATTCTATGAGGTTCAGTGTTGATGGATTTATATTGAGGTCTTTGATCCATTTGGACTTGAGTTTTGTGCATGGCAATAGATATGGATCTATTTGCATTCTTTTACTTGTTGACAGGCAGTTATACCAGCACAATTTGTTGAATATATTTTCTTTTTTTCATATATATATATATATATATATATATATATATATATATATATATATTGCTTCTTTGTCAAAAATTAAGTGTCCATAGGTGTGTGGGTTGGTATCATGATCTTTGAATTGATTCCATTGGTCCACCTGTCTATTTTTGTGTCAATACTAAGCTGTTTTCATTACTATAGCTCTATGGGAGAGCTTAAAGTCAGGGATGGTGATGCCCCCAGATGATCTTTTATTGTACATGATTGTTTTGGCTATCCTGGGTTTTTTTGGTTTTCCATATGAAGTTGACTATTGCTCTCTCAAGGTCTCTGAAGAACTGCACTGGGATTTTGATGGGAATTGCATTGAATCTGTATACTACTTTTGATAGGATTGCCAGTTTTACTATGTTGATTCTACCTATCCAAAAACATGGGAAATCTTTCCATTTTCTGATATCTTTAAATTCTTTAAAATCTTGAAGGTTTCGTCATACAGGTCTTTCACTTGTTTGGTTAGAGTTGCCCCAAGATATTTAATGTTATTTGTGGCTATTATAAAGGGTGATGTTCCTCTGATTTCATTCTCAGCCCATTTGTGATATATATCACACACACACACACACACACACACACACACACACACATACGTGTGTGTGTGTGATATGTCATATATATATATACATGTATATATATGAGGGCTATTGTTTCTTTTATTTGTTTTGTAGTTAATCTTGTATCCTGCTACATTACTGAAAGTGTTTTATCAGTTGTAGGAGTTCTTTGATAGAATTTTTGGGGTCATTTATGTATACTATCATATCAGCAGCAAATAGCAAGTCTTGACTTCTTTTCCAAGTTGTATTATTTTGCTCTCCTTTTGTTGTCTTATTGCTATAGCTAGAAACTTGAGTATTATATTGAATAGATATGGAGAGAGTGGACAGCCTTGTCTTGTTCCTGATTTCAGTGGGATTGCTTTGAGTTTCTCTCCATTAAGTTTGATGTTGGCTGTTGGGTTACTGTATATTGCCTTTATTATGTTTACATATGTTCCTATTATACCTGACCTCTCTAAGTCCTTTATCATGAAGGGTTGGATTTTGTCAAAGGCTTTTCAGCATCCAGTGATATGAGCCTGTGTGTTTTTTGTTTTTGTCTTTTGTCAGTTTGTTTGTATGTTGGATTACATTGATGGATTTTCATATGTTGAACCATCCCTGCATCTCTGGGATGAATCCTATTTGGTCCTGGTGGATATTTTTCTGATGTGTTCTTGAATTCGTTTTGGCAGTGTTATATTAAGTATTTTTGCATCTATGTTCATGAGGGAAATTGGTCTGTAATTTTCTTTCTTAGTTGTGTCTTTGTGTGGTTTGGGTATCAGCGTAATTGTAGCCTCATAAAAAGATTTTGGCAATGTTCCTTCTGTTTTTGTTGTGTGGAATAATTTGAGGAGTATTGGTATTAGATCTTCTTTGAATGAACATCTGGTAGAATTCTGCACTGATCCATCTGGGGCTAGAATTTTTGTTTTGTTTTGTTTTGTTTTGTTAGGAGACTATTGATAACTATTTCTGTTTCCTTAGGGGGTTCATAGATGTATTTAAGCTGTTTATCTGCTCTTAATGTAATTTGGTATGTGGTACTTATCTAGAAAATTATCCATCTCCTTAAAGTTTTCCAGTTTACTGGAGTGCAGGTTTTTGAAGTATGACCTGATGATTCTGTAGATGTCCTCAATGTCTGTTGTTATGTCCCCCTTTTCATTTCTGATTTTGTTAATTTGAATATTCTCTCTCTGTCTTTTGGTTAATTTGGATATAGATTTGTCTATTTTGTTGAATTTTTCAAACACCAACTCTTTGCCTCATTGATTGTCTGCATTTTTTTTCTTTGTTTCTGTTTTATTGATTTCAGCCCTCAATTTCACTATTTCTTGCCATCTGCTCTTTCTGGGTGAGTTTGCTTCTTTATGTTCTAGTGCTTTCGGTTGTTCTGTTAATTCACTAGTGTGGGATTTTTCCAGCTTCTTTATGTAGGTATTCAGTGCTATGAACTTTCCTCTCAGCATTGCTTTCATTGAGTCCCATAAGTTTGGGTATGTTGTGTGGTCATTTTTATTAAATTTCAGGAAGTCTTTTATTCCTTTCTTTATTTCTTCCTTGACCTGGTGGTGGTTCAGTTGATCATTGTTCAATTTCCATGTGTTTGTGGGCTTTCTGAAATTAATGTTGCTGTTGAATTCTAACTTTAAACTGTAGTGATCTGTCAGGGTACAGGTGTCTATTCTAATTTTTTTGTATTTGTTGAGGTTTGCTTTGTTATTGGTATGTGGTCAATTTTTGAGAAGGTTCAATGAGTTGCTGAAAAGAAAGTATATTCTTTTGTGTTCGGGTGGAATGTTCTATAGATGTCTGTTAAGACCATTTGAGTCATTATATCTGTTACTTCCCATATGTATCTGTTAAGCTTCTGTCTGTCAGATCTGTCCAGTGGTGAGTGTACAGTGTTGAGGTCTCCCACTCTTAGTGTGTGGGGTTTGATCTGTGATTTAAGCTTTAGTAGTGTTTCTTTTACAAATGCAGAGGCCCTTGTGTTTGGGGCATACATGTTCACAATTGAGATTTCCTCATGATGGATTTTTCCTGTGATGAACATGAATGTCCTTCTTTATCTTATTTGATTTTTGTTTGCAGTCTGTTTTGTTAGATATTAGGATAGCTACACCAGCTTGTTTCTTAGGCCTATTTGATTGGAATATTTTTCCAACCCTTTACTCTGGGGTAATGTCTGTGGGTGAGTGTGAGCTGTGTTTCTTGTATGCAGAAGAAGGATGAATTCTGTTTTCCTGTCCAATATGTTAGCCTGTGTCTTTTAATAGGAGAATTGAGACCATTTATATTAATGGATATTAATGACCAGTGACTCCTAGTTCTAGGCCTTCTGCTTCTGGTCTCTGATTCTGTTTCCAGGCTCTGAAGCTGCTTCTGAACTCTGACACTGCTCCTGGGTCTGAGGTTTGTGGCTCCCTTGATGCTGCTCCAGGCATGAAGCTTCTGCCTCCCTCTGATGATGCTGTTCCAGGCCTGGGTCTCCCTGATGCTGCTTCCAGGCTGGGATTGGGGTCTCTCACAGATGCTGCTCAGGGCCTGAAGCTTGAACCTACCTCTGACGCTGCTCCCAGGTCCAAGGCTAGTGTATCCCTTGACGTTGCTCCTGGCCTGAATCTCCAGCCTTCCTCTAAGGCTGCTTGGGGATTTGGGCCTCTCACTGACACTGTTCCTCCTGAAGCCTGGGCCTTCCTCTGGCACTGCTTTCAGGCTAAGGCCCATGCAAGGCCTTAGCAGGGAATGGCAGAAATGTCGCAGCTAAAGGCTGTGATATTCTGCATTCTGGTTGAGAATTAGATTCCAATCCCAGCTGGCTTTCAATCAGGAAGTTGGAGGGTTGTATTATGGAGAACAAACTAGTGTTCATGGTGGCATCAGAGAGAAGAGACAGCCTTGTAGATGGAACTGATGAAGTAAAGCCTAAGCCTACACTGATGCCTGGTGAATCCTGCCCACAACTGACAATGAATTTATCACCGTGTTTAGGATGAAACTCGTGAATTTATACAGTACAGTATAAACTCAATCCATTACATCACAGACCTTAACCTGCCTTATTTCTGCTGACTCAGCAATTCTCAAGTTGATAGAAAACTATTGGAAGATTAATGAGACTCTCCACGAACCCAGTTTTTAGCCACAGGATCTTAGATGATTTTTAAGACATCTTAATCTCTAACTTGGGATTATGATCTGAATTTTGACAACACATGAAATTTAAGAAGGATATATAAACAAACAAACAAAAAACACAACACACTGTCCTATGCACAATAGAAACCATTTCCTGCTATTATTTACTGTAATTGTTGCAATGGCTGGGATAGAACCACAAAAAGCAACCCGCATATAATAATTGATAATGTAAACAATGGGTAAAATGTTTCTAGTACCAATAAGATGTAAGAGTTATTACAGGGGCACATATAGTTTATACCTACAGTGAGATGCTGTGTACAAATTAAAACAAAGGTATAACTTTTTCTCAGTCTATGTTGAAGTAAGTCAGTCAAATGCTGTTGCCATCTCAGTGATGGGAGATGTCAGTCTGCAAATATGTTTCTCATACTGGTACTGTAAACAGTAAAGTACTGTTGGCCAATAGGAAAGGAAGATAGGAGGGACTAGGAGACAAGGAGGAAAGAGGAAGTAGTAAGGAGGAGTCAAGATGGACCGGGGAGAGCATATCGCCAGCCCATTCCCCGGTATGATGAAAGCACATGGAAATATGTAGATTAACAGAAATGGGTTAATAATTAAGACAGAGCTAGCTGATAAGAAACTAGTACCTGGCCAACAGCATTAAATCAAATACAGAGTCTCTGTGCATTTATTGGGGCTGGCGCAGTGGCGGGACAAGACCAGGGGCGGAAGGAAAAACCTTACTGGTTACATCTCAGGTTATAGGCTGCCATGCTATCTAGAATATTTCATTTACTCATTCCTTTTCTCCATAATTTATTTATTTATTCAGCAAATTTGGGTGCTACCTGTATACAAAACTCTTGCTAAGTAAGTTCTTCTAGAGGAATAGAACATATAGAATATATATCATATATTCTGCATTATGATATAATATATATGTGTATATGTGTATATACATACATACATACATATATATATATATATATGTAAGATTTACTAGGGGATTTATTAGAGCAACTTATAAGGAGTGATCTACCTACTCTACCAATGACTGTCTACCAATTGAAAGTCCAAGAATAAGCAGTTGTTAAGTCATCAAGGGTAGATGTCTTAGCTGGTCTTCAGAATAAGACAGAACCCTGAATGTGTAGGCTCAAAATCCAGTGAAGAAATGAACTTGTCAGAGTGAGATCAAAAACAAGCATTTGAAGAGCAAGCACCTTCTTCCATGTCCTTCATATAGTCTGCTGCCAGAAGGCATGGCAAGAAACTTCCAGGATGGGCTGCAGGGAGTATCAGTTCCCTGTGTAGAGTTCAGCCTACCCAACACCAGAACATTTCATTCCCACTGAGATGTGTCTTAGTGGCTTCTCTGGAGTTGTGCAAAATGCAATTGTCTCAGTCCAGTCTGGGTGCTATAACAAAAGAGCAAACTGGGTGGCTGATAAGTGACTCAGATTTCTTTCTTACAAGTCTAGAGACTGTGAAGACTTGGTGTCTTGTCAGGATGGGCATTCTGGTTATATACAGCATCATTACATTGTGTCTCTCTATGCTATGCAGAAGGAGAGGCATGTAACTGAACCTGTAGTATAAGGATGCTAATCCATTGGTGACTTGCCAAAGTTCCTACTTTCTGTTGCTGTCAGAATTCATTAGTGTTTTGCCATATGAATGTCAGAGGAGTTCAAACATCTAGCCCATAGCAGTACTCCTTGACCTTGAACTCACCTGATGCTTTGGGCTTCTTGCTCTTTGAGCTGGAACTGGAGAGCCCTGGGATGGCTTGATGTTCAGTTCAGTTACATACTTCATTTTTAGTACTTGAAGGTTTTTCCCCTTTGCTTGGCTTGGGTCACACCAATCCCATACTCAATGTGTTCTTGTTCCTCTGGAATTCTTTTTTTTTTTTCAAGACATCTCTACCACCACAGAACTCAGTGCACTGGCACAGTCCAAGGTCATTTTTCTAACATCCTTCTTTGCCCTTGACTTCACATTCCCTTGATATCTTCCTTAAGCCTTTAGCTGATTCTGGAAAGCAACAATGCCAGTCATTTCTGCTAAGAGGATGGGCTGGGGAAGAAGATGTCTCCCTTTATAACTACAGCCACTGGAGATGCATTCATTGAGGTTCACAGAGGTACTGTGTTTACAGAGTGGAGAGGTTGAGAGGCATTGGGTACAGTGATGAGGCCTGGGACACACTTCTAGGCCTTAGCTCATATCAATTATGTTAGCACCACAAGAATTGTTCCATTCCACTGAAAACTCTTTGTCACTCCTTTCAGTACCTGTAAGTCTTTAATTGTGCTTTAGGGGTTCTAAACCAGCTCAGTCCTTCTCCTTGTCTTTTATAGAATGCTTCAGATTTTTGCCCCCACTTTACAGATGAAAACACTGAGACCCAGCAACACTAATTTATTTCCCAAAAGCCTATTATTCTCTCTCTCTCTCTCTCTCTCTCTCTCTCTCTCTCTCTCTCTCTCTCTCTCTCTCTCTGTGTGTGTGTGTGTGTGTATGTTCTGTCCTTGGAAGAAGAAAGCAAAGAAATGAATTTTTTCTGAAATTGTCTTTTGTTTTCACTACATCATATCTATCATCACACTTTCTAGAATTGAGTAATCCTTTGGTTTAAATGGGCCACTTAAAATCATCCCACAATGGTGATTTCCTTTCTCATTGTATTTTTTTTCTTCATACTGTTCATATTCTGGGAAGTCATTTCTTATTTACAAGGTGATTCCTAGTAGTGACTGTTAAAAGGTGACATTTTGATTAAATATTTGTTGTACCAAGGCTAGCAGGAGAAGTACTTTTCTCATTGGATAAATGATCTACTATGAAAGTTCAGTGTATAAATACAGAAAAGAAAATAAATAAATAAAAAGGACATACTGGACTTGTTCCCTGGCCACCCTTACCTTTGTATCTTCCTTCTGTAAATATTAGTTATTGTGTGTCCAGTACCAAAATGAGATACAGTTGGAAGGGTGGCAAAACTAACATGTGACAGTATTCTTCATATTGCAAGTGGCCTGCTGTCTGAATGAAAAAAATAAAAAGAAACATGATTGTTCCTAGGTATGATGGCAAAGGAAGGTTATTGTAGATGAAAGGGAGAGTGTAGGCAGAGACAAGGATGTCTGGGAGGATTCAGAGTGGACATGACCAGATTAAGCTGTGCCATTGTGAGGAGAGGGAAAGAGGAAGGGAAGGCTGAGAGAGGAGGACCAGGTGCAAAAGCCAAGAGGGAAAAGGTAGGAGAGGGGAAGAGGTGGGTAGCCAAAATGATTGGATTACATGTGGAGGAGTAGCCCAGACCCCTGGTCTGGAGAGTTCAAGGTAGGATATGGCTATGCCAGCCAGGGGGACCCTGTAACAGGTAGCGGCTGAGGGATACTGAGCAAATCTGATAGCCAGGTTCCCTATGTGTGATATGTTAACTAGCTGTTCTGCCTTTGTCCAGGGTTTGAGACAGGTTTGAACACTTTATTTGAGCATTACTGAGCAGATGGGAGAGGAAAGTGAATACAGGTACTAAGGCCCACTGAAGTGCTGAGAGTTTGTGTAGCTACAGAATTCGGTTCCCTGTCAAGAACTCATTTTCTGGTAAATCTACCACATGCAAAAACAGAGCTCTCCAGGTGGGGCAGCAAGCAGCTCCAAGGCCAGGACATCCATGTTTCAAAAACCATTGGAATGGCTTGACCTTTATCTTAGGTGCAACGGGGTAATAATAGCATACTTATAAAGGAAAGAGGAGAAGCAAAATGATGATAAAGGATTCCTTTCAGATCTTATCATGCAGTCTTCAATGTGGTCAAAATGGGCAGAGCACAAGTAGACCAGTGTGAACAGGATGAATTTTTATCCAACTCAGGCCCTGATCAGGCAATTAGTAGGTTGACTTTGGCTGAGATCTTAGACTAAGGTGAATAGGAATTGATATGTGTACAGGCTTGCCAATACATAATTGCCAATTCATAAGACACTTGTGTATATTATTTAATCCTCACAACATTTTCTTAAAGGAAGCTTCATTATTGACCTCATTGTTAGGCAAGGAATGTGAAGCACCGATCCAGTTCACCCATTGGCTCATCCTGTGATCATGTGAGGACATCCTTGGGCAACTGTCCTGGCTGCTACTCCTTCCTCTACACCCTCTCTCCTCCTTTTCGTCTTCTCCACCCATGTCTCCCCACTTTCTTCCTGTGTGCAAACACAGGTCCAACTTTATGACAACTTTTGCATCGTGCATTGGGCCCTCTGCATGGTATTTCATCTGTAATAGTTTCCTACTCTATCTGTAAATGTTTCCTTTCTGACTCATGAGCCCTGGGTCCTCAGATGGCCAGGAGTTTAGCAAAAGTAGTGAGGAACCTTACCTCCATATGAAACAGCCATCAAGGAAACTATAAGTGCTGGATTGAATAAGAATGGCCCCCATGGACTCACATATTTGAATGTTTAGGAACCAGGGAGTGGAAGTTTTGGATAGGAGATATGGCCTTGTTGGAGGAGGTGTGGCCTTGTTGGGGGAGGTGTGGCCTTGTTGGGGGAGGTGTGGCCTTGTTGGAGGAGGTGTGGCCTTGTTTCAGGAAGGACACAACTGGGCTTTGAGGTTTTCAAAAGCCAACACCTTGCCTAGTTTTTCTCTTTCTCTCCCTCAGCCTGTGGATCTACATATACTTCTCAGCTATTCTTCTGGCACCTTGTGCCTCCATGCTTGCCTCCATGATGATCACGGACTAAACCTCAGAAACTGTGTACAAGCCAGCAATTAAATGCTTTCTTTTGTAAGAGTTGCTTTGGTCATGGTGTCTCTTAACAGCAATAGAATAGTAACTAAGACACCATGGCAGGAATCACTAATATGTTTGACCCTCATTTGCACTCAGATATGCAAATATGAACACAAGCTTTTGTGGCCAATAAAATGTAAAAATGTAAATAAAAGAACTGATTTCATAATGTTGGCTTTTTTCCAGTGAGGCAACTAAAACATATATCTAAGTTTAATTGTTATACTTGGGACAGCATGAAATTTTATATCATTCAATAATAAAGCTTACTAACAAATATGACTTATAAGTAAGTTCACCTCCAGGAAGTAAACAGCTCTCTTAATGGTACAGTCACTCGATGATTCTGAGGCTTAATCCATGACAGACCAGGGGGATAACAGTGCATGGGATTATCGTGAGCAATAGAAAACACAGACACACCCCTCCCTTGGTTTAATGACTGTGGAAGTAAGCATTGGCTAATACTATCATTGCAACCAGGCTTCCCCTGTGTATTCCCCCAACTGCCATTGCTCTCTCTGCTGCATCTGCTTCTTGAATCTAGACAAGAAAGTTCAAAGTTACAGAGATGCTCTGAATTTTCCCTTGGTGTTCTAAGTCTGAAGTGAAGAGACAGGAGCCTCTATGTGCAGAGGATGAGACAAAGTAGGTCTTTGGGACTGCCACCCAAAGAATGGGGTTGGGGCTGCAATGCTTCAATAAAGTAAAGTCAAATTCTGGAGCTGCTGACAGGATTCCTTTCACAAAGTGCCTCAAAACACCCTGGGGAAAACAAGTAGAGCACAAGTTAAACTGGCAAATTAAAATAACCCCACCATAGAAATCCTTTATTTAGATCATCTGCTGGCCTGCCAGGGTCCCTGACCTGATTTTTTTCCACAGAAAGCAAAAATTGTCTCCATGAGGCTGTGTGAGAGCCATTTCCATAATGACTAGAGAACTAGTCTACATCTGTGCAAAGTGCTGGGCACACAGCCTGCCAGCACCTGGAGGAAGGGCATCCTAGAGTCAAAGATAGTAAAAGAAAATCCTGGCTAGTTTTCATTTATGTCCAGGGTCTCTCTAGGTAAGTGAGAAAACAGAGCCTAGTGTGGGAATGGAAATCCAGCCATCCCCAGGAACTAAAATTTAAAGGGGCCACTCCAAAACATGATTTATCAAGAGCTGTAAGATTTTAATACAATGGTTTTCAAATAAAAATAAATGCACAAAGATTTATTGCTGTGGAATAATCCTCTTGTACACTGTAAAGATTTGTCACTAGAATTGCTTTAGTAAAATGCTGATTGGCCAGTAGCCAATCAGGAAGTGTAGGTGGGGTTACCAAACTAAGGATTATGGGAAAGGAAAAGCAGTGTCAAAAGTTGTTAGCCAGATGAAGAAGAAGCAGTAGATGAACATGCCATTCTGATAAATATACTGCCACATGGCAGAGCGTACATAAGGAAAATGGGTTAAACTAGTTAGTAATAAGCTAGTTAGTAATAAGCCCGAGCTATGGGCCAAGCATTTGTAATCCATATAAGCCTCAGAGTGGTAATTCGGGAAGCAGCTACTGGGTATTTGGGAAGAGGCAATTGGAACAGAAAACTCTGCCTACATACAATCTATGGTAAAATATATTTTGGAGAAGGGGGGATTTTTGAAAGGATGAATGCATTTGGCTCTGGATAGGTGCTTTGCAAACATTAGCTCACATCTTATACTGGTTGGCACATATGGAGAGAATGAAGCCCATTTTATTCAGAAGAGAAATGACATCAATGAGGATTAGTTGCTTTGGTTGGCTAGTAGAGCATAGAGAGTGTATCCTAGTTTGCACACTCTAGAATCCTATGGTAAGAGAGATTCAGTGAGGCATTGTCTATTTCAGGCTGGACTTTGGGCATGCCTGTTGGGGTTCGTCATAGCTTTAATATGGGTGGCAAGTGTGCTGATGGCCTAAATAATAGGACATGGACACAGGAGTTTTTGTTTGTTTTGTTTTTGTTTTCCTTTTGCCCCTTCAATCTTCATTCTCTCTGATGGGTCATCTACCCTGCTGCTACCACACTGATGTCTTCACTGACAGTAAGAGCATCTCTGGGTTTCAATGTGGATGAAAGACCAGTCTGATGGGAGATGTCATTCTGTATATATGTTTCTCATACTGGTTAATGAATAAAGCACTGTTGGCCAATAGGAAAGGAAGATAGGAGGGACTAGGAGACAAGGAGGAAAGAGGAAGGAGTAAGGAGGAATCAAGATGAAGCGTCTGGAGAAAGCAGGACATCAGCTGGCTCTTGGTAAGATAACCACGTAGAAATATTAGACTAACAGAAATGGGTTAATACTTAAGACAGAGCTAGCTGATAAGAAACTAGTACCTGGCCAACAGCATTATATCAAAACCAGAATCTCTGTGTGTTAATTGGGGCTGACGCGGTGGCGGGACCGGACCTACAGCGGAGGAAAAACTTTACTCCTTACACCAGTCAGCCTCCAGGAATCCTCTAGGCTCCTAAGGTTAGGTCGGGACTGCTGAGAGATCCACACTCAAGGACCAAACAATTACCAGCTCCTCAGCCTGTCCAGTGTGAGACAGCCATTATTGGACTGGACCATAGCCTATAACATAATCTATTAAATTTCCTTTATATATGCACACACACACACACACACACACACACACAAATACATAAACACAAATAATTATTATCCATTCTATGTTCTGTTTCTCTAGGGAACACTAATACAGAGTTTAATGTCACATGCTTATTTCCTGAAACATTTCACCATTGTGTGGTCTCTCCAGCCTATCTACAATCATTAGTAAATGCCAAATCATGTAGTAAAGTCCTTGGCACTGTGATATAATATATAGTATTCTCTGTCTTGTGAGAGCCAGTTAGAGAGAAGTTTTTAAAAAGGAAAAGAATATAAGTTGATGGAGTTGAGGTGGGGAAAGCATTGGAAATTGCCCTCAAATCCAAGTGGTGCATCAGCAGGCCAGGGAAGGATACATTTGGCTGGGCATTGCCCCATGCCTGTGACATCAGCCCTTTTGAGGCTGGAATGGAAGCACTGCCAGTTTGAGATCAGCCCGAGCTACACAGTGAAATTAAGGAAGGCCAGGTTTAACAAATGAACGAGTTGGTTTCAAGATAAAGGGGCCTAAGATGAGGGCTGAAGATAAAGCTCGGGGGTATAGTGTTTGCTTAGTATATGTGAGACCCAGAATTTAATCCCAGCACTGGGGTCTGGGGAGCATTTCTAGAAGTCTGAGTGTCAGCTCTAGGAGTCTAGGAGATGTAAAGGCACAGGCCTTCCAGGATGGCAAGCAGCTGTCAGGCTTGCTGAAGGTCAAGGCAAGAACCTTGGAGAAGAGTAACAAGGCAATGGCCTTGCTCATGGGAACATGCCATGGCTGAGCCAAATCCTAGGGTTTCATTCTTAGTGTAGATTCTTCCCCGGTTCCTGGTGAGGTCAGAAGTCTCACAGTATACTAAGTACTGTCTCATAGTATAGATAGAGTCCTGTTCTTTTTGACATGTCTGTGTTGGCTGTCTTTGGTAGATGATGAAAGACCTCCCACACTTAGTGACACCTTATAACAGTTTTTTTACTTCTGTACATTGGGAAACTAGTTGTGGTTTAGCCTCACTGTGGCATGCTCTTTAGGGACACCCACAAAGGGTACATTCAAGGTATAGAGCTGGCCTACAATCACATCTGAAGGTTCAAATGGAAAAGATTTGATTCTAAGTTTTCTTGTATTACTGTGTAAGGTTACTGTTCTCGTGTCACTTAAACGTGGTTGAACTGAGGTTCTCATTTTCCCCCTGATATCTGCAGGCCACCCTCTGTCACTAGCCCCATGAGCTTTCCCTATAAAGCAGCCAGAATGACAACTTGCTTTACTATAGTGAGCATGTGAGGTGCGCCACAGAGGAGACCCTCTGAAGAGAAGCTTCTTTTTCTAAGTTGGGAACTGACATAGTAGATCACTGTGGGCCAACTGCCGGGCAGGGCTATCCCAAACCCAGCAAGAATTTGTTGGGATATGAGTGTCAGAAGGCTTGGATCATTGAACCATTTGAGAAGTCAGTGACTATGGTGTTCCCTATAAGGATTATAGAATTATATCTTATTATAATTAGTGAAAGATTAAGTGACTGAAAATGACTGACCTACCTCAAGAACAATGATATCTTTCTGATATCCTCAGAGGGATCTTTTTCTGATATGGAGGTTCCACAGCTGAGTGCAGGCTGTCTTCCCCTTGTCAGCCCGGTCTACTGCTGAACATTAACCAATGCACTCCTCATGGATGTAAGACTAGACAAATTACTCTGATTTAGGCACAAGGGGTCTCTGGGGCCTAGGTCTTGTCTTTCTCTCCACACCCTCTCTGCTTAGAATGAGCATATGGTGGACAGCATCCTGTTTCTTCAAAGATCTATGCATGGCATGCTTCTAGAAGCCTGGTGAGCTTTGTAGCTATGGCCAGCACTTTGTACTGGAGCTGAAGGTGCTGGGGGCACTGATTCCACAGGTGCCTCTGCTCATCTGTGTCCACAAAAGGTCTCAGTCTGGGCCAGAGCCAGAAGAGGCTGCATCTGGCAGCCAGTCTTCAAATGCTTGTAGGATATTTCTAAAGGGTTACTGTTTTTAAGTCTACATTTCATAACTAAAATGATTCCATTGTGTTCTGAAACCCTCTTTAATTGAATGTTCTCTTTGTCAACCCAATAAACTGCTGGTTTTGCAATAAGATTCCCCTGGCACCTTTCCTGGGAGGTTCAGTGTGAGAAATCCATCCTTAGAACAACAAATACAACCAAACTCTTGTCACTTAGGTCATTTCTGGAAATTGGCCATTTTCTATGTGCCAGGTACCATGCCTGGGGTACAGGAAAGTAGACCTGCAAAATATCTCAAGGTAATGTGACAGAGCTTGTGTGTGTGTGTGTGTGTGTGTGTGTGTGTGTGTGTGTGTGTGTGTATGCACACACTCAACAGCTTCTTCTTTTGAGATATTTCTTTTCTTCTTATCACATTCTTTCTTGAAGAAGGAATAAAAACATTTCTTCGATGTATGAGGTGACACAAAGTAGAGATAAGACAGTGCCAATTAGAGGAAACACGCACTTGAAGACATTTGCGGCTAAAAGGGAGTCTCGGATCTTAAACGTGAGCTTTAACCCCCACTACGAGTCTGGTACTGTGAAACTGCTAACACCCATAGAAAAACAGCGCAGCCGATATATGAGCAGCTCTATATTTCACCTCAGAGATCCAGAAAGCTCTACTGTTGCTGTCTTGGAGAGCTGAGTGCGCTTTTGCGCATTCAACCAATGATCCCAATAGAGAAACTAGACAGGAGAGGGGATGCTGCAAGGGGTTTCAGAGAGGGAGAGAGGCTCAGGGCAGCCCAGCCCTCTAGCCAACCTGACAAGATTCTAGCCATGGTTATGAAGCCCTTTCACTCCTTCCAGACAAGATTAGAAGCCACCAAATGCCTCAGTGATATCATCTGCCCCATGACATCAGGAGATAAAGGAATGGACAAGATTCCTACTCAGTAAATGCAATTCCATTGGTCAGAGTTCTCCAGAACAGAACTGATAGACTGAATATATATCTTAAAGGGGGGGTTGTTAGGTTATTGGCCTATATGAAATTGTCCGCGAAGTTCAACAATAGCTGGCTCACACTACAAATGCTAAGAATCCTGTAGTGGTGTGGCCCATGAAGCTGAGCCTCTCAGACATCCTAATCTGGTACTGGAGGCCTGGAAAATTCCAAGAGAACCACTGGTCTTCCGTCTACACACTGGCCTTCAATCTACAGTGGAGGCCAGAAGCCAGGACCTGGATTTGGTGAAGGAAAGCGGCAGTAGGATAGATTACACTGCTGTCAAGAGTCAGCACAAGCAGGGAAAAAAAAGCTAAGATTTCTGTGTCCTCTTACGGGGCTGCCACCACTAGGCTCTGCCACATTCAAGGTAGATCTTCCCACTACAAACAACCCGATCAGGAAAACCCTCCATGGCAGCACCCAGCAGCTTATATTCTAGCAGACACTTAAGAGTAGCCATCATGTCATCTTACACATGGTTCCTCTGAGAAGGGTTACATCGAAAAGTCTTTAAGTGGTATAGTAGTCTCTAGTAAGATGATGTTTGTCAAACACAGGTTACCCTTTCCTGGACATCTTCAGATGATTCTTTCATTGTAAGGAGGTATAATAGTCTTTCTCAGAGATCAGGGTCTCTCTGTGGACAAGGATCTTCTCTGCTCTGCATGGCAGTGACCTCACAGTATTGGGCCAAGTGCATACTGAGGCAGCCAACTCTAATGCCTCAAGAACACTGTGAGTCACAGCCCCTTCTATATGACATCATTCCTCTTGTTGGCTCTGATAGTGTTCACTGATCTCACTAGACCTAATCACCTGCAATGGAAAGATGTGGATTACATGATACCCAAGTCTCTTCCATCTCAGGCACTTGGTTCTCTAAGGAGGAGCCTGACCATTTTATCACTTAATAAGCATTTAAGTCTAGCTACTTCTGTTTTCCCAAGAAGGGAAACAGTAGCTTCGTTTTCCCCAGATACTAATGCTGAGAAATCCAGATCAAGCAGAGTGAGTTTCTTCCCTGCCAGTTCTAGTAAGCTTAATTTTGCCCAGCTAACAATTTTCCCACAGTGATGGGCAAGGTGGCTTTCAAAGGAGTGGGGTAAGGTGGACTACTGCTGCTACAGAGTAGAATTCCTTACAGCCTTTTTTTTCAGAACATAATTGTGAGTCTAGTAATGCTAACTAATATTCCTTGATTGTTATGAACACAACCTATTTCCTGCCATTCCGTGCCATTGTATTATGTTCTCCATTAAGAAAGAGTCTGGTCTTGACTGGAATAAATAACTCCTCCTCCCTAAATATTTTTGATCATTCACTCTTCATCTTGGGCATCTTCAGGGGCTTCCCTGGAGACCTAAGAGCTTCTGTCCAGCATATGACTCTACCAGAACAACATTTTATTGTAATGATCTCAGCATCTTCCAGTTGTCAACTTGTAAGTTTATTGAAGGGCAATTGTGTGTGTGTGTGTGTGTGTGTGTGTGTGTGTGTGTGTGTGTGTACATGTGTCCCAGACAATACCTACACCTTTTACTCAAAGTCCTCAAATATTTAGAAAAATAATGGTTTCATTACTATTCTTGTGGAATGATAGAACCAGGACTCCAAGAGGAAAGTGGTCACCCCTACTCTGCCCCTCACCCCACTCCACCCCCACCCTGGTTCAGGGACTTGAAAAGGTTCTTTTCCAAATCCTGCGACTATAGGGGCTTCTCTCTGGTGGGAAGGAGAGAGCTTCAGCACCACCCTCCTGTGGCTACATGTCCGTTGTTTTCAGTATCTGGGAAATGCCCCAGGATTCCTTGCTTCGTTACCCTGGGAGACTATTGCTCAATCCCAGCAGCTGCTCAGGAGGAAAAGAAAAATCAGACATTCTGAGTGTATCACATGTACAGTGCAATGTTGAACTCAAGATTGCTAATGAGCAAGAACTCTTTTATTGTGCAGTCAACTTCCAGTGAGGTCTAGCTCTTATTTTTTAGTGGGTGTAACAGGAAGTACTACTGTTAAAAAAAAAAGTAAAACATATATATTACTAATACTGTTGCTATATAAAACAATATTTGGCCAAGGTGGTTAAGATATGATTCATTCCTTGTTCATCAAGTTGCTAAATATTGTGTAGTGAGTGGAGTCGCCATATGGTGTAACTGAGTTTCCTGGGGAGGCTGGGTACAATATTGTGTTGGATATAGAATTTAGAATTGCACGTCTGTGGTAGAATGAGTGTGGATGAAACAGCCGACTGCTAATTTCATTAAACCCTCTTGCAGACTAAGATGCACATGGCACACGGCAAATGGATGTCACATCACCCTGCATGCATCTCTGAAGTTGATTTCTCTCAGAAACTGACAGAGAGTGGGCAGAACCACACATCTAGACACAGATGCAATCTCTGAAGAAAAATGTGTGTGGGCAAGTACAGTGCCAGTTGGGAAAGTCTAAATGACTGAAGCCTGTGACTCAGAAATCTTAAATTGCCTTAAAATTAATGAAGCTCTGTGGGGATGACTCAGTCCATTCATGTCCTCAGCTTGCAGGCTCCAGAGCTTGCAGAAGTGGCTGTTGTTCAAAGCTCAAAGAACAGCCTCCATGGAGTAAAGAGGGCCCCCACTGGGAGGAGGCGCTTTCTGGGGTGCATGTACAGGTAGCATGTCTGGAGATATAGGTGAGTTGGTCCCCAGTCTTCTCAGGAGAAGCATGCAGAGCCCTCTGTGAGCCTGACTTTCCACCCTTATAAAATGAAAAAGACCTGGGCTATCCAAGTTTTGCCGTTGTTCATATTCCAATTAGCCAGAGGCTTAATTAGAAACAGTTTTCCTTTTGTTTTGAGAATGACTCTGTTTATAACCCAGTCTGGCCTGGATCTCACTGTATAGGTAAGGCTGGCTTCAAACTTCAGCTACCATACCTAACTTCAGATGAAATTCAAGTATGAGATGCTTAACAATCATACATCCAAGACACAGAAGACAAATCACAAAAGTTAAGATAATCCGTAAAGCCTTGATTTCTCTCTTGTTCAATGGGTCTTAGGTTCAGGTAGAGAGCTGTTGGTATGTTGTATGCATGCCACTACTGCTGATGTAGGGTTATTGTGCTATGCTGGTCATTGTTGTGGATCATAGCTGGGTAGGACTGTTGGTTGTGTCCATCCTTTGGAAGCCTGCATGGTGCCTTCTGGGAACATGAAAGCCAGTTCCTAGGGAGGAAGCATTCAGTTCCACCTCAGGTACCCCCAGGTCCTACATCTGAAGTGTATAATATCTTTGGCAATAGGAACTTACCTTCCACCTCTGGGGGTGACCAAGGACAATAACAATAGGCTGGGGTTTTTGAAGTTTTTTGTACAGTAGTGATCAACAACTCAAAGGAGTGCTTCTTGTGCTCCGAGTTAGGGTCTTTGTTAGATGGCCTTTGGCTCTCGAGGGAGCATTGTCAGAGCAGATGAGAATATTTCATTTAAACTATATATGTATATGTATACACAGACTTCTCAAAAGACAAAGGAAGTAATAAAAATTATGGCAAACAAAGATACCTGAAGGCCAATGAAAACAAGAGGCCATCACTACTTCCATAGTCTAAATGCTAGCAGAAAAATAGTGTTCCTGGAGCCCAGTGAGGACCAAAACATGAGAGAAATACCCTACTAATAGCCACAGTACTAGGAGAAATGTGAGGTTGCCCGATAGCAGAATTCAAAAGAAGATGGCAGATGAACCACCAGAATATTATCTCACCCCATGGTGTCACGCCCTGGTTGACCCCACTGGAAAGGTATCAGTGGAGGGAGGGAATCCAGGTCAACCACACAGAGGGATTGGCTTCACATGACATCAAGAAGAAAAGAGAAAGCTGGAGGAAGGCTCTGCAAAAGGTCAGAACAGAAATGAGTTGGCACAGGGCTTACATGCTCCTAGGTTACAGGCAAGGGAGAACACCGTCCCAGATTTGTGTGGGCACAACTGAAGAGTCATTCTCCACTGCAGATGCCTTGAGGGCAAGAGGCAGCTTCAGATTAGTTCTTTGGTGTATGGAAATCTACAATGGCTTCAGCCCCATTTTAAAAAAGAGAAAGACATGTTTGTTTTGTTGGCATCTGATCGGTATTTATAAACATCTGGGCGTACACAGAGCAGGATGTAGGGAGATGCTTAGGAACTATATGTTAGATAAGTGATGTCTTTGAGAAGGGACCCATAGGTGAAACACTCTGTGGACCTCAGGCAAGATGCTTGAACTTAACTTCTCTGAGTCACCTGGAGTCTGGCTGTCACTGTGTACTCTGATTTCCTTGCACTTTGAAAACGAGAGGCATAATATGAAGCAATAAATTAATAAATAAGGGAGGGCTGCTTGTTGTTGATGTTCCATAGTTTTGTAAGCAGTAGTGGTTGTGAAACTGAGATGTTTTTAACATATTCAAACACCCAGAAAACTATTGCTTTCTGACAGACAGAGAGAATAGCCTAGGGATTCTCTTTATAGTCAAGCCAGGGATGCCCAGCTCCACTCTCTGCCCTTACTTGACACAAGCACTTGACCTAGTCAGCCTCAGATTCCTTTGCATGTCTGTCACAGGATCAGCGTAAGGACCTAATGAGGTAATATATGTCAAGTTGCTAGGAAGGGCCTGGTATGTACTTACGTTCACTTCCACTCAGTCCATCTCTCTGAAAGGGCCATTAAACGTCTCAGAATTGATTTAAACTGCAAGACTAAGGAAGAAAAAAAAAAAAACACCTTCTGCATTTTTGAGCATGTTATTCTGTTTTTAAAGGCAACTCTTTTATTATGGGGAGACTGTCATACATAAGAGAAACTTATGATGGTATTTATAGGATACATCAAAATTGTCTATTTTTTATGTTTGTAAATGGATGCTCTCATGTGTCATTTTAGCATGCAAAGGAACTTCATAGTTACATACTGCCAACTCTTCTTTTTAGTATTCATTTAGCTTTTGTGACAGATACGGCTGTTAGTGTAGCCAGGAGTCATCCTTCCACACTTTCATGATGGTCAAATGCAGTTCCCTCCAAAGAAATTGAATTGCCAATATTTATTTCACAGACTTCCATGCAAAAATAGAAGCATGTCCACAGCAATGCCATAAAATCCTGATCACTGGATGATGGAACATAGCCTTGAAGAATTTTGAAATGCAAATACTGCATTCTTTCATTTAAGGGACTTGAGCATGGGTGCTTTGGATACCCATAGGGGTTCTGGAGATGAGTAATGAGAATTTACTATAGAGCCTCTCTAAATCCAAAGACTATACAGAGGTCTGTTGACCCTGCCTCTCTGCTCCTCCCTCTTCCCATTCTTCCAGCTTTCCCTCTTCTTTGTACACACATTCAGAGTCTGTGAAAGTTCTTGGCTATACCTATGTGTTCTAAACTCTCTGTAGGCCAGAGCTGGACTGGATAACATAGGGGGAAATAGGCAACACTGAGTTGCTACCATTGACTGATGTGCCCTTAGCTTTGTATTCCTGGTGCACAAGCCAGAGAAAGTACTTAGAAAATATTTGGTGAATGAAAAAAGAAATCTACTTAAGGAGTTTATATATTATTGAAATGACAAAATTGGCCTAAGAACAATTTTAAATATGAGTCAGTGCTGCCTTGTATAACATTAGGTAATGTTGATGTTTTATAAATATGCATTGAGTCAATAATTTATATTTGTAGTGCATTCAGAATTTAAAACACAAAGTTTTGTATGTCGTGAAGCCTAGTTCTAGTCTGACTTTTTTCTAATCAAATACTTGATATGTCTCTCTGTGAATTTCTTCTTTATAGAATAACATCAACACATCTCATAGAAAATGGGCCATTTTCTGTAATCTTTTCTTTATTGGATCCTGCAATAGTGATGGACTGTTTTAAAGTGTTTTAGTTTGGGAGTGTATATACACACACACATACATACACATACACATACACACATAAATATATATTTTTTATCTTTTATAGTCTCCAAAATTTCACAGGTAAGTCTTAAAGATCCAGGCAAGCTCTAAGCTCAAATGTTAATCTACGTAAGAATTCCAAAAATTATTTTAAAATTTCAGGTAGTATGTATCTTCATAGATAATTTGAGAGGTAGTGTAGCAAAGTGATAAGGGCACTATTCTCTGCTGAAGCCACACAGCTAAGTGCATGGCTGAGAAACTTTGCAGCATGTGAACATGACTCTTCAATAGGTTAGCTCCAGAGTCTAATGATATGATATGCAACTTGGAACAAGGAAGCATGGTTCCTTACTTTTTTTTTGTCTCTTTGTCTAAATAATGTGGAGAGCATAATATATAATATTGGTCTGTCTTCCTAAAAGGAAACCACCAAATCCAATAAAATGATTATGTAGATGTACTTTCTAAACTGCAAAGGATGAAGATGAGTGCATAACTCAGTGACTAAAGTGCTTACTGGTCAGGCTTGAGGATCTGAATTTAAATAAAACACAGTGCCTTCATCTAAAGCCAGGTGTGGCTACATACACATGTAATTCCAGCACTGGGCTTTGGGTAGGCAGAGGCAGGAGGATTCCTCAGGCTTACTAGCCAGTTAGCCTATCTAGTTAAACAGATAAATACCCGGTTCTATGAGAAATGATGTCTCAGACAAGATAGAAAGAAATGAATGATATGAGATAGCAGCCTTTGGCCTCAATATGCACCTGCATGGACAAATACACCTGCAAACATGCGCGCGAGCACACACACACACAACACAAAATCCAAAAGAATAAATACACAAATATGTGAAACATAGACTCTCATGACCACATGGAAACTGTGGTTACTGGGCTCACAGGCTGAGGCCCAGAAAGTCAGCTCCTAACGTCTATGTAAATAAGCTGAACCCTCATTTTCCAATTGCCTTCACTTTAGCTACAAAACTTTTGGGAAATAGATCACAGAGCAGCTTTAGGACAAGTGTATTTTATGCTGAGGACACATCTTCTGGGACTCTAAGACACACATGACTCATGTAGGCCTTACTCAATCTAATCGACATCTCTGGATGAACTATTTTTAAAAGGTATTAACCTTGAAGCATTGATGGCTTTGCTTCTAAAAAAGATAGAAATGACTAATAGAAGTGTCTGGTAGGCATCTCAGTTTTTTTCTTTTTTTTAAACCATGAATGATTCACCATTTATGGAAAATACTTCATGGCACATGTATTGGATGGTGACTTTTCAAACTCACCTGGATGGCAAGTAAATACATCTCTTAGGCCCTGAGCCAGACATTAATCACAAAAGTTTTTCAAACTACTCACAACCGTTTGACTGTTATATTCCATAGATACGTTGTGTAGCATAGACTCTCAAATATGTGTGTATTTCCCCGGATCACTGTGATGACGTAGTGACTTTAGCAGTAGTCTTACAATCCTAATGGATAACTAAGAGCAATGACAATTATCTGAATTGGAGTCACAGTGGGCAGGATCTCTGGGATCCATTCTGACCAATAACTTAAGGGCAGGTATCTCATACCTGGCACTGAGCTTTTAATTTAGCATCCAATGAGGGGTACCATCACACCCCCAACACAGAGTAACTATTTATATGTACACAGACACACACCCCTCCCCAGAGTCTAAGCAGCACCAACTCCTACTGGTTTACAATACCAGGATTTGAATCCCTCTTATAAATGAAGTGCCAAATCTAATTAGGGAGCCATTGGCTGCATCCATAACAGTCACATCAGTATTACACCAATGAGTATATATAGTTTTTGGTAGATTGATATAATATAGTTTGTAAAGTTTGGGTTAGCTTGTTGGAGGTGTCCTATTTTCATAACTTTAAAGAACATCATCCGGATTCTGGAAAGATGGCTCAGTGGTTAAAAGCATGTGCTGCTTGATCAAGCAGAGGACTTAAGTTTGGTGCCCAGCACTTACAGATGGCAGCTCATAACCACCAGTAACCCCAGCTGCGGAGGATCTGACAACACCTAAGGCATCTATGAAGACTCACACTCCTATGCAAACACCAAAATGCATGATGTGCACACTCATGTCTGTGCACACACACAATTAAAAATTAAATTAATCTTATGTAAATGAACTACAGAAAGAAGTCAATTGTGTCAGATTTCAAATTCTTAATTTTACAATAACACTTTGAAGAGGATTGGAAAGGATTTTATTAAAGGAAATAAGATTACATTGAAAGTGTTTTAAGAAAAAAAATATTGTGACATAGTTCTGGAGAAAGAAATGGCTAAGAAATTGTTTAAAGTACATAATTATATTCCAAGACTGGTTTTTAATCATGAATGTGTTGTATGTCTCAGAACCTTTTCCATTCAGTGTTGTATAGTTAGATACATGTTGCTTGTTTTTCAAGTTTTGAAAGGGATTCTAATTTTGAAAATAGTTTTAGTATAATTATATTATATATTCATCTTATAGAAGTAGTTGATAACTAAAAAAATTAAGTTCCAATAAAATATATTTAGTTTCAACTCTTTTTAGTATAACCTTTCAGTCCCAGAATATATCTCAGCTTGAATAGAAAATTTGAAGGCATAATAATTGCAGAGCATTAAATGAGGAGGGAAAGGAAAAGAGAAAGGAAAGAAGGGGATAGCAAGGGAAGTAATTGACGTTAAGGATGCTTGAAAAAACTGACTTAGAAACCGATGTGTGTGTGTGTGTGTGTGTGTGTGTGTGTTGGGAACCTGAGCTGGCTGCTTAGTTTAACTGACATAATATCAACCACCCCCCAGATATCTATGTTTATGTCTGTAGATACAACCTATAACAGAGAAGTCTCTCTGTGCAGTGAATGGGAATAAAGGCAAAGACCCATAGCTAAACAAGATGTTGGAACTGAAGGATGACTGCAGGCTCAGTCCTAGGTAGAACACATATCCCAGCTCCTTTAAGCTCAGGGAACACTGGAGTAGAGGAGGTAAAATCATTGTAAGAGCTACAGGCTGAAGAGAAGGCTATTAATTGTCTTCTAAGCAAGACACAGGCATGGGCATGGGAAGGAACCACAAGTTCACAGTAACTGTACATGTTGGTACAGCATCCTCAGGCATAAGACTGTCCTAAAAGTCTGCTTTTAGGTAGTAAGAGATCCCTGCCATATCCTTCTGGCCCACAGGCACCTGACAGGTTCTAGGAGAAGGGGAAATATGGTATCTAGTTGAGTACCATGAGTGAGCTCATCATGCTTTGATGGGTAGCCCTTGGTAAACCTAAACTAATAAACACAAACTAATAAACAGGGGAAAGAGATGTAGAGGGGAGTTGGCTGATAAGGGTATGAGGGAAATGGGGGGAGGGGAGGCCAAAATACACAGAGTAATGTATAAAATAGTAAAAGATCAAAAATTTTTAATAAAAAGACATGATGTCTGGAATAATAGAGTCAGAACAAATTCTGCAAATGAGAATATTTTTAATAATTTTCTTACAGTTATAAGTATAGCTCAGATCAAATATTGTCTCAGTCCCCAAGTTTAGCCATATTCTGGTTATCCTCTCCCTTCAATGCTTAACTAACCCTTGTTCATCATTTACCTTCCATCATTACTCATTTCATCCCTTGCCTTTAAAGGGAAAAAGTTTAATGACTTATTGTTTTCCAGGTTTGTTTTAATGATTGCAACTTAAGACTTAAAAGCTACAGGATTTTTTCCACTGTTTATTCTTTTGAAGATGTTACATTTATTAATTATTCGATTAGAAATATCCAAATCTAAGGCCCAAGGAGTTGGCTTAGTTGGGTTAGATCCCAGAACTCACATAAAAAGCCAGGTGTAATTTGTAATTTCAGAGCTGGGGAGAGGAAGACACGTGGCTCTCTGGTGTTCACTGGCTGAGCACCCTGACCTAGTCTGTAAGCTTCTAGTTCAGTGAACAACCTTGTCTTCAGAGACTTTTGGAAAATGACACAGAGGTTGACCTCCAATCTCCACACTTATATACACACAGACACACACACACACACACACACACACACACACACACGAGTCAAATTAAATCAAAAGGCCTGTTTACAAAGTGTTGAATAACATCAGAGGCACTTAACCTGATTCACAGAGTAGGTTTGGATAAGTCAAATATTTCTGAAGTCCTGAGTAAAGAAATCTAGATAACATAGCTGTGCATATGTAACGTATATATTTATATCCTGAGTTCTTAAATAGTTAACATGAGCTTTGGCAAGATGTCTATTTTTGGCTGCTTATGATTTTCATATATTGGTGTGTCTGTATTTATACATTTTGTTAAAAGCTTTGATTGCCAGGTTCCTTCGATCTTAATGGCATTGTTAATTGTATTTGCGTAACAACCAGTTCCAAGACTGTTTTGGTCTTCAGATTTCCTAATGCAGTATTTACATTACATTGCATAAATAATATGATCTTTAATGTTGAACTTTTCATTTTAACACATGTGTGCCTTCAATTTAAAAATAAACAGAAAAAAATCACTCCTAATCCAAACTATTCTTTCTATTTCAATGGTCTTACCTTTGTTTTCCTTTATAAAACTGTGATTCTTTAACTCTACAAATCCCTGTTGCCATTAGAACATCCTAGGTTCTTATTTGGCATATGCATAAGAAATGAGGATCAAAATGAGGGGGGTTAGATGGTATGGGGATGAAACTCTATCTATGGGAGGCTGAGGTAGGAAGACAGCAAGGCCAGCCCATACTACAGAGTGAAGTATGTGCTGCAGGGTGAGGCTTTAGCTTAAATAAGTAAATAAATCAGAATTAATTTGAACATCAATTTGCTTTAACTACAGAGAGATGATTTATACTGTAACTGTGGTCACCCCACTGCCACTTTGTGAATTAGCTCACAGTAGTCAGGCCTGATGCTTTTCTCATTACAACTTTGAAGTGAGTGATGAAGTCACAATGGTCTCATGCTACAGCATAAGTGTTGATGGTAAACATTTGTGTCGCATCATAATCAACTTTCTTGAGAAAAGGAAGTACATAGGCTTATATAATATATATTCTGTCACCTATGTCATCTGTTTGTCTGTCTGTCTATCTATCTATCTATCTATCTATCATCTGTCTATCTGATTCTTGAACTCAAGAGGCTGAGGTAGGAGAATCATGAGTTAGAGGCCAGCTTGGACTGCAGAGCAAGACACTGTCTCAAAACCAAAAACAACCCAAATCCAGAAAGTCATACTTTGCACATAATTAATTATGTACAATATAATTTTCTTGGTGTTCATATAGTTAATAGCAAAGGGATATATGCTAAAACAAAATAATTTAAGCTTAAGTATAGATTTACCTTAAATAATACACAGCTTTTCTTTTCTTAATAACCATCTAAGCAGGATGTTCTAAAATCTTAGAGTGTGTTATAAAATCTGTCCTATATCCATCTGGCCTACATTTCTCTTATTTCCTAGACACCTCTCTGACTGCTGGCCTGTACACTTGGTTCTTAATTTCTTTCCTGTTGCTGTGAAAAAATATAGTCAGACAGTAGCAACTTCTAGAAAGAAGAGTTTGCTTCAGCTCACAGTTCAAAGGTACAGTCCATCTGGGCAAGGAAGTGAGAGCCTGAAGCAGTAGGCCACATTGTGTTCACAGTCAGGAATCAGAGATCCCGTGGATAATTATTCTCAGCTCCACACAGTTCAGGGTCTCAGAGGAGGGAATGATGTCACCCACAGTAGTTGGCTCTTCCCATCTCAGTGAACCTAATCTAGATACTCACCTGAAGAAATGCCCAGAGTAGCATCTATAAGTGATTCTAGAGCTCATCAAGGTGACCACTGAGATTTAATGTTACTCTTGGGACCCTCACTATGGCCAGAGCACACTGTGTACTATACCAAATGACTGGAAAAAGCAGGTTCATGTCATAAAAAGAGGAGAAGTTGGAGCTCCATGTATTTTAGTGCCAAAGAGTAACTGAGTCTTCTACATTCTGTCATCAAAGGTCAGTTGTGAACTGCAATCCATCTGGGAAGAGTCAGAAAAGAGGGGAAGGGAGGGAGGGAAGGAGAGAGGGGGAGAGAGAGGGAGAGGTGGGAGGAGGAAGAGACATCATGTTTGCTCTCTTTTCAGGTTAAATTATGTTAAAATGTAGTCACCACATCCAGGTCATTGCCACTATATAGATCATGAAAGATATTTTAACTGGAAAATAATGGTTCATCGAATTCAACTGAGCTCATCAAGTACAGTTCTAATATTTGTATAATGGAAAGGGAAATAAGAAATGCAGAACAAAGGAGACACCAAAGCAGCCTGCTTTGGGTCCAGGTAGATTGGCTTACATGGCCACCCTGATCAGTAAAGGAGTTAGTGGGGGGTCATAAATTACTGCTCATTTGACTACTGTGAAACTCAGTGACTAGGCTGGGAATGTAGCGTGGTTGGTAGAGTGCTTGTATAGCATGCAGAAGGCCCTGGGTTCAATTCAGAGCAGCACCATATGAATCTGGCGTGGGGGCACACACTTTCAGTACTGACAGATGGAGACAGAGGCAGGAACATGGCATGTTCAAGATCATCCTCAGCTTTGTAGCAAGTTTGTGGCCAGCCTGGATACAAGAGTCATAGCCAGTGGTCTAACTCAACAAACCTTTCTTCTCAGGACCTGGTGAGTGGGTTCAGTTGAAAGTATGGCTGCTGTGGGGTTTAATTATGTTTCTCTGAGCCTACTGATAACAGCTTAGTCTCTTGTGTTCTCCAAAGATCAAGCTGGCCAGACCTTTGCTCAAGGTAACTACCAATTCCAAGCAAGGCACATGACCAATACCAGGCAGGAGAGGGCTTATGCTTCTCATAAGTGCATGGTGGAAGAAGAGTAATACCATGGAACGAAACATCATGTAAGCAAGTTATAAGGAGCCCCAACAAGGGGCTTGGAATTTTGTGATATTCTTTGCAAGGATGAAACATTTTGCATTCAATCACCCTAAGCCTGTGAGGTGGCCATGTTGTTATTTCCAATTTACAAATATACTAAGGCCTCAACTTTGTCTCAAGTTAACTGATGAAAGAGATGAAATTTGCCAGGTCTCAGTGACCTTCCTCTCCCACACATCTCTCCTCTGACTCTCTTACTAGAATGTTCCACATATAATTACTCCACATGGAGAAATTGCTTTCCCACTGTTGAGAGAGGTCCTGCTAGCATCTTGGAACACGCCATCCTTCTAGTCTGAGTAGAGTATAATTATTGATGTAATTTTAAGCCTCTATAATTTCATTTCACTAAAAAGCCCCAGCATGAATCTGAAATATCAGGAAGACATTAGGGCTAAAGAAAACAAAATGTTTGGGAGGTAAAAGAAAAGCTGCCATCTGTAGGGTATGCAAGCGGCATCTGTGTGTGCTCATTACATCTTCTCATTCTGCCTGTGTTCAATTTGTTCCTCAGGTAACTCAACTGACTCATGGGGTTGGAAGTGTGCTGTTCCATAGGCCTTCTGTTTTCTACTGGCTTATATCTGACCTGTTTCATTATCTAGTTTAGCTTACATCACATATGCAGATAGTTCTCTTCCCAGTCAGTTGCCTCTACAGGTATCTTCCATTCACGGTGGCTTGTTTATTATAACGTGATCAAGGCTCTTCCCCGTGCAAAGCTGTGCAGCGATGCCAGCTCAGAATACTGCTCAGTGGGATAAATGGAGCCCAGAGACAAATCGGGGCTGAGAGGTGGAGGGGTGCTGGAGAAAATGGAGCAAACCAGAGCAAACTGAACAGACAGACACTGGCTCTTGTCATCTGCTTCAAACTTTTCTGCTCAGGGCTGAGTGAGCCTTCACTGCCGCTCTTAGTTCTAGGGAGTGCTTAACTGTGGTGAGTCAGGATGGTGAGGCTGTGGATCCAAGTATTTGGCCAATTGCTAGTTTAGAAGTGATTTCAAAGATGCTTTGTGGGTGTGATCAGCGTCTGCAATTGTTTGACCAAAAGTCACCCTTCCATAGGCAGAAGGCTTGAAGACTAGAATCCTGGTGTTTCTCAAAGAAGGGGCTGTGGCTCAACACTGTAACATAGAGATTCCTGTTTTCCAACATGGCTGGCCTGGGTTACAGGCTTTAGGCACGCTGATCTTCACAATACTGTCAACACAGTGTTAAAGTGCATCTTGCTTTACCTATGTGTCATTTTATACACACACATACCTATGAGAGACACATGACACACACACACACACAGAGAGAGAGAGAGGGAGAGAGAGAGAGAGAGAGAGAGAGAGAGAGAGAACTTTGCATGGTACCTTAATTACTTTTCTGTTTCTGTGATGGAACCAGCAAGGCAACTTATAGGAAAAACAGTTTATTTTGTCTTGGGGTTCCAGAGGGTTAGCATCCATGATGGAAGGACAGAGGAAGCAGACATGGGGGCTGGAGTAAGATGTTAAGTGCTCACAGCTTGAACACAAGCAAAAGGCAGAGAGAGCGAAATGGAGAGTAGGGTAAAACCTTCAGCTCTCACAAGCTGCCTGTCATGCCAGGCATCATTCTTCAAGACCCCTCAACTCTCCCAAGACAGTGTCACTAACTGGGGACTAGGTGTTCAAATAAATGAGGCAATGGGGCCATTGACATTCAAAGCACATGAACAAAGGTGTCCTACCAGTTCTGTTTCTCTTAGTGTTGGGGTTTGAATAAGAACTGTCCACCATAGGCTCCTGTATTTGAACACTCTGTTCCTGGTTGGTGATGATGTTTGGGGAAGGTAATGGAACCTTTAGGAGGTAAGGCCTTGCTAAAGAACATGTGTCTCTGGAAGGAGCCTCTGACCCCTCATAGACTCACTCCAATTCCTGTTCCTGTTCTCTCTCTCTCATTTCTGTGTGTGGATGAACATGTGACAAAGCCAGCTTCCTGTCTCTGCTACCATGCAGTGGTCACACCTTCCTTACCACCAAGGTCTCCAGTTCTCTGGAATCATAAGCTAAAATAAATAGCTTCCTTCTTAAGCTGTTTTTGGCCCTTATAGTTTACAGAGATTTTTTAGATACAGAGAAGAACCTAGCATTCCTGGCATCCCTGGCTGGGATGGGTCTCCAGGCTTCTCTGCAGCAAATGCAGAAACAGCTTTGCAGCTGGGCAGTGGGAATGGTGGAGAGTAGAACAATGAAAGCTTGTTATTTATATCAATAGAGGAAAACATCATTCTCTGAGGACTCCTGCCCTGCAGAGCCCATAGTCACAGGCCTCAGGTAGAGATTTAGCAAACCATGATAAGCCTTGCATCAATTAAGTGGGATGATCCTGTGGGGCCTGCCTGCATGGCTGCCACTCAGAGCTTAAGTTTTGGAGTGTGGACAACACACGCATTGAGTTCCAGTGATTCCAGCTGTTGAAACCAAGACTACATGAGATAATCAATCATAGAGAGAGAATCCCCACCAAAGAAGGCTGCATTCTGATTGGTCATAACCTCATCTAGCTTGAGGAATTATTTCCTCAATTCTTCTTTTATGTCAGAAATGCCCCCTCCCTTCTTCTTCAGCCTAGTAAAGCTTGTAACCAAAGGTGATACCTTAGAGAAAGAAAGGAAAGAAGGAAGAAAGAAAGGAAGAAGATAGGGAGGGAGCGAGGGAGGAGGAGAGAGAGAGAGAAGAAAAAGGAAGGAAGGAAGGAATTAAGATCAATGAGATCTATGAGATGATTGACTCTCCCCCTCATCTGTGCTCTCAGTATATGCAACCCAAAGGCAGAGACTGGTGGATGCTTTTCCGTGTGGGTTAGAAACCTAGGATGGTGACTGAGTGGTTTTGAGCTGGATAAAGGCGTAGGTGGTGGCTGCTGAAGGTAGAAGCTGAGCCTGCTAATCTGAACTCAAGTTGCTGATCCACAGGAGTTCACTAAGAATTGGAGCCAAAGGGGGGGGGGGTGTGAAGCCAAAAGGGATTGTGAAACCTGGAAGTAGAATGGGCTAGAAGCAAGAGCTATGCAGGCACACCAGTGAAGGCCTGGAATGATTCCAGAGGCAGAATGTGGGGACCGGTGGTATTTCAGGTTGCCACCACAAGCGGGAATGCCAGGTGAATGTCCAGAGATAGAGCAGGGTGGACAGTAGACATGGCTGGCTCAATGCCTGTTGACCATTCCATTAGCCTCCTGGGGCCCAGGCAAGGAGGTCTTTCTCAGCAACTGCTTGGAAGCCAGCTCTCCTTCTGCGTGGCCCTCTCTGTGTCCAAATGGCTTCACCAGAAGTCTTGGCAGTGAGTTCAGAGCTCAGAATAGAGATGAAGAACTCGGGGCCAGGGCTTGAATAAATAGGAAGTATGGCCTTTAACTCTCAGGATATGGCCTATTTGGGAAAATAGCCTGTACAGGGAAGTAGCTCTGCCTGCCCCCTTTAAGAGCCACAGACAGGCCTGTCTATTATGCCAGGCTTAGTGTTCAGGGTTCCAGTTCATTCTGTCAAGAGCATGGTGTTCTGAATTACTGTGGGTGAAACTGGCCAGCCTCTGTTCCTAGATGTATGTATGCATTCATCTGCTTCTGTCTGAATACAAAACCAAGGTGCTCTCCCAACAGCCGTATCCCCATTGCAGGCCCTGAGAGAGAAGTAACTCCTTGAGAGTTGAATCAGCATTGGCAGGCACCCTCCCCCAGTAGAAGAGCTCTGCCATCTGCATGGTCTTTCCTCTCCTCCTCCTTCTCTCCACTGACCTTTCAAATTATACTGCAAACTGTAAAGCACTAGTAAGGAACCCTTAGCGTGATTCACTCATTCACTAAACCAATATTCACTGAATACCTAGTATGTGCACATGCCAGGCTGAGTACAGGCAACACAAATGGGAGTGAGGCACACTCACAATTCTTAGGATGACAGAAGATGGGGCGGTGATAAAGCAAATACAGTCAGCCCTCATATTCACAGATTGGCATCTGCAGATTCATTTGCAGTCAGTGTTTGGGGAGAAGAATTACATCTGCAGTGAACATGTATAGACTATTTCCATAGTCCTTAAACAATACAATTACTTTCACGGCATTTACATTGTATGGGGTGTTGGAATTCATGTAGGGGTGACTTGGGGAATATGGGATATATATATATATATATATATATATATATATAGTTTATGTGCAAATATATCATGATTTTATATAAGAGAATTGAACAGCCATGGATTTTGGTACCTGTGGAGGTTCAGACATCCATGCTAAGAGAAGGAGAGAGAGAGAGAGAGACAGAGGGGAGAGAGAGAGAGAGAGAGAGAGAGAGAGAGATTCATGAATAGATTGTACTGAAAACAGTGTCCCAGGTTGGTTCATGGAACAAGAGGCTTTCTGGGCTGAAAGTCTGGTGGGACCAAAGGAAGCAGCTTTTGTAGGAAATAGAAGCACGAACAGGTCAAGTACCTCTATTTCTGCAGTGTATGGTTTCCTGATAAAGATAGTGCCAGGTCACCATGAGCCTAAATATTCGAGATAGGTACCCAGTTATTTTCAATATGGAATGTCTTTTTATTGGTATTTTTTATTATTGCTATTTCAGAAATTACACTCTGGCTATCCAAAATAGTTCTGCCCTCTGTGTGGTTAAGCCCTCTGAATGGTTAAACAGATAAACTGGGGAAATTACAAAATAAATAAGATGTACTCAGGTGCTTGGACTGCTGTGCTAATGCAAAATCGCATCTTAGGCGCTATCCACTTAAAAAAGAGACACTGGTTCAGAGCCTGGTGGGAGAGCGAGGAAACTGGTGGAGAACAGGGAGGCAGCTTGTACATGGGTTTGTGGTCATGAGTGTGAATGCATATAGTAGGTCTGGAACATACAGGTGACTTTATACCCAATGCACCAACTTCCCAACCAACTAGGGCACCTGTCATTGGGTTACACACCTCACTCAAAGGGGACATGTCCAGGCTTCACTCTGTCATTGATTAGAAGTCAGAGCAGGAACTTCAGCAGCTAGTCACATCACATCCACAATCAAGGACAGAGAGAACTGGCTTTCTGTACTCGAGTTCAGGGCCTAAAACTCAGGAAGGGTAACACCCACTCTCGGGCTGGGTCTTCCCATCAAGGCAAGCATGACAAGTTTTCATTGATACTTTCTTCCCAGAGTTCCACCCCTAGCCTTCCCCCTTGTATGTTTTGCTTACTTTTTCTTGGTCTCACATAGTCTCAGGCTGACCTCTAACTTTGGCTTTCATCTGGATGATGACTTTGAACTTCTCATCCCCCTGCTTTAGGATTCAGCTGGCTTAGATTTCCCTGGTGTATGTGGTCCTGGGATAGAACTCAGGGGCTAATGCATGCTAGTCAGGTACTGTACTGACCAAGCTCATCCCCCAGCTCAAATTGCTCCTTTATATAGGAGCATTGTTCCTATGGGATTAGGGCCCCAGCCTAATCAAATCATTTAAACTTGATTATCACTTTAAGGACCCTGCCTTCACACAAAGGGCACAGATTCTGATAAGCTACAGGTTAAGATTACAACCATGAGCTTGAGACAATCATCCAAAAAAAATGTTTCTATTGCTACTTATAACTGTCACTGAACCTTGAGGGCTGGCCTCTGTGCAGCACTATCCTTCCCTAAACACTGGCCCATTGATAGTGATGACCTTATTTTGCAAAGGAAGAAACTGAACTGAGGAGAGGGAGGACCTGCTGGTTTGGGGTTGCAAAACCAACCGCCTTTCTAATGTATGTGGTCTGTGTATTATTCTTTATGTTTCTGCTCCTATAATGGATGGCAAAAGTTGGACTGAGCCTCTTAAAGACCTTTCAGGTTTCTGAGATGGCATTTGTCTGCAGGGAGAGCAGGGAAAGGCTTCTTAGACTTCCCTGTTGTTCTCAAGAAAATGCAAGTCTGCAACCCTCCCAGAAAGAAAGATATGCATGTATTGAATTAGTAACAGGATCCTGGAGTGCCGGCTGTCTTTTTGTATTCATAGCTTTTCAGAGTTGGAGGTGCGGTGTAGCACAGGAGGGGGAGGAAAGAGGAGGACAGGAGGTTGCGTAATCCATGCAGGAAGAAAGCCAAGAAGAGAAGAGAAAAAGTAAGTGGCATCAGTCTGAACACAGGCTGCTGTGGATCGGCAGAATGAATGCTGAGCTGTCCCGAAATGGTCATGGAGCACCGGATTGGGGGAATTGTTGCCTTTTGCAGTTTGGCTGGAGGCATGAGCTAGACTTCATAAATTATCTGCTCAGCTCAACTCAGTCCTGTTGAAGCAATATGTCTGCCTTGAGAGGTTCCATAGGTTGAGCACTCACACTGGGGCTGAAAGTCCTGGGCTATGAGGCTCAGAACTCACCGGGGACTGTAGATCCATCAGAAGATCACCTGTGCCCTGCACAGACAATGAAGGGAAAGCCCAGGTCAGGTTGCAGAGCAGCTGTGCTTGCAGGAAAGGGTTGCAGGTTCCTCAGAAAGATGGTGACTGAATTCTGAGTGCAAAAGGTTACACTGTGAGTCCAAGGTGCTCCTGGGGACCAACACACAGGGCGCAGAACACATTTTCACTATGGCTATGTGTATATCTTTTGGGACAAATGATATCACACACCTTATGGAGTGTTACAACACACCACTGCCTAGCATCTTCCCCTGGAGTCTCAGGGGACCAGAACATCACATGATCTCTTTGTATTGACACACTAGGCTTAGAGTCGCCAAATTTATACTTTGCTGAATATGAATCAGAAAAATCAAAGCACTTCAAGGAAAGGATTAATTATTAAGAGTGAACATCTCTATTAAAATGTAGTACTTAGGAGATGGCTACAAATTGGCTCTGAGTATGATGGCAAACAGAAGTGGACTAACTCATGGAATTCTTCTGCCTTATCATCTTACAAAGTGTTAGCTTGCCCAAGGAATCACATGGAAGTTTGCAAAGCCCCTCCCAAGCATTGAAATTCTTCCATCCCCCTCCTTTGTGGACACCCAGTGATTAGCCAAACACTTGGGAACATCCCCTGCTGTTGCAGAGTTTAATGTTCTTTCTTCCTGCGGATAGCAGCAAGCTTAGCTTGTGAAAGAAGGAAGGGGCAGGGATACAGAAAGAGATACAGTTATCTAAATCACCTCCCCTGGCCCTTACTGTGCTAGCACACATATTTGCAAAACCAACCTCATTACTAGAGATATGTCTTTTTTTTTTTTCTCCCCTTGGCATAAAAGCCTTTTTCCCTTTGTAATGTTAATCCCAAAGAGGATTTTTTTAAAGAAGAAAATTAAATATTTATGGACTTGTGTATGATAATGCATTGTAAGTCGTTGTAAAAAAAACTTTTAAAGAAACAGAATAGTTCTTTGAAGATGACCTTTTTGCCTGTAAACACTTAAACTTCTATTCAAGCAGCATTTTTTACTGTTGAATTATACATCTGATAGGGCATCCTTCCTCAAGGGCAGGTATTTTAAATGTTGAATTCTGTGTTGTATTATTCTCAGGGCTTTAGAACATGGGGCTTTCTCTGGTTTAAAACAATGCCTGTATGTCCTTTAAGAGAAGCAAAATCATTTTAAGCATTTGAATCAGGAGGGATTTAATCTAAGGAATTGGTTACAGTTGATACTTGAAGTCTGAAAAACAGAATGGAGTGTGATAAGGAAAAGGTGGCTCTGGCCGTGTCAAGGGGACAACAGAAGGATAGACTGAGCTCACCAAGGCCAGGGGCTAAGAAGATACTCAGAATCTAGATGGTAAGGAAAGGGGTAAATTGGCCAGCATTTTTACCTCTTGCTTTCTTGCTTCTGTTCATTTAAGACCATGTTGAGTACAAAGCCATTGAGAAGGGAGCTGGGTACTGCAGGTGCACAGCCAGCCTCTATAATTCAGAGGAAAGGATGGGAGGACCCAACTGGATCTATTCAGCCATTGAGAAGGGAGGGATGGGAGGGGCCAGCTGGGTCTGTTCAGTCACTGGGAAGGGAGCTGGATACTGCAGGGTGCACAGCCTGCTGCCCCCTGTAATGCAGAGGAGGGCTGCCCCCTGTAATGCAGAGGAGAGGATGGGAGGGGCCAGCAGGGTTTGTTCAGTCTTCATGACCTGACTTGATGAACTGAGATGGAGAGAAACCAGGGTGCCCCCTTTATCAGGACTGGTGAAGACAGTGAGAGTACAGAGGCAGGTTGGTGCTCCAGGTAGAGAAGTGGGAAATCCAGCCTCAGTTTGGAACACTTACCTTCTCAGCCCTCCATCTTTCCCTGCATTTCTCCACCTTCTCCCCCTCCCTCTCCAACTTTCTCTCATCCGAGACTCTGTCTGAATTTCTATTTTATTTCTTGTTATTGGTTGTTTTTCTTCTAACTCTATGTATTCCTCTCTGTATTTCTGAAATCCCTAGGGTGTGTCCTCCCTGTCTTTGTAGAGAGAAGCCCCAAGGCTAGGCAAGAGAGCTTGTGTTTGGCATCAAGAGCCAAAGGGCTAGGTCTTCCACCCTTACTTCATCATGATCTGTCAGCCTGTAACTCCCAAAACTCTAGATCAGTGGTTCTCAACCTTCCTAGCGCTGCAGCCCTGTAATACAGTTCCTCATATTGTGGTGACCCCCCCCACCATAACTTTATTTTCATTGCTACTTCATATCTCTACTACTATTATGAATCATAATACAAATATGTGTTCCCCAGAAAGTCTTAGGTGACCTGTGTTTGACCCTCCCTCCCAAAAGTGTCAAGACCCATAAGTTGAGAGCCACTGCTCTAGGGTCTAGAGCTAGTCTCTCATGCAGTGAGCTTGGTGCCTATGCTTTACAGTTAGACTCAAAATCAGCCTTTTCAACTTCTAAGTGTCTAAGACTGAGGAAGGCCTTCATCCACTGATCTGAAAATGGCAATGACATATTTCTGTTGTTATTCTGTTTTGTTGTTGTTTTTTTGTTTTGTTTTGTTTGTTTGTTTGTTTTGCTTTGGTGTTTTTGTTTGTTTGTTTGTATCCCGAAGTTTTGTTTTGTTGGTTGGTTTTGAAACAGGCTGTCCTCAGACTAACTCAGTAGCCAAGGATAAGTTGGTTTCTCATCCTCATGCCTGCAACTCCCCCAGGGGGAGACTAGAAGCCTACACAATCACACTTGTTTTCTCAGGGGTTAGAGATTGAACTCCAAGTTTTGTGCATTCTAGGCAAGGACTGTACCAAGTGAGCTACAACCCCAGCTCCTTGTTTTGGTCTTGAGAGAGTTTTCTTATACAGCACAGACTGGTCTGGAACTCATGTGATCCTCCTACTGCTGTTTCCTGTATGCTCGTGTTATACCCAGGACTAGCTATAGCACCGTGACTTCCCAGTGGCTGTCTCTAGAGCTTCCCTCATATGTTTATGCTCATGAGGCTAACTTTCATGTCTTTTAAGATGTGGCTTGAATGTTACCTGATCTCTGAGGATGCTCCTACACTTGTTTCATGCATTTCTGGTTCCCCTTCCTTTCATCCCTAGCCTGTGGCATATTGTCATATACTAGATGCTGGATTAGCCTCACTGGGATAAGAAGGGTGTACCTTTCCCCCAGACCCCCATCTCAAGAGGTAGATTATTCTTGCCACACAGGTGGCAGCACCCCTGGGGCCATATTTACCCTCATAACAGCCATGAAAGAACCAGGCACCTGCACAGCAGCTTGCCTTCAGAATGTCACTTGGATTGTGTTGCCTATGCACGCATTTGGAGGAACCATCTGCTGTGCATGTGGAATTCACCTGTATTTCTACTCACACACCTGTCTCCATTGTAAGCCTGGAGGCAGGAAATTATCAACCAATCCACAAGTGAGGACAAGTGAGAGAGCCTCCCACAGAGCCACAGAGGCTGTATCCACACTTGCTCTGTTATCCAGATCATCTCTTTGCTGCTGTGATCCCGCACCTGGCCAGTTCATTTTCTGTGTGGAGACAGACAGATGCTGTAGTAGTTACTTTTTTGCATAATTCTGGATGTATGGTTAAAGTAACTAGAAGAAACCATTTAAGGAAAGACCAGCTTTGCAAAGGGTCAGAGTCATCACAGGGCAGCATGGTGGAATGACTCAGTTCATAGCAGTTGGTGCAAGTGGTAGAACCTGTTCACATCACAGAGGAACAAAGAAAGAAAGCAAGACAGAAAGTGGGTGGAGCTAGCATCTCTCTGCAAGCCTACCCCAGAAGCTGTCTTCCTCCAGCTAAGCCTCACCTCCTAAGGGTTCCAAAATAGCACCACTATGAAGGAAAGTCACTAAAAAGATATGAACCTCTGAGGGACATTTCAAATTCAAGTGATAGCTGATGGTGAGATGACCAGAGTTTAAATCCGAGCTCCTACAAGGTTGTCTTGCCATTTATGGTCTGGCCATTCCTCTCACCAGCCTGATGTCCTCAAGGCTAAAGATATCTACCAAAGGTTACTATGGGAATACTCTTGTTCCTAGTGGTGCCAGCTGCCTTAAGCCCTTGTACACTGCTTTTCACATTGACAATATTCCTTAGAGCTCAGCATTTTATACTGACACCCATGGGCCCCTTGACATTTGCAGCAAGAGCTCTTGCTCTTGCCTAGCCAGGAGGCTAACTCTGATTTCAGGACTAAAGATAGGACTTGTGTCCTCCATTTGTTCTACTCCCCATCTGCAATTGATCACAGTGGCCCTCTGACCACAAGACAAAGAAGGTGTTGGATGCCTGAAATAGGAAGAAATAAACTTGGGCTGTAGAGAGCACTGTCAAGTTCACAGCGATTTGTTCTTATAGCCACAAGCATCCATTTAGTGGCCGGGACCATGGTTAGCACAGAGGATGAAATAGCAAGTCACAGACCTGGAATTTGCTCACCGACCGGCTCCAGCAGAGTGTTACTAGGTAGTCTGATGGGAGATGTCATTTTGTAAATATGTTTCTCGTATTGGTTAATGAATAAAGCACTTTTGGCCAATAGGAAAGCAAGATAGGTGGGACTAGGAGGAGAGAGGAAGTAGTGCGGGGGAGATCCAAGATGGAGGATAGAGAAAAGAATGCCAGCCCCTCTCTCTGGTAAGATAAGACCACATCGAAGTACTTAGATTAATAGAAATGGTTTAATAATTAAGACAGAGCTAGCTGATAAGAAACTATAACTGGCCAATATCATTATATCAAATACAGAGTCTCTGTGTATTATTTGGGGCTGGCGTGGCAGTGGGACCAGACTGGCTGGCAGGAAAACCTTACTGCTAACAGTAGTCTTCACTAACCATCACTACAGGAATGCAGAGGTCTAGAGAGAAGCTGTGTGAGGGCAATAGGTATGACAGTCAGGGTGGGGAGGGTTCTCTGGACAGATGGAATCTGAGCTATGATGTTGCGCTGACTGAGCACTGAAAAAGAGTCGGAATCCAGAAGAAAGGCTGTATTCCTGGTACCCAGGCCCTAAGACTGCCAAGGAGAGACTACAGACTTACTTGTCCATGCAGGGACTTGACCAGACCACCTCTCCACTGTATAGATTGATTACAGAATGTTTGCCAGACAAAGGAACAAATGGATGAACACTCTGTATGACAACTGAACATGGAGAGGATCAAAGTAGAAAAAAAAAAAGGAATGAAAGTTTGGAGGTAAAGGTGACTTCTCAGAGAAGGAAATAATTGTGTTACTAAAAAAGGGGAAAGGAGTCCCCAGCATGTCTCCCTCAAGCTCCAGCCTATACTACTAATGGGGATATGTACAAGCTCTCCCAATCTATCTGTATGGAGTAAGGTAGTTTAAGTTTTGCTCCTTGCCTCCATAGAGGTACAGTCTTCTGTAGTAATATTTTGATTATGATCTAATTAAATAAGCTTGCCTGAAGATCAGAATGCAGAGCTAGCCACTGTAGCTAGCTATAGAGGCCAGGCAGTGGTGGCACACACCTTTAATCCCAGCACTAGGGAGGTGGAGACAGGAGTGATAAGCCTGGGAGAATAAGGACTACAAAGTGAAGGAACAGAAACACAATACAGTCTAGGCAGTCTGAGGAGCAATGCAGACTGGAGATGCAGTCTGAGGACATGGCAGTCTGAGGCTCGGTGCATCACGCCTTTGGTCTGAGTATTGGTAGAGATGAGAAATCTAGTGGCTGGCCTCTCTAGTCTTCAACTTTAACCCTGTTTCTGGATTTTTATTATTCTTGCTACAGTCTTCCACCCAGATTTCTCCCCCTAGATATTGAGACGCTATAGCTGGACCATCAATGAAAGGAGTTAGCTTGTCATCTACTCTACTTAAGAGAGGGAAATGGATGAGTTGTTCTTTCCAGCCTATCTGGACCCAGTGTAGAAAGTAGAACACACAGAAGTCTAATTCTAGCTTCCCGCACCACCACTGTGGAGTGCTCTATGTGTTCTCTGGCAGTTAATGAGCAGATAATTTATATTTCATAAGGTAAACTCCGAGTTTCCTTTCTGTAATGACAATAAGCTGTACACAGCTACCCTGGTGGAACCTAACGTCATCATTGCTCCAGGGCCAGATGTGATGTGCAATAAATAATGTAGAGCCAGAACTCCCATCCTTCTGTTTACAATGAGTTAGGACTCATTCCCGTGGCCAATGCAAAACAGCACTTAACACTGATATGTCTCCATGCAACTTGGTTTGCGTGGAAAAAGCTCCCCACAATTCCAGAGATAGATCTGTCCTTAGATGTCTTTCTGCCCTCTGAATGAGCACATGCCATCTTCTTTTCCTTCTGGCTCTTATATCTGAATTAACTCGATGTCCCATGAGTATGCCTGTGGGTTCGATTAATTGCATGAATTTCTTACCTTACAATATGCGTCAGAAGGCAACCACAGTCTTCATTTCCTAGCTGTGCTGTTAATGTCTTCTGTCCAGAGACCCTTCAGGTCCCACCTGCCCCCTAGCACCATAATAAAATCGACCAGGGATGTCCTTTAGAGTGCAGATAAATCAGACAGCTGTGGGCTTTCCCAGAGGACCTAATTGGTGCTGTCTTTGATTCAGAATATTTAGTGAACACTTGCCACATTCATAATGCTGTAGGCACAATGAACACTGGGAACAGAGGCTATTCCCAACCTCATCTAACTTATATTTTAGAGAAGAAGATAGCCAATTGTCTCAAGTAATGACTTCATTAAGGCAGCGGCTGTGCAATAAGAAGGCAGCGTTTAGAGTGTGACAGCAAGGAGTTTGGGGACCTGGCTCAGAAAAGAAAAGGAGTGGCTTCCCCAAGGAAGAAGTATGAAAAGTTTGGATTAACCGAGTCAGAGAGATAGGGGCACATTTCAAATTTTAGGGCCAACAGAGACCTGAGGTGGAGCCTTTCCTAGTTTTGAAAGATCTTGAAGAAGATGCAGGTATCTTCAGGTCCCTGCCTTCCAATGTTCAGAGTCCTACTCAGGCCCAATTAGAATGAAGAGAACTTGTAGATTTGGGCTTGCCTGAGGCCTGAGGAAAACACCACCCATTTCAGGAAACCTCAGCTTTAGCAAGCAAGCTGCTTTGGTCATGAGGAGTGATTAAGAGCAAGCCATGCAGACACAGCCCTGTTCCCTGAACCCCAGCAACTAATACTACTGTTGACTTTCACTTCCTCAGAGGTGAAGGGAACAATGAGAAAGGATGGCATCTTCCAGTTTTTGTGGTGCCCTTCTGTATAGTTTCTGGGTGATCATGTGACCCTCACCATCATGACAATTGCTTGATACTTCAAATTACTGCTGTCTGAAAATTGACTTGCTGGACTGTGAGACCCAGATGTTAAGAGGCCAGATCTGAATGGGACTCTCTCATCCTATCTCTTGTATCTCCTTGTACTTGGTGTGAAGTATTTCCCCTTAGCGATCCCTGACCTGGAACAAACTTCTCAGCACTGCTGCACCAATAGTCCCTTCTGCAGAATGGACAGATAATAGTACTGACTTGTAGGGAGGCTGTGTAGTGCACTATGCTGGCTACTGCCCCTAGCACTCAGCAGCACTCTGCCCGGATCTTAAAATGGATTCTCCATATCAACTCTTTTCTCCAGGGAGATTTGATTTCCTATTTTCAGTTTGTTCAATAGCATTTGCCCCTTCAATCAGCTTGTCCTTAAACTACTAATACAAAGAAAGATGCCATCACCATGAGAGGTATTTATTATCCTTAAACTACTAATACAAAGATGTTGTCACCATGAGAGGCATTTATTTGAAAAAATATAATCAATTAAAATTGTATCAGTATACCTTGAACTTCAGGTTAAAGCAATCACCCCCCTTCTAAAATAATAAGCAGTAAACCACACATGATTATTAGAGTATGTTTTCTTTCCTTGTCTCCTTCCTTCCTCCCTTCCTTCCCAGTATGTAATGCATTGAACACTTCTGCTTTCTCAAACATATGTCTAGATATGACAATAAACAAAATGGGTCAGATCCTTGCCTTCACAAGGCTAGTAAGGGGAAAATGATGCATGCACTGTGCACTGTGTTAGGTGACATTAAGGGCTATAGAGAGAAATAGCAAGAGTGTGTAAAGGGCATGGAAGGTGATGGGAGAGGTGACCAAGAAAGCCTCTCTCAGAGGGTGACACAGATGACAGGACTAGAAAGGACCAGGAAATGGCTTCCCCTGCCTGGGTATCGTCCTTCTAAGCAGACACTTATGTCTTCTAATAATTTATTTTGGATTTATTTAAGGAAAGAAATGCTCCACTGGTATGACTCAGCCATTTTCACTCATTAGTGGACTTTCAGGCACTGGCTGCTTTACTCAGAGCTCTATACTGCATGCTGTAGCTTCTGGTGACAAGGTTCATTTTAGTGATTACTGTAAGGATTACTGTAAATGAGGAGTGGGTAGTGGGTCCATGATACCCATGTGCAGGAAAGGCCATAGCTCAGGGAGCTAAGACAGTAGAAGGGGAACACCCTCACCTCCAAGAGTTGATGGTTAAAATAGCAAACTCTACATCGTCATACACACTGGCCTTCCAGAACTCACAAAGTATCAGCAGGCTCTGGGTGTTTGTTCTTCATGGGCAGGTAACTTGCAAAGATATCACCCCATGATAACCACCTCCAAAGATTCTGGGATGAACTCCAAACTCTCAACCACATCTTCTAATTCAAAATCTCAAAAGCAATTAGCTGTGATTGTTAATTGGGATGGGCATCTAGGGGAGGCTCACTCCCAGAACTGCATAGCTGTTTAGCAAGGAGATAGAGACAATGGAAGACAACATGTCATGGAGAAGCCATAAGATTTGAAGGGAAGGAGTAGCTGGTTCCCACTGCCACATGTCCCTGATCTTTACAGGTCACAGCAAAAGACAGCAGTTTGTAGCAGTGTGCCTGATGGATGAGGATTATTAGGCTCACTGATGTAAAGGGACTTGTGGGTTAATAAAGAGAGACCTAAGTGAAGGTTCCACCCTGAAGGCCCTTGGCTCCTCTGGGTAGCTGGCATACCTTTTTTTTGTTTCAGCAAGACTCTTATTGACTTGTCCTCTTCTGGGACTGTCAGGACTGACAGAGGCTTGTGTTTAGCAAATGCAGTCCTCACTTTGAACTTCCTCAGCTCCCATCTCGGATATGAAAAGCTAAGGCTGCTGTGGACACAATGTCCCTTGTGACCATTGTTCTGGGGAAGAAGTATTGGGGATGTAATCCCTTTGGGATTTGTTTCTGTTTTACTTTCTGAAACAGACAGGTGCCTTTGCTTTCTGGACCACTACTTCTATTGCAGGAGGACTAGACTTAGTTTAGAAGCAAATTCTAGGTGCAATGGTCTGTCTTAGGTTGTTCCTGCAGGAGATTGGGTCCTTGAAAATGCCACCGCTGTGACCACAGTTCTTCCAGCCAAGAGGTGTCACACTATGTACCACCTGCTGCTGGGCCCATGAATCTCTGTGAACCTCAGCAGCATCCATCCTATAAAGCAGAGGGCCATCCATTGGGACAGGTTTCTCCAGATTAGCCTATGTGGAGACTGGCCATCAGTCATAGCCACAGAAGGTAACACACCAGCCCTTACACTCCTGCTTACAGATGGACACAGCTTACCTCACCCACAATTCCACTCCTGCGAACAAAAGAGAAAATGGGTTCCCATTCTTCCTTTAGAAAGGAGCTATTTTTTGCCCTAGTCTTTTTCTCCTGAGTGTTCATGCTTGCTGAGATGGTAAATATGGAAAAGCTACAAAATTGTGTTCTGCCCAGACCACACACCAGGAACATCCGGAGGGAAGATGTAAGAGGGTGGCAGGGGGCGTTCTTCCATTCAGCCAGAAGCTGGCTATAGCAGATGAAATTAATCATTTTGTGCCCTTGTTCTAAAATTTTAGACCTGATATATATCCTAACAGTGGGTTAATTTCTGGAAGTAGAGAGATCCCCTCTTTTTTTTTTTATACTTAGCCTTTGATTCAGCAGTAGAGAATGGCAATACATGCCATGATGGTAACGTTTTCCCATCCCCTCTGTGGGTGCCTAGGAACGAGATGCTCATGCTAACAAGGGAAGACATGTCGTTTTCAGTACCTGTGGGTTACCATGGCATTAAATGCAGCAATGCATCCTTTTTAAAGTCAGGAGCCAAACTGTGAGTTCCCATACAAGAGACTTTGGTATTTGTGTTTATATTCCTAGCACCCAGGTGGGAACTGGATTCTAACAGACAGAAGACAGTGGTGAATCCTCCTTGAATAACACCATAGCAAATTAGAAACTGGCATGTTAATGCTCCATTTCAGGCTATTTTCTATGAGTATATTTAGTTGTTAAAGTATGTGACCTCATTAGAATATAGGACACATTATAGTCCACAAATAGAGCCATTCATTTCACTATTGCTTCTGTACATCCATTCACTAGCTCTTGGTTTGCTAATCTTAGGCAGCATATAGACTTTGTCTGGAGGAGGTAGTGACTAATTATCAACTCCAAACCCGTGTCATTCACTTGCCTCCATCAAAGAACTCTATGCTTTATTTGAAAGAAAGACAAAGAGACAAGACATAAAGTAAGCATTTTGTATACATCCCTACTCCTGCTATACAAAGAACACACACACACACACTCAAAATCCCTGCTCTATGTGATAGTTAATATTGATTGCCAACACAATAGAATCTAGAAGTGACTAAGAGACAAAGCTCTGGGCATGTCTATAAGAAAGCTTCTAGATTTGGTTGAAGAGAGAAGACTCATGATAAATGTGGGTGACATTATTCCCTGGACTTGGGTCACATGGACTGAAGAAAAAGGAGAATGTGACCTAAACATGAACATTCATCTCTTTGTACTTTCTGATTGTGGGTGGAATGTGACCAGTCAGCCCGTATCTCCTGTTACCATGCCTTCCCTACCATGATTCCCTCAATGGACATGAACCTCTAGTCCTCAAGTTGCTTTTGGTCAGGTGTATGGACACAGCAACTGCAAAGACACAGAGAAATGACAGATATTGTGAACTGTAGTAGAAAATTATTCTGATGTGACTTTAATTGGAAGAATCTCAGACTGTGTTATCACTGAGTTGAATATTGGAGATTGTTTACTATGCTTGCCTGATCACTACCACAGGTCAACACAGACATATCTGCGTCTGTTTGTCCCATTAGAGTGTCATCTCCTGGGAGTAACTGCATTAGATCTGGTAGAGCCATTTACTCTTCAATAGAGATCTCCCAGGCACAACTGCTGAGTGTGCCAGTTGTACCAGTATGAGACCACTTTTGTTGTTTACTGATACTTCAAGGAACTTCTCAAGCATTTCAGTGAGCTTGAGTTTGCCCCTCAAAGTAAAAGAGAATACCATCTTCTACTGGTTAACTACTGTAGGACCAAACACTATTGATTTAAACTGCCAAACATGAAGTCTGCAAAATTATTCATGCACAGAAATGGAGAGCCATCCTTTCTTCCATATCTCATAATCTACATTAAATGATGGAAGAGTTGAAACCAAAACAATACGAGACAAACAAGTGGAAGCACCTTCTTTCTATGATGTCAGAGCTCTGCTTCACTATGGAGTTCCTGGAACAGCCAGAGATGAAAAGACCAAGTGTTCACTCACAGACAAGATGCCGTAAAAAGGCGAACAAGGGCATTGAGTTCCGTTCAAGAGAAATACCAATGTACTCAGCAGCAGTTCTTCCTTCCCATGCCCCATATGAAGCATATGCTCTCTCACTTTGATGCAGGCTCTCCTCTGTTGGGCCCTGTCAAATTCAGTTCTGGTTCAAGATCAAACTCTCAAACAGGATTTACTTTTCATATGTCTTTACCAATACCCATGATCATATCATCTATTAGGTAGTGGGTGTAAGGGCAGCTCAGATCTCACCCAAAGAACAGAAAGTCATGGTTTGGCCAGTGAGAGTGAAGGATTGTTAGAGTCTCTGTGTATAATATCCACATCTAATTTAAAGGAAAAACTAAGGTAGAAATGAGGTAAGTTCAATGGAGTTTCCTAAAAAAAAAAAAAAATACTTTTAAAGATTGTATAGCTCTATCAAATTATTTTTAGAAATATTTCTTTTTGTCGAATTGGCTTCCAAGTTCTTGGTCTACCTCTTGAGGCATTTAATACTATGCCCAGCATGGACTTAGGTTCCACAGAGTAAGTTTGGCTATAAACCATAGCTATCCTGCCAAGCAAAATGTGTTCACCGGTGCGATAGTGACCTAACTATTATGGGGTTAACCAACTGCTCTCTGCTTAGATTTGAGGCAAGAACCACAAGAGATAATTCATGCCTGCTAACATAAACCCAGTGAAAAGTCCATGGTGTTTAGGATCTCTTATACCCTAGTAGAAAACTTACTACTATTCTTTATACCCACAGACAAATGCTACTACCAGCCTTAATCAGAGAAGCTTTTGTTTGTGATGAACAGTGGTGAATGGAAAGAATCTTAGCTAGTCAAAGTTCTGAGAACTAGTGATAGTACATTGCTCAGTCCTAAACAGGATACTTAATATGACTCATCCTAAGGCTCAGGTATGCAACAGGATACTTAATATGACTCATCCTAAGGCTCAGGTATGACCAGGAAAGAGGAGGGTATGGAAAATTGGGAAAGTTGGACGATGGGGAAAAGGGTTGTGAAAAAATGTCTTATGGGCATGGCACAGCCTATGTAATCATGACCTCATAGGAACCATGACTGCCTACAGTGAACATGCACAAGCCTACAGTTGACCATAGGTAGGACTTAAAGAGCCCTACTTCTCCCTGATAAACTGTTGTGTAGTGTAATATCTAATTGGACTTAATAATAAAAACCCTGAGTCAGATAATCAGGATAAATGCTGAAAGATCAGAGACACAGAGCAGCCAAACACTAGTTCTTACCTCTACCAAATTCTCAGACCAAATGGGTGTTCCTGTCTCTAGGAATCCTCAGACTGAATGCAATGAGCTCGTGTCTTCTCCCACTTTATATTCCTCTCTCCACCCAGGCATATCACTCCTGTCTCCACCTCACAAGTCCTGGGATTAAAGGTGTAAACCACCACCCTGTGGCTCTGTTTTTCTTCTAGACCGCATCAATCTCATGTAGCCAAGGGTTGCCCTGAACTCACAGAGATCTGCCTCCCAAGTGCTGGGACTAAAGATGTGTGCCACCACTGGCTTGCCTCTATGGCTAACTAGTGTAGTTAGCTCTGCACTCTGACCTTCAGGCAAGCTTTATCTGTTACAGCACAAACAAAATATCACCACACTGTTGATACTGATGGAAACCAGCAGCCATAGTCTTCAGTTGGGTAACCAATGAGCAACCCGTCAGGCTCCAATGGATAGTCGCACATACCTTACTGGTTAAATTCCATGTATCTCAAAGACAGAATAAGTATTGAATGTAGGAAAGTTACTTAAAGAAAGGAAGAATGATAATAATGAGCAATGTACTATCACTAGTTCTCAGAGAGAGATTGGGAGGGTAGGGGATTATAGTAATCAGAATTCATTATATACATATCTGAAATTGTCAAAGAATAAATCCAACAAAAATTATACAATTCAATAGGTAATATCCATAATCTTTAGCTTAGAATTCAAGGTCTACCAGCTTGTCAGAATTTATCTCTCCCCATACACTTTGATAAGTAAAATTATTATTTAATATCTCTTCTCCAAACTCTTTTTATTTTTTAAAAAAATTATTTTCATTTCTGAAGGTCTGGTACAAGAGTAGCTCTTAGATCCTCTACCCCATATCCTGCTATGAGTGTTGAGAAATTCTAACCTTAGTCTATTATAATTTGGGTTCACATTTTATTTGAACTGTAATGAAGATTTTACACACTCATCTTTTCTAAAGAAGTTTGTAAAGTAGTGGTTTGTAATCAATTTAGGAAGCAAGGTAGCTTTACACTTCTGCCATTGTGTTGCAAAAGGTGTAGCCTACTTGTCCCTCAGGGCTCAGCCCAGTGTCTCCTGCCTCACTTCCTCCCCATTGGCTCTGTCAGGAGGAGAATGGTACTATTCTCCTTTCCAGACCTCCTTTTGCCTTTATTCAAAGCAGTACTTCTCAATGGTCTGTCTACTTACACTGAGCAGGTCCTCAAGACTGACCATTGAGTCTAGTTAATTCCTTAAGGCCCGGTTGCCTGCCTAGGAAAGTATATGCCATTTGGTAAGCACTAGTGAGCTAAATTCAAAGTGTCATATGCTTTGTAATCTTACAGATAGATGATTGGAGATGGCTCATGTATTTCTCTCTTTAGAAAAATTATTTGAACAAGGAGTGGGAGAGGTGATGGTTGATTGGCTATTCAGGAAGGGAGACTCAGTTTCTAATGGGTGTGGTCCCTACTGGGTTGACCATGCTCCAGTAGATTTCACATACCCATGACTATATGGATGGCACAAATTGGATTCATTGGGCTATTTATAGGGGGAGAAAGGTAGAGAGTAGGAGAGGACATGACACTGGAAAGGGGTCAGGAGGTAAAGTATGGATCTGGGATGACTTTAGAGGAAAGGGTGGAGGTAAATAAGATTAAACTATACTATTTGAAATTACTAAAGAACTAATAATAATATCATATTAAAAAGACTTGTAAGGGAATTCTTTGAGCTCCAGTGGAAGAGGTGAAAAGACAGTGACTCTTGCTCAATTTGGCAATAATTTCATAGGCTGCTATATGAATGATTTTTAGAAATAAAGCTCTTCATTTTAAGTCTAATAATATATTATCGCTGGTAAAAAGAGGCTAGAAATGTTAATTAAATCCAATCCGGATGCTAAATCAGAAAGGTATTATGTAAGCTTAATTTTTTAACTTTTTAATTTCTCTGATGCTGACTTGTCAGCATCAGGTGTCTATCACATTCCTAGTTCTTCTGAGTGTCAAACAACTCAATGCCTGATGACAAGTCTATTTCAACTTCTTTCTCTTGTCAAATGCTTCACAATTTCTTCTGTCTTCCAATTAAGTGCTAACAGTGATTCTGAGGTAATTTACTCCAATTTACAGAAATTTAAAATGAAGAAATTTTAATGACAAAGGAATTTGGGTTTGCTTCCTTTTATCTGGGTGCATAAAGATTTGGGAAGGTTTCCATCAATCTGGGTCTTCTACAGTGCTTCAGAATCAATGTCTGACCACATGGCAGAGAAAAAGAAAGAAGTGTTCTCATTCTAGTTCAAAGTTCAGCAGAATGTAGTTATTGAGCCAATTTAGACACTCACTTGTACAGACTTCTCTGTGTAACACCTTGAGAAGGTGCTCTCCCTGATCAGTCAGACTCCAAATTCAGAGTCTGGTGGTAAACTTCAACTGCTTGCTGCTGGCATCTGTCAACTTGGATGAGGTCATTGTCTGCATTTATGGAAGTTCTTGTAGAAAGGGCTGGCATGTGGACATCTTGACTTGAATATGTGGATTTTCCTTGCTCTGTGTTGCCAAGTGTCTGTGATCCTTTCTATGGAGCAACGACCTATGTTCTAGAGATCACAGAGGGAACAGATCACGTGAAACTCAGATACACAATAGAAGTTGAGAGAACTTGCTTTTCCAAGATCTTCTGTATCTGACAAGTTTTTAAAAATAGGTTTGTTTATTTATTATGTATACAGTGTTCTGCCTGTATGCATCCCTATAGGCCAGAAGAGGGCACCGGATCTCATTATGGATGGTTGTGAGGCATCATGTGGTTGCTAGGAATTGAACTCAGGACCTGTGGAAAGAGCAGCCAGTGGTTTTAACCTCTGAGCCAACTCTCCAATCCCCCCTGACAACTCTTCATAAAGACATTTTCCTCTTGGCTTCCAACTGGCAAAGCTTATGGTTGAAAGAACATCCTTTTGTTTAAGCCACAGTTGGTCTAAGAGAAGCAAGCCTACCCACCTATTCCTGGCTATGGGCCAAGCTTCCTTGAGTAGAAATTATTTAGAACAATCCAGATGGCAATAGATATGACCTTGGTTGTGAATTGAGAACTCTGTTTGAGGCATATATGAATTAACCCAGCAAACACTGTTAAATAAAATCGAGCATGTTATCTTTTTAAACTTATTACTATCTTCCTCAATACATCATGGTGTTTTATAAAGACAGATATTGATTTCACTTTCTTAAGGCAGTTGAATGAGTAAGAAAAAAAACTTTCATTGGGCATTTATTATAAGCTAGGATCTCTATTAGCTCTTTTTACGATTGTGGATCCTTTTAATAACCTCACTTTGGGGATGAAGAAATTTGAGAAAACATTGGATCTTAACAACACATTCAGATGTTGGACTGACTTCTCTGAAGTCAGTCTGATGTCTCCGGGATAAAGCAGGGCTCTCTTGGCAACTTCTGGGCAGGTTTCACCCCAGGTCTGAAACTTTGCTCCTTATAGTTCTTTCCGTAGTGAGTCTCAGAACATGTGCCTAAGTCATTCGTGAGCAATTCACAAACACTTCACCTGTACACTATTCTTGGAAAGAGTGCATGTTGGAGATGGTGTGTTGAGATCTACTGTCACTTTCTGTCTTCGGGAAGCTGAGTTCCTTAAATTCTCATATCCTTCCGACCTTCAGCAGAATGTGCATTTGTACTGTGCATGTCATAAAGAATGACCTCCTGTTTGGGAATTGACTGGCACACATAGAATGAGTACACTACATCTGAGTGAAAACTGCTATGTGTCTATTCTTGTGGACACTGCACATGTCAAGGGACATTACTCTTTACTTCCTGGGTGATCTTGAAGAAATCACTTATATATCTAGATTTCTCTCTCTGTCTCTCTGTATATGTCTCTCTGTCTCTCTCTTTCTGTGTGTGTGTGTGTGTGTTTAAAGACTGTAAGCAAAAGAGCCAAGTGCCCAACAGAGGGTATGCAAACTAGAGTGCTACTCTCAAGATACATTGCTGCAAAAGCATCTCAGAATTAGGGGGTTTAGAGGTAGAAAAGTTGTGCAAATCTTCTCCTTAAGTAGCTTTAAAGGTGTTTTATGTAAATGACAGGACCACTTTTGTGCTACTGCTCAGCAAATGCCAGTGTAAGAAACAAAAAGCAAACTGAAAAATACCCAAAAACACAGACCTAGGAACAGCTCCTAGACAGTTGACTTTACTGATGAATTAAACCCAGGCTTCAGGTTTGCTGATCAGTGAACTGAGTACCAGATGGACCATGACTGTTCTGAAGAAGTAGAGCATCACACTCATGGTGCAGGATTAAATGCTATCTTCCAGGTCAGTGGCTGAAAATTCTAATACTTGGCTACGTTCTCCATTTATATTCAAATATTAGAATTTATGGCCGCTGTAATAAAGTAAGAAAAATAAATAAATAGAAAGCAAACAAATCAGAAAGGGGAAAAATTGTATATATTTGTTTATAACACAATTTATATGAATAAATCTTATATAAGTTGAATATAAATGAAACCTAATTTTAAGATTTTCAGAAGAACTGATTTCAGTGAAGTTACTGGATGTATAATTACTATGTGAAATAAATATATATATATATATGTACATATACACACACACACACACATACATATATATAAACAACTATAGAAAATAAATAAAAAATTCAAGTTACATGTTTTATCATTGGAGTGTTTGTAAGATTCATTTATTCACTATCAATTCTTGGAATGAGTGAGTTTTAGAAGTTGGTAATAGTCTTGTAACTTCTGGGAAGGTGCTTTGTGTGCCTGATTCAGAGGACACACCAATCAGGGCTGTAGACTAGATATACCATTTTAGTTAAGCGCCATAAAGAATACTTAATCTTTCCAAGCTTCCAAGCTATTTCTGCTCTGAAGTAAGGGAAAGACAATGTGGATGTATAAAGGGGCACTCTCAAGCGTTCTGCACATAGATCCCATGGAAGGAGAGTTTATCTGATAAAGAAGAAGTGTAGCTTGTTAAATGAGAAGTGACTAGAGGAAACAAATTACACTCTGACTGTGCTAAGGGGAAGAGCAAGGGATGGGTGACTTGAGCAGGTTTGGAGGCTGGATCTATTGGTGCAGAATTCAGTGTTAAAAAAAAAAAAAAAAAAAACAAAAAAAAAAAACAAGCCAGGTTGAGTTGCAAAAAGTTGGGATCATGTTTTTTAAACATGTGGTCAGTTAAAAACAAGTATATGTAAACAGGCAGAGGAGAACGTTATTGTTATGAGGTCAGGGTTCCTTGCAATGTGGACTGGAGGAATTCTGGAGGACTCACTTGAGAGAAATTTGTTAAAACAGAAGAGGGATTGGTAATTAATGTTTGAAATCCAGATTGAGGAGCCTGAAACTGCCCCAGAGAGGGAAAGTGACTGTCTTCCTTTATGTATGGAAGATGCTGGAACATCGAAAGGCAATCCAGGGGGACCACAAGGTTTGAAAGAGAGAGCCCTGAATGAGACCCAGAAGCCAGAACAAAATTCTTCTTCACTCAAAACTGTGGTTATAGAATACTCTTTCTTCTGAGATTTCCCAGAATGCTCCTGACTCCAATCTGAGATGCTTTATTTAGAAGTAGGAAAGTAAAAACAACAGAATAAGAGAGGAAAAAGAGAGGAAAGCAGAGGAAAAGAAAGCAGAGGGGAAGGGAAGGGAACGGAAGGGAAGGGAAAGAAGAAGTGAAGAGAGAGAGAGAGAGAGAGAGAGAGAGAGAGAGAGAGAGAGAGAGAAGTAAAAATTGTAAGAGAAAGGGCTTTTGGTGTACTAGGATACTTTTTCTTTTGTTTCTATTATTTTGAGACTTACTTTACAGCTCATGATATTAAGAAAAATCAATGCCATTTCTCATATTTACAGAGTTTTGCATAGCTCGATAATCTCTAGGGACCACATTTCCTCATAGTCTATGGGAATGTATCATCAATCCCAATAAGGCCTTATTGTAGGATCACCAATTCATAAACTATTCAGTGTTGGAGCCAGAACTCAAATGTCACTGCTTCCTTTGAGAGATGCAGCAAGTTTAGGCCAAGGTAGCAACAGGGTCTCACCCAAAATCACAGTTGAAGATGCTAAAAGGCCACACTGTATATTTCCTGACTGCTATCTAAATTCTCTTCTCTGACTCTCTGAATGAGAAAAAATGGTTACTAGTGACTTCACATTCTTGTGGCCACTGCCTGATCTCTAGGGACTTCCATTAAATTGGGAAACCCAGCTAAGGGCATGCAGTGAGTACCCGAGTCAGAAGTCAGAGGCTGATGTGGGACTGAGGGTAAAGAGACCTCAGTGGACTTGACTGTGGTGAAGTCTCAGGCCTAACCAAGCCACAGGTGTGATGAGGTCTCGGGCCTACCCAAGCCACAGGTGTCCATGCCAGCCTGCATGAGCATGCGCAGTAGGCACTTCTTCCCTGAGCCATGCCTGCCTCTACACCCAAAGACACCTGACCCAGAGACACCAATGAGGAAAGGACACGCAGCAAAGTCAGCCGCCTGAGCCAATGGGACCTTGAGAGGGGGTATAAAGGCAGCTCTAAGTGCTTGATAAACAGGTCTGCAGAGCGCTCTGCTGCTCACTGACTCTAGGTGCCTGAGTAGTTGGTGCTGCATCTTTTCATCCCCTCCCCCAAGGGGTGTCCAATCAGAATAACCAGCAACATCTGAAGCCTAGACATGGAGCTCGTGGATCCCATGCTGGCACAGGTCTCGGCCTGCACTGTGGCTGCTTTCTGGGCCCTGATCTTTGCCTTTTGTTGCTGGTGGTGCATCTTACATCAGAGCACTTTTGCCTTTTCTATCTGTGCCCTTTCGGGCTCCCCTTCACGCTCACAGTGCGTTTCAGCGTTCCCTCTTCAGTGACTTGTTCGGTGAGTTGGCCCCTAAGTGTTTCATGTCCTTGGTCCTCATGAAGGTGAGCATGGGGACCCTCCTTCTTTTCTGTCTTTTCCTTTGTGTGGGTCTGGTACCCCTGGTGTGTTAGGTAGGAATATCTACTACACTTAGGTCAGACACACTTGCTGGGTTTGTTTGAATCTTTATCTACTGTAGACTTTGTTCTTGTCTGTGTCTCCTGCCGTTAAGAGAATGGGAACTTACCCTCCCACTGTAAGGGACCTCAGGTGAGGGCATTAAAATCAATATTGGTTTCCAGGGCCCTTAAGGTTAAGACTGCTGATCGGGAGGATTTGTTGGATGAGGCTGTGGTGTTGGTTCTCTGGAGTCATTGGTGTGTCTTCTCACCCCCCCCCCCCAAGGGTATCTGAGCAGGGTCACCTGTAACACCTCTCAACTCTTTTGAAGTTAGTCTTTTGTAGAGAATGCAGAAATGGTGTAACTATTCGATGTCTTTTGTTTGCCATGCTAGTTGGTGAGAGAAGGCAGTTTGATCCTGACTCACAGGAAATATTTGATTGCCTTTCCCTCCTATCTGATTTGTGTATCTGAAGCCAGTCTCAACCTGTCTTTAACAATGTGACCAATCAGGAAAGGGGAAAGGTTTGTGCTCTGGGATGTGCATGAGTGTGTTTCTTTTCCCTTCTCCAAGTAGGAGAAAGAGTTTTACACCTGTCCCTTGGACATAAGCATTTCATACCCATGCTGATCGCCTGAACATGACATATAAATAGGGCTAAATAACAGTCAGGGAGAAAACTGCATGAACTCATTGGCTCTGTGGCCCCAGCACCAAAATACAGGAGGACCCCTGAGATGACTGTTGGGTGCCACACCCAGCTACCACTCCCTTACTTGTTGGGTCTCCTGCAGGACAGGGAACCTGAAGCTGCTTCCTAGATACTACGTGATAATTTCCTATGCTCTTAGAGTCCTAAGAGCCAGCCTGTCATGCTGGGTCTGGAAGCAGGCATGCCTCGGTCATGTAGGGATAGCCGCTGCCTGCATTCTGCAAGTGTCTTGACATGATGCTATAGTGAGCGACCTCTAAGGTCTCATGGTGAAGGGAACAATTACATAACCAGAGCTACAATGCCAAAAGGAACAAACACTCAAGGAGCTGGGCCAGCTGCCTGGAATGCACGCAAGCAGCGAAGCAAAGACACATCACAGAGTGGGCTCAGCATCCACCTCAGAGCACAAATAATATTTTTAGGAAACTCTCCAGCTCATCCCACCACATTCTTCTGGGGTATCCCCCAGCTGTATCCTAAGATAAAGAGTTCATTACAAGCTTAGTCTATATCTCCGTCTTTAAGTGATGTGAGTCCATAAGTTTAGATGGCCCAGGTTCTTCTATGAGAAACATCTCTCACCATTTACTGTAACAGAAGAAAGGCTATAAAACAGTGACACAGGCAGATATCACACTCATGCCAAGACACCTAGAATTGAAATTCCTATTGCCAGGTTCTGGCTAACAAGGTGTGCTTTGGTTCCCCCATTGATAGATGAACTGAATCATTCATTTATTTGCTGATTTTCTGTGCTTCTACAGAGTGTTACTTATGTTCAGCTGCTGGAAAAATGAGGAAAATAATTTACCTTTCAGGATAAGTGATAGTTGTGGTCTTTACTTACTCTAGGAGGAGTACTGTCTACAAGCTGGTGAGTCACTTCCCTAGATCATGGAGGGAGAAAATAGATTATGCTAGTATGCCATTTCATGACTGTGTGTCACCAACAGACATGAAACCACAGCACTTTCTGTCTCCAGAAGGGCCTGGGTTCCCATTAATCTAACATTTCTTCCTTTAAGGTTCAAAGGCTCTGATACTCTATCCTTTAAAAAGTAGGGGTGCTATGTGTCTGCCTCCCAGCCTGGAAATCAGTGGCTGTGTAGGTAACAGCATTTTGTGAGTTGCTTGAGATGTCAAATGCAAGGGGCTATTTGCACAGGATCGCTCTACCTTCAGTTGAAGAAAAACTCAGGGTTCCTGACTGCTAAGGTTCACAATGGCCACAGACATTCTACCTAGCTTAGTTCCTATTGGATGGTATTATTAATGTTCCTAATATATATATTGTACACACATATGTATGTATGTGTAATCAGTGACTTTTGACAAGATGGATTTTTAATAAGCTACAACTTGGTATGTGTTATCTACTCTGAATATGTTCCTGAAGGCAATGCTGGAGAGCATTGCCAAATGTATTCCTATAGGTAGCATATTCTAAGGATTCCATTGGCCCCTGAAGAGAAAATGGAGTCAGAGCAAATTAATGATTTCCTATGGATCACACAGGATGCTTTGGTAGGGCCTAGACTTGACCCATATCTGTTTTTAGGCAATTGGCAAAGTCTTGATTCAACTCTTCCACTTTCCAACTGCACAGCTTTTAGTGACATTGATCATTGGTACCAATGGCCACCATGCCGAGGGCTTTACTCTTTCTCATAAGCCTATGCTTGCATTTGTTAGTGCTGAAAGTATGGACCGCCACATTAGGGTGTTGGCCAGCTGCTTGTCATTGGATTTGTTCAGGAGATTGGGTTGTGTTGGGTGGTAGTTGTCATGGCTGTGATGTTCATGTGACCCTTTCATCATCTTTGAGTTTTGCTGTTGATTTTAATTCTATCAGTTTCTGTGGATTTGCACAACCATTTGATTGGAATCAAATTGTCAAACAAATGGATCTGTGTTTTCACCTGGACACCAAGACCTGCATCTTGAGCAGAATATTTCCTAACTGACTTAGTTAGGTTCTGTAACCCCTCCAAGGTTTATTATCCCATGATCCCTGTAGAATGAGAATAACATATTCATAGTGGCTGCAGATTAGCAGTGCAAAATGACAGGACATAGTCTCTTTGAGTTCTGGAGGTCAGAAATCTGAAATCCAGAGGGAACGTTCCCTCTTTGGGAGCTTTAGGAGAAATGCAGTATTTGCCTCCCATATTCCTGACCCCAAAGCCTTATACTCCAAACTCTGCCTCCAGCTTTATATGACATTTTTCCTTTGCCTTTCTGTGTTATAAGGGTACTTTATGTGTATATGTGTGCATGTAGTAGGATGAGCATTTTCTCCTAGTGCCTTCCCATCTCAGGTAGAAAACTACCCTGCTTCCCATTGGTCCCTTTGGTGCTCCTTGATAGGTTTACATCTATATTTTTATGACACCTATATATGAATGATTTAATATACCATTATAAAATCTAGGAACTACAGTGAGAGAAAGTGTACAATATTTGTCTTTCTGAGACTAGCTTAATTCACTTATGATTATAGTTGCATTCATTTTCCTGCAACAACATAAGTTCATTTTCATTTATGACAGGGAAAGTTCCACTGTGTAGACCTGCCACTTATTCCTTGTCTGTCCCTCTGTTGTTGATTACTTAGGTTGGTTCCATAATTCAGTTACTGTGAATCCCGTTGCAATGACAATAGCATGCAAATATCACTGTGATAGGTTGATTTTCAGTCCTTTGGGTAAACTATACAGGAGTGTTAGAGCTTGATCATGTGGCAGATTAACTATCAGTTTGCTGAGGAACCTTGTTGACTTCCATTGTGGCTGGGCCATTTTACAGTTTTAGCAGTACATCCTCTAACACGCATCCTCTAGCATCTGTTGGTACCTTTTTAATTAACATTCTGACTGGGGTAAGAAGGAATCTCTATATAGATTTGATTTCAAATTCTCTGATAGCTAGTGAAACTGAATGTTTTTCCATGTGCCTATTGACACTTGTGTTTTATCTTTTGAGAACCATCTGTTCTTTTCATCAACCCATTTCTCAATTAGGACTATCTTTGTTGTGTGTAGAATACACCTAAATAACCCAGAATTATCACTTCAGATCAAGACCACTAACTTAATTATATTTCCAAATATATTTTTTTCAAGTAAGGGGTTAATTGGATGTGGACATGGTTTCTCTGTGGCCTCCATTCAATCCACTACAGGTTTCATGAATTGGAATCTTGCATAAACTGAGTTAATGGTTGCCAAACCAACAGAGCTCAACAAATCTGAATGTTCTCCCACCCAGGAACTTAGGAGATATTCTAATTGCCATCTTTAAAACCAAATTTCAACTTGGGGAACTTGGCTTATACGGAGCTTAAAAGCAGCTACCATTTATTGTGTCCCTGCTGTGAGCTGGAAACACTTGGCATGAATTCATCCTCCCAGTTCTAAACTTGGAGGTTTGAGTTAAGTCCTCGTCAGGCACACAGTCTGTACCAAGACAGAGCTGCTGTTAATTGCTGGATGTCCAGACTGCTGTCTGTGTGTACCATGCTGTCTCTCCCACTTAAGGAAGTAACTAGCAGAACAGACATAATGATGATTTCATTCAGTCTCCTTGAGAAGGATTCCCTATGAGATGTGAGCAAGGAAAGAGCATGGTCTGCCTTGTCATTGGGATTTCTAGACTAACCCATCTCAGACAAGGAAAAGATCTGGGAAAAATCTTTGCTTTCCCTTGAGATGACATGTATAGTTTCCCACATCTCAAAAGTCATTTTATGTGCAGTGAGTGTGGTTAGACTATTAATCATAATCTTAATAGAAAAAGTTTTCTGGAAGAGAGCACAAAATGAATTATGGAATATTTGCCTTTGCTTGCCTCACCTTTAAAACATGGAGCACCATGATTATACATCTTGAGCATGAACACTGGGCCTTTCAAGAGAGCACTCTGTTGAGATTTATTGAAGTGCTGGAGCCCGTTCTAATGAAAAGGTATGCTACGTAATCTTCAGCTCACTGAATTGAGTTCATGGGGAGAAATATTCATATGTCTGTGGGTTCCAGGTTTGGAGTAATTTCTACATTGGATGGGATCTTTTTCAGTGTTAGTTTGCCTTTTGAACATTCTGTGGGACCACCACAGGTGTGAGGATGCCAGTGGCAGGATCAGAAGCTAGTGCCACTGTGGTCTTGAAGCCAGAATTCCTGTGATCCTATTGAATTCAGGTAGGGATCACCACCTACTCATGAATAAGGCAGGAACCATTTTACTTAACTCTAAATCAGTGCACACTATTTTGAATGATTCTCTCTGGGTCTAGGTGTTGAAATTCTACCAGGAGCATCAATGGGGCAGGTCAGTATACCTTGACAAGGGCCAAGGATTATGTGGTCTCCATGGAAACCAGGAGACACCATTGAAACAAGCATAGCATGGTCCTTGCATGTGCATGTTTGTATATCTGAAGATAATAGATCATTACTTCTCAACCTATGGGTCACGATGCCTTTAGGGATTTCATATCAGATATCCTACATATCAGATATTTACATTACAATTCATAGCAATAGCAAAATTACAATCATGAAGTATCAATGAAAATAATCTTATGGTTGGGGATCAGTACAACATGAGGAACTATATTAAAGGGCTGCAGCATTAGGGAGGCTGAGAACCACTGCTTTAGATGGTGACTTTTTATGATGAATGAGCAGTGAAGATTGATGCCTCAAGACCCACTGAATGTCTATGACAATGGACTAATGCCATTCAGAAGTGTGATACTATGTTCCTAATTAATGGGAACAATGTTGGGTGCATTTAAGAACTATATACAAAGCTTCATATTAAAAAAAATACTCTTAAATATGTTTGATTTACTCTTTAAAAATGCTTTAGACTCAAGCAGGATTAGAAGAAAAGAACAGGTTTTAGAAAAATGTCTTAGATGAAATGAATTCTCCAGATGAGGGTTAATATTTTCCTTCTTGAAATGATGGTCTTGCTGTTCATTATAAGTCTAGGAAGATGAACATTGTACAGTTTGAGAAGTCCCAAGTAACCACAGGAGAAAATGTTAATTCTCAATTAGCATCAATTATAAAACCATGTATATTTGTGCTGCCTGTGAGGTCATTGATAACATAGACACTGGGATGTCTGCAGACTCTTGCCAGATTCAATGTCTTGCTTGAACTTTGTACCCCCAACCAGTTGGCACTCTTTAGTTCCATTTTGATGGCTCCTCAAATCTTCTCCTGCCTGTGAAACAAGCTACACTCCAGTTTTTTTGCCTATTGACTACTTATTTACTTCTGCCAGAACACAGATAGTCATAGCTTCATATTAAGGAGCTAGGATAGAATGGATCGCTCTGTGTTCATTGACTTGAGAAGTTATGATTCAAGAATACAAAGAATAGATAGTAATTTCTTCATTTTACTCTTAGGAAACTTGCTAGTAGCAACTCAACTAGTGAAAGTCAGAGACTGCATTTAAACTGCAGTTTTTCTGGAATCAAAGTCATTTTCCCTCCACTTTCACCAGAGGTGTCACTGTCCACTAGATGTGAATATATTTGTATCTATGCAGATATCGTATTTGCTTTGCTTCTTGAGTCTTCATTATTTTTAATACAACCTGAACTACATTTTTTTTTGTTTTGAAATTTTCTTTAGTGTCATGAAAAGTAGTTCCCAAATAATTGGCTTCTTGAAGGAGTTGAATAGACAGACATGCATGACCCTACCTTATACTCAATGAAAAAAGAGGTGAACATGCATATACCCACACAACATACATGCAAAACATTCATATGCCTAGACATATTCATATTTAACCCATTAAAGAAACTTCTCACAGCTTGATGAAATGAATACAGAGTCCCTGGGCTAGTCAGAAAGTCCCTGTGGTGTCTCAGTGATAAGCTCTCTGACATATCCAACCTGCACAAAGACCAAGATTGCTATGGGAATGTGGCTGCTGTCTCAACACCATTGCACTATGGAGGTCTTCACTTCTCAGGCTAACCAGGCAACTGGAGTTTGCCCCAAAGAGGTAATGCATGAAGGACACCAGAGAGAGGAAAATGCCTTTGTTTGCATTTAAGGTTGTCCACATATTACCTCCAGCAGTAGCAAGAAAGAGCCCATTTGCTATTGGTTAGTTTCTCAGGATCACCTTAAATGACAACACACAAGGTGTTCAAATCCAGCAGGTGTGTATTCTCTCAAGACACCTGAAGCCAGATGTTAGAAATTTAGGCATGACAGTGACACTTCAGCCTATCTTTTTTTCATGGCCTTGTTACACCACCTCCTTTTCTCTGGTCATCTTCCAAGGATGCATGCAACTGTATTGAGGTGAACTTGACAAAAACTCAGCATCCAAAACCAAAAATTAAGCAAGGAGAAAGACATTTTTAAACAAAAAGTGACAGTCTTAAGCTTGGGGATTTAGGTCCTGGACATAACTTGTTTGGTGCCACTGTCAACTCCAGAACAGTTTGTTCAGCTTCATGAGTCTCTTTGAGAATACATGCGCAGAAGCAAAATCCTGGGGATTTAGGGTTAGAGTGGTTGCATTTGGGACTCTGAATATAGTCTGGATCCCCTAAGTGATTCAGATTGGAAGGCAGCTATACAAAGCCCAGCTGGTAGCTTATTCATCCCAGGACTTAAGTTATTGCGGACATCTCCAGGATGGGCTTCCTGAAACACAAGTCAGAATATGTCACATCCCGAGTAAATAAGCCCCTAGTGCTGTATCTTCTTAAATGAATCCCTGACATTCCATCTGCACAGTGGGGAAGGGGGGACTCTGTACTTCTTCAAGACTGCAAATGCATCTCTTGCTTCACATTCTTTGTATATACTCCTCTCTCCATTCCAAGCTCTCTTCCTTGCCCCCCTTCACTGACATTCTGTATAGTTTGGCTTACTGCTTCTCTTTGAGCCAGGCCTGATTTGATAGACTCTGACTCACTCAGAGAATGGGTGGTGATGGCCTGGTTACTTTTCTATCTCCTACTAGACTGTGAGTTCATTGAGAACTGGATCTCACAGCTTTCTTCTCCACATCTTGAGACTGGACCTAATGTGTACTAGGAATTCAGTAGATGTTTACCATTATGTGAAGAACAGTGACTATAACTTTCACATGACATTTCTCTCTCAGGGTCACTACCAAATTTTCTCAGTATGTTCATTTCAATGGAAATTTTGTTGAAAGCCAAAAAAAAAAAAAAAAAAAAAAAAAAAAAGCCCATGGGACTTCAAACTGCATTGTATTAAAAAACAGATAGTTGTGTTTTTTTAAATTAATGCTGTATGTATTTCATTTGGATGAAATTTCATAGTTTATAAAACACATTTTCAGATTTCATCTCACATGTCAGTCATACAAGTTAGGCAGGGCATATATTAATATCATCATTTTGTAACTGACAACACAGGCCTAGTTAGAGCAACTGACATGTCCAAAGATGAGCCAGTGCTATCTGACCCAAAGCCAGCAGGACTTGTACTACCCAGGTTTGGAACTCAAGTTGTCTATTATAAATCTTGGGGGAACATTTGGCTACGGATCAGCCAATCTGTGGTAAGCATGGAATGTGCAGTAACAGAGACCTACTAGCAAGTGAAGGTGGGTCTGAGGGTCTGGTGCCTAACTGACCTTTCTGTAAGGATGCAAGATCAAAAGTAAAGCAAATCACCATAAACCAAGTACAATGTCTTCTGGGCACACCGCAGAAGAGGGTGGGAGCTTGTGGCATAAGAGAACTACAGGTCTCTAAATCCCCAAAGCTAGTTGTCACAGTTACTTTTCACCAACTTCATACAAATCTGGACACACCTAGGGTGAAGGAACCTCAACTGAGAAATTGCCTCCAACAGAGTGTTCTGTGGGCATGTCCCTGAGGACATTTTCTTGATTGCTAACTGATGTAGAAGGGTCCAGCTAACTGTAGCCAATATTATCCCTGGGTGGGGTATTCCTGGAGAATAAAAAGAGCATGCTAGAGGGAGTGAGTGAGTAAGGAGCATTGCTCCAGGGAGTCTGCCTCAGTTCCTGTTTCCAGCTTCCTGCCTTGAGTTGCTTCCTTGGCTTTCCTCTGTGACAGCATATAACTTGTAAACTGATACACACCCATTCCTCCCCACATTGCATTTGCTCATGGTGTTTATCACAGCTGCAGAAAGCAACCAAAGGTCCTAGCCATGATTTTTCTAAAGTTTAGAGCAGGCAAAGAAAAGGATTCCAAGGATAAGATATCTGCCTTTGGGTGGTACTTCAAGAGGCCCTCAAGGTCAATTGAGAGGAGAAGCCCCTCTCCCAGAATGGGCAGTCTCTCTCCTGGCAAGGAGCCCAGATATGAGGCAGTCTGAGGAAAAGGCAAGCTTGCTTTCTTGCCTTACTTTTGCTACTTGGTGTGTCTGCCCCCAATGCTGCCATCGGAATCCAGCTAAATTGATTTCCGTGTGCTGAAGGCCCAGAAGCTTCTAAGAATCTTGTTGGACTTCAGCACCAGATGAGATTGTTGAGCCAACAGCTCAAAAGCCTGTGCCTCTGGTGTTAGACTCTTCAGCATTCAGACAGCCATTGTTGAACGTACTGGTTAGAAGCCGTACCAGAAGTAAGTGTGTGTGTGTGTGTGTGTGTGTGTGTGTGTTTCCTTTGTGTGTACATAATCCAAACACACCCATGGGTCCAGAATCCCATGATTTCAAATGAAAGTGGAATTATGGCTCATTGGAAACTGCTCTTTGGCTTTGAGATTCTCCAGGTTATATTCCTCTGCTGGTTTGATACTTGCTGGGCATCAGAGCTTTGGGAACAAGCCTTGTGCTCTTATAAAACGGACAAGCAAGAAATTCTGCAATTGCCATTTACACAACAGCCAGTGGCAACTTCTGATACTGAGCATTTTCTATGTGCCTGGATGCCTGTAGGGAGAATCTGGGAAGCAAATTTATTTGAGAAGGAAACACAAAAGTACACATCACAGATGGCTTAGCTTTAGCTACAGGTAATAACCACCTGTACCACAGCTTGGGCTGTTTCTGCTTCTCTGACATGGTAGTTGTTGCCCTGGCATTTGATGGAGTGACAGGGATGAGGAGATGACTGGAACCAAATCTAGGTGAATGTTACAGGGCTGTGAAAGTGAGTCAGCCAGTAGCCCCAAGGCCTGAGGATTTCTCCAGGGCTTATCAAATGGTTGGAGACATGATCTGACTTTGGAAGCTCTCTCTATTTCATCTTATTCTCTTGAGATGATCAGAAGAGGCTGCAAAGCTGGAGTGGGCAAATAGGGAAATTATAAAAGTAATGAGATAGTTCAGATAAATTGTATGTACAGAAGTATTTTGGAAGCTGACTCTGTGAGCTTGAGCTGGTCATTTTATTTATTTATTTTAAACTGGACTTATGAGTTAGGGCTTTCTAATTTAAACACAAACTAGCAAGAGATCCCATGTATAAGAATATCATTCACACCATTGATGGCAGGTGCTATTTATGGATGTCAGAAGGCCTTTGTTCAGTTCACTAGCAGAAGAGAACTGAATTGGCACCAGATCAAGTTGGCTCCCCCTGGGTTTGCCTACACAGAAGTCTGGCCACTTCTCCAAATGTGAAATCCATGAGGCTAGCAGCTTGCTTTAAAGCTTCTTTCTCTCATGGTCTTGGTGGGATTTTGTGTCATTTGACACAAAGAGTTTTTCCTACAGCTGTTCCCTCTGAGGGACCACCCAGGACAAAGTTGATTTCAGCCTCAGTTAGACAAATTTGGGTCAGATCTAGAGAGGGATTTCCTGGCAGTGTGGCTAAACAATAGGATGAGTTCCTGAGCAAAGAAGTAATTTTCCTTCTTAGACGATCTGAAAGTCTGAGTTGTCCCCTCCATCTGTATGAAGCAGAAGCACAAACTTGCATCCTGTTGTATTCCCCTTAGACCAGAGAAGACCATAAGCCCAGAAGGGACAAGACAACTAAATCCTCAAAAGAAGCTGCCTAGAAGAGATGCAAGAGGCAATGAGTGTGTAAATGTTTCCACACCCCAGTCCTATGTGTGGTTCTGTCAAGATAGCAGAGCAAAAGCAATGATTAGCACAGAATCCTTGACTGCATGGGTGTTTGATTCTAGGGAGAAGGGGAGGTCTAGAAATGAGGAAGGCAGAGAGAAAGTCAGAGCTGTGTTAGCTAGAGAAATTCAGGAAGTCTCCTCAACAATTTGGTTTCTGTGTTCAGACCCAGAGATAGAAAGAAGCATCCCAGAAGACAAGTGGGAAAGAGCGAAAACATAAGGGATGACAGGGCAGATGCAGAAGACAACCCCCACCTCACTCTGAAGTCCCTTCTCTCCTCAATTATATTATTGCAGAGTCTCAGATATCTCTACATTAGCTTGTGAGGGGAAAGTGAGGAAAATGTTTCTAGTCTGAAACTTTACTAATTCATAAACAGTATTTTATGAATTGCAGTATTTATGAATTCTTTGTGTGTGAGAGAGAAGGCATTGAATAGAACCCCTAGGCAGTGTGGGACCTGGGGTGGGATGGGTATTAAATTGGAAGCACTTTAGATGTTTTAGGCAAACACTAGAAAACTTGTTTCCCTTTGCTTCACCTTCTAAACTGCAACTTCTTGGAGGAAATGGGTTCTAATTCTTACCTCTGTGACAAAAACACCAAATAGGCAAATTTGAGTAAGTATTTGCTTTGCTTATTGTTTCAGAGGATCTGGTTCATCATGGCAGAGAAGACACTGGCCAGGTATCCAGTTTACATTTTGGTGGACCAGACAGTACAGAAGACCGTGCTAGCAGTTGCAAGTTTTGAGGCAGAGGAAATATATGGCATATTCTGGCAAGGAATTTGTCTGCATTTGACCCCTGTTCCCAGACTTCATAGATGGCTAAGACTCTTGATAACAAATTAATGAACTTGGCAGAGGGAATTTCAAGACCGTACAGCATACAGGCTGCAGTATGGTTACAGTTGGCTACTTTTAGCTAGATGTATTGTGTGGATGGGGAATATGGCTAGCATTCTCCTCTGCTTTTTGGATCATTGTGATGTAAACTTGGCTGCTCAGCCATGGCTTCCCTGCCATCATGGATTGAACCCTCTGAATCTGTGAATTGAAATCAGTCTTTTCTTTCTTTCTGAAGGTACTCGGTGGGGTCATTAATTAGTGGAATTGGAATTGCAGAAAACAGTTCCAAGAACAATGTCATCTGTGTGCGGGTGCGCGCACGTGTGTGTGTGTGTGTGTGTGTGTGTGTGTGTGTGTGTGTGTGAGAGAGAGAGAGAGAGAGAGAGAGAGAGAGAGAGAGAGTCTTACTATGGTGCCTTGGCTACCCTAGAACTCACAGAGATCTGTCGATCTGTCTTTCCAAGAGATAGGTACAGCCTCTGCCAAGTTTGTCTGTTTTCTAGAGTCTTCGTTTTCTATGAAGTGTGAGGACAGCGGTCAAATGCACCATGTCTAGCTTATGTATAAGATTTAGTATAAGAAAATTTATCTTTTCTGAAGGCCATTACGTGTTAAGCCTAAGTGAGATGCCCAGAAATTAATGACAGTGAGGGAAGGGGGGGGGGGAGGGATGGAGAGAAGAGAGAAAGAAACTATGTATGTTGATCAATGGTCCGATCAAAATATAACACGCTGGTCTGTTTTATGACAAATCTATGATCAGCACAGCATAACATCTGCTTGCCTGCATCCTAAACCCATTAGGAGAAAGGAGTGGCTCTTTCCCCTTAGCACTTGTAACACTCTGTTTTCCCAACACCCGAATATGACAGTGACCACTTTAAGAGTATCGTTGAGTAGGAAGAATCTTAGAAAATGAAGTCGAAAATGTAACCATGTGTTCCAATGTTTGCAAGGCATAAATAATCAATAATGAGCACTCACTGCTCTATCTTTGTGCACACAAGGATAGCTCCTGTGAGTGATGGGCATTGTCTAATGTTTCTTTTAAAGAACATGTCTCACCTTCCCAGGCAATTAGAGGCTATAATTCATGCTGACTATCGCTTCATTCCCGGGCCTCCATCCTTTTTAACCTCACTAAACAGCGCACATTCAACTTGGGATACAAATGGCCCAGTTTCATTTGATCTCAGTATCAAATGTCTTTATGAGAGCTTGCAAGCTGTTGTAGATGAGAGGATTAGATGCCAAGGCATAACTGTGAAATCAATTGAGGAGTAAGCTCTTTGGAAAAATTCACTGTTTGGGGATCGACTGCAATCCACTGCTCTGCAATGAGCAGTAGTGCTCCACCAGTTCTGGGACAAGGACTTTCACCCTTAAGGTATGTGTCCCTGCAATGATGTTAGGACATTGTGTAGATGGTTCAATGTGGCTGTTTATAGCTATTCTCCACTACATGTCACACACTGGACTTAAACTATGCCAACATCTGGAACCTTGACAGTGCCATGAATGGCAGACATTGGTACTATTGCTATTTAGCTGGCAAACAAATGGAGTGGAAGAGGTGGACAGCTTTGCTTTGGCCTCATGCACAACACAATCTGACAATCCCTGCTTTGTTTTCCATTTTCTGTTAAGCATTTAAGTGCTTATCTCCTAGAGTAATTTCATCAAAGCATGTTTGAATTAGAAACATAATTGTGACATTATTTAGTAGATCTGATTGGACAGATAACTGCTCATTGTGATCCTTTACTGAAAATGAAAACCTGTTTCCATAGTCTTCATCATAAGTGTCTCTTCTCTGTAAAGTGTCATATATATGTATATACACCTGACAACATAGCCTTTTTCTTCTGTTCCTTACTTTTCAGTAATTTCTGCTTCAGCCTTTCTCAAATTGTTCTGGTAAAGGTCATCACTCTCTTTCTCAGAAAATCCTTCCAGAGACACACCTCAACTCCTATCACATTGTATTATATACATCTTCACAAAAGCAAGCACAAATGCTCACATATTTCAACCACAAGTCTCTTTTGAGGGCCAGAAATGGGATCAGTCTGCAGAACCAAGGGCCAACAGGGTCTGTCAGAGACAGTAGGCTGGTGGAGTGCTGAAGGTCAACTCTAGGACTGAGCTTAGGAACTGATGGTGAGTTCTTCACTGCTGCTCAAGTTCCAAGGCTACAGAGAGATGCTTTCTCATGTTTGGGTTCCTGGTTAGTGAGAACGAGAACCTGTGGATAGATGGGTCGTAGACCCTAGGGTAGAAACTAATACTGTTTCTATGTTAAGTGGACATAGTATTAAAGTGACTCCTGGACTTGTCAACCCTCTTGAGAGAAGCTGCTCCTAGTAGTAGATGGCAGTTGATATAGACACCCAAAGTCTTGAAGTGCAGACAATAAGAAACGGTAGAGCGCTTCATCCTAAATGGAACATACATGGTTGAGGTTCTTCATGGGTAAGGGGATGGAATACTGTCAGAACCAGTGGTGGTAGATGACTTCCAGAAACAGTTGCACAAATGAACTCAGGGATTTTGAAATCAGACACAAGGCCTGTCAAAGTCAAGCCAGATAAGTCCTAGCATTGAAGAGAGGAGGTGGGCACACAAGTCACACCACTATTTTTTTCAGAGAGAGAGAGAGAGAGAGAGAGAGAGAGAGAGAGAGAGAGAGAGAGAGAGTGAGAGAGAGAGAGAGAATTCTTTAATGATGTGACTCCTGGTGCCCAGTCAGTTGACCACATCGCAGAGCAAACTCCTTTCCCAAGAGTAACTGGGGGAAAAAATACAACAAAACAAAACAAAAACAACAACAAAAAACAAGCAGTCTGGGCTCAATGGGTTTAAAAAGAGGAGAAAGAAGACTCAATGTTGGGTGAGTAGAGATGTCAGTGTGAAGAGAGTGGACCTGCCTGAGAAGAGAATAGGGGGAGATGGGTGAATATCCTCAAAATATATTGTATGACATTCTCAAAAAAGAAAGTAGTAAAACTATTTAAGAAAAACACAAGGTAAACAGGTGCTGAAAAACCATGATTAAGGTTGTTGTTAGACTTCATGTCATATGTGCAAATGTATATGCATCTACACATTCTGAAGTCTCAGAGCCCCAATACAGTCTTGCTAGGTATGGTATGCCTGGAGTTATAAGGCTGAGAATTGCACTCAGGCTGTCAGACCAAGGGTTACTGCTTAGTGGATCTTGCCTAGTAGTAAATCTATCCAGTCCTTAGGAATCCTAGCCTGGAGGCAGAGGCTCCATTTTACAAACAGGGAGAGTGTCTCCAAAGGCAATAGGATTGTGCAGCCTCCTTCTGCAGCCAGGCAGTCTCAGAGCCAGGAAGGAGCTGCGAGGAATAGAACAGCATGAGGACAGGCTGGTAAGACCAGCTGCACATGTTCTCTGTTATTCCCTCATTCTTACCACACATCCCAGAGTGTTCCTTTCCAGGCATGAAGATTTGCAGTCTTTACATGCCACAGGCTAGCAGGTGTTAGGTCAGTAAATCTCTTAAGTAACCTAAATGGTAGAAGTCATTCCCGTCTGATGAGCAGAGTTGTGGAGGCCTGGGAATCTGAGAGGCTGACAGTATTTCTAAAGCAGTGCTGCCTAGAGATATCCTTTATGAGTCCAAGGGGGTTCTGCAGAAGACTGTGCTGATGCACAACAGCCCTCACTGTTGGCCCTTGTTATGCAGAGATTGAAAAGTGCTGGGTTTCTGTGCCCCTATTTCCTGTCATGCTGGAGCCAGTTTATTATAAGTATTGGTATCTGCCTCTGTGGGCTAACATTTCTGTGAGATTCCAGACTCTTCCAAATTCATCATCCTAAAATGACAGAGACAACCTGTCTTTCCCCAAAAGGGGGTTAATCTGACTTAGGGTGAGATGAGGTGAGGATCTCTATTGCTTGCACACATGGTGTCACCTCCTGGTGTCCATGGATTCAGCCAACCACAGACTAAGATGAATGAGAAAAAATGGCATCTATACAGAATATACACAGGTTTATTTTCTTGTCATAATCTCCTAAGAAACAGTTTCACACTTAAAGAGCAGTTATAGTGCATTGGGTGTTACAGGGAGTGTACACAAGTTCCATGCAAATATACTACCTGTTTTCTGTAGACTGCTACAACTTACACAGCTTTTGATAACCCTGGAATTGGTTTGAACACATCTCCCATGAACACAGAGAGATGTCTACATTTGGCAGTAATTGAAGAGACACAGCTACCTCAGCTGAATGTTCTCCCTTTAAGAAGTTGTATGTTAAAATTAATGCAAGCAGACATACCATTTCCTCTCCCCATCACCTTCTCTAGACTCTCTCACTTCTAATTGCATGCTTCTCTACACACACACACACACACACACACACACACACACACACACACACACACTCATAAGCAGAACCAGACAGACACTGTGACTTCTATCCTCACAGCTCCTCCCCCTTGCTGTTGCTATGGGCAACCACTGCCCACAGGTGCCATAGGTTTGGGCCACTTGGCAAGACTGGCTTGTCACATTGCAGCTCCAGTAACTGTGTGTGGGCGAAAGAGGGGCACTCACCGGATGTGTTCTGTAATTAGTCCTTCTCAGAATAGCCTGATTGTCAATCTCAGATCAAAGGAGGACAGGCTTCTCCAGAGAGAAAAATAATAGCAGAATTCTTAGTAAAGCACAAATTTTCTTCCTCCAGCTTCCCAGGAGTGCTGTAGAGATATGGAATGAGACATAAATAGCACAAGCAGTAGATCTGGACAACTGAGGATGGCTGGGCAGGGCTGGTGTTTCCTATGCAGCCACACCAGTTGCCATTCCTTGGGAAAGTCTTGCCAGTTCAGCGCTTTTATTCCTATTTGAGTATGGGCAAAGCATTTCTCTAAGGCCCCCAGAAAAGGCATAGCAGAGCTATGGCATATGACTTTTTTTTTTTTTTTCTAATTCCATTTCCTCTTACATGGCAGAGCCATCTTGTCTTCAGGGTACAGTTCTGAAGTAGGAAAAACTGTGTAAAAACCCGGGGGAACTATACACTATAGGTTCTACAGATCCTCTCATCTGGCTTTGCTACTCACAGATGGTATGAGCTGAGTGTGTAACTGAACCCGCTAATTCTCATTAACCCACCTTTTTGTTTGTTTGTTTTTGTTTTTATTTTGTTTGTTTGTTTTTGTTTTTTGAGACAGTGTTTCTCTGTATTGCTTTGGAGTCTGTCCTGAAACTAGCTCTGTAGACCAGACTGGGCTCGAACTCACAGAGATCTGCTTGCCCCTGCCTCTGCCTCTGCCTCCTGAGTGCTGGGATTAAAGGCGTGCACCACCAACACCCAATTCATTAACCCATCTTTACATCTCTAGACAATGCTATACCTTCCAGCCACTATGGTCTGGTGTTGGGTTCTTCAGGTTTAGCCCTCTGTACTCTGTCTTGCTTGTCCTGGAAAGTAACTTTGCTCTTATAATTCTGCCTGTGCAATCCAGCTTCTTGCAACCTACTTATCAATAAGAACCAGGAAATACAGTCTAAAACAAAAACTAATCTCTCTGGGAGCTGAATGGAGCTTGAAATCAAGTTAATGAAATACTAGGAAGGTAAGAACTCAATTTAGGTTCTGTTTGCTCCTCCCTTTGGTCCTGCCAAAGGCAGCACCAGGCAGGGACATAGACTGTGCAGTGTGTTCACTCTGTCCCATCAAATCAGCAAATGAATGCCTGATGTCTACATCAAACAAAACCCATTGGCAGGCTTAGCTCTTCTCATCCAGAAATGGAAGCTCAGGAGCCCCACTTCACAACTAAAAGTAGGTCAGGTTTTGTTCCTGCTATTTGTGAATGAATTCAACATCACTCTCCACTGGTCATCTTGATTGGTCTTGGTGGGTGGGAATCCACTTGGTACCTATTGCAAACTAGCCAGAGGCTAGCAGGTGACTATGCATACCAAATGGTTGGTATGACCCCAATATGAAAGGCTGTTAATCTGTGGCAGGGAAGTTTTACCATCTTAGAAAATAAATACCAGTGGACAGATAAAAATAATGTAGTGATAAGAGTTATAAAATAAGCTGCAGTTTGGTGTGTCAGAACCAAAGATAGAAATTTTAATAGAGATGATTACATTTTTATTTAATGTTTCTTTCCATCCCTTCCTTCCTTTTTCTTTTTTTTCCCCCAAGGTATGACTATATTTGCTAATTAATGTGGAACAGCTTCTCCAGATGGATATTTTTTTCATAGAGAAGCTATATACTAAGACTAATGTATAGAGAGACATTGCTCTTGCTTTTTGACTGTCTTCTCTTGACTCTTTACATCAGATTATCTTGACCATCAGCTCAGAATGTTGTTTAAACCGTATTCTAGATGTTCATATGAGATTTTAGGATGAGATGGATGAGACTGAGGTCTAAATCCTTGGAAAATATGGACTGCGTAAGGCTTCATTATTGTAATTATCCCTGGGGTCAAATGGCAGGATCTTAGTGCTTTGGTCACCTATTACCTACTCCCTGCTTTATACTGGGTGTCCTTTTTCACTTTATGTTCCAGCTGTAATACAGTCTGTGTTGCCTCCCTTGCTCCATTCTTGGTACTGTATTAAGTACATCCAGTCTCAGGTGTGAGACTCACTTTGACCAATACAGAACAACAGAAAGTGATGAGGGCCACTTCTGGCCACCATGTGCTCTTCCAAGTCCTCTGTGTGTTTCAGAAAGAAACTCACCCATTCCCTTCAGCCTGGATCCCAGGATATGTCAGGCAAAGAGCCAGTCTTAGATGAACCTGTGATCACTAGGAGCTATGAATAAGAAATTTCAGATTATAGCAATCAGTCAAGAGATCCCATATCTTCTGACCATCCTCTCTCTGGAGACTCTTAGGGCTCACTAGAGCATACATCTAATTATACTATATCCGTTTTCATCTGAAATGGCAGGGCAGAACAGTATGTAATTTTTTTAACCATTGTATCTTTAATGCCCAGATTGGGCACTAGGAACATATTGTTTGAAAATGTATTGGGTAAAACTTTCAACTCTGCAATCTTGATTACCTACCAATTAATTATATTGATATAAGTCAAACAGTTCATTCTTGAGAGCAGAAATGTCATACATTTTATCAATGAATAGAGGTTAAGCATTTCTCAGTAGCTAGAAATGGTGGTTGCATGATAACAAGAAACAAAAACAAACAAACAAACAAAAATGTGGCCATGATGGGATGGGAGGATGGGAGGGTTTACAGGGAGCCAGCAACTAAAGCTCTGAACTGTGTGGTTCCCATCTTCTTTATAACTAACTGCCAGGGACAGGGGGACATCCACACAGAAATTTTGTTTTACATAATGGATACAATAATCCAGAAGGGTGTGGTGGTGGTACATAATTTTAATCCAAGCACTCAAGGGTGGGGGGAGGCAGAGGCAGATGGATCTCTGTGAGTTCGAGACCAGCCTGGTCTACAGAGTGTGTTCCAAGACAGCCAGAGCCACATAGGCAAACCCTGTCTAGAACAACCAAAAATAAAAAAATAAAAAAGGAAAGAAAAACCACCTGTATAACTGACAATGGGTATAAGACAACAGATCATGACTGTGTGACAAGTCTTCAAAGGCCACAAACACATATGGACTAAGCAGGCCCAGTGCAAGCTTAGTGTTTCCTGAAGTTGTATGTAATTTCCTTCTGAGGCGTAGCATTACTACATGGGATTTCAAAGTTCATACTTTTTTCCTTCCCTCATTAGTTCCAGCATGCTATTTCTCAACAGAAGCATTTCCTTTGTGCTTTTCCTGAAATCACTGTGATTTCCTAATAAGGAAATAGACTCAAAATCTCCCCAAGGCTCCAAGGCCAGCACTTAGGCACTGCAGATTAGAGGAGTAATCACAGAGGCTGTCGTGCTGATTGCTCATTCAGCTTTCCATCCCAAACTTTTAGGGGCAGAACAAAGCAGTCACGGAAATAGAGTTTTTAAAAAGGAATTTATTTAACAATGTAGGGCTTTTCAGGCTCACATTTATAAAGGCTCTAATTCTAATGGCCAGCATGACAAATTCTAAGGTAGACCAGAAAGCAAATAAGTGGCCATTTAATTAAAGGTCAGCCTTGATTGGTTGAGTGACTGGCCGATTTATTCATTCATTTTGCAAACACACACTGGATCCAGGTATGCAGGGGAAAAATGGGATGCTTGCACACACGCAAGGCACTGTTCACAAGTTAGTAAGAAGAGCCTGGGACCCAGAAAGCAGAGAGGCTCAAGGACACACTGAAGGACTTTGCACAGGTTGTTCAACATAGTTTTACTAAGAGGAAAGGAAGAACGAAGAGGTCAGCCGTGGCTCCCTTCCATGACTTTTCATGGGGAGATGGGTTCTAAAGTCTATTTACCTTATAGAGGGTACCAATGCAGGCCAAAGAATGGTTCCACTCAAGTCTAGCATGATGGATCCAAGAACTTATTGGGGTTTCTGTCAGGAGCATTAGTGAATCCAAGGCAGCTGCATCACCAAAACAGTCCAGCCCCACATGAATGAAGAGTCATGAAAGCTGAATCCTGGAGCTCCTTGCACAAATTGCTTGTGGATGCCCCAGTTGGGGGCTAGTGGTTGGTGGCAAGCATCTCCCTGTATCATTCTCCACTTCATTTTTTGAGACATTTTATTTCACTGAATCTGGGGCTCACTGATTGGCAAGACTGTGAGCCCCTTGGATCCCTCTGTCTCAGTCTCTCAATATTGCAATTACAGGCACATATTGACCCTCTCAGCTTTTTCTGTGGGTGCTGGGCATCTGAACTCAGGTCCTCAAGCTTGCACGACAAGCACTCTTACCCACTGAACCATGTCCCTAGTGTCTATATTTTCCTTTGGTTGCAGAAAATAATATCCATTTCTTAGATATTTGTATAGTTAAACAAAGATTTTCTTTGGCTGGTAACTCATAAGATATAGAAGCGCAGTGGACCTTATGAAAACTCATTAATGATAACAACAAAATATTCATAGCAGGAGAGAAAAGGACAGGAATACATAGGGAAGGGGTCAGGGAAAGAACACTAAATGGAGAGATGTAGTTGGACAGATCTCTAGTCAAGTCCCAAATGGATCGCAAACGTCAAAGTTAGTTAACTTCTTCCAATGCCGCAAGCATAGCTGGCTAATAGTATAATTAAATACTCTAATGTGTACAGCGTGACTCATCTTCATCTGCAGCTTCCTTCCCTTCCAGTGTCCCATTTTCAAGTAAATCTAAAATTCTGAGGCAGATGTTGAGCCTTAGGCTAAAGGAGCCTCACGTTCTCCTATATCCAAATAAGTCACTCTCTGTTCCTACCCTCTTACCCTCATCCTTGCCCTCTCTGAATGATGATTACTTTTCATTCCTTTGTAGATTATGGGACTTCCTTCTTCAGGACCTCCCTCTGTGATTTTCTCTCAGATAGTTTGCCCCTGGCTCTCTGTCCCAGTTGATTCTTTATTTTTTCTGACATGTTTATTTTACCCTCTAAACATATTCATATTTCCTCCAACCTGGCAAGCCAAGAAGAAACAGTCCAGTCATCTCTACATTTGTCCTGCCCCACATTGTTCCTCTTGCCATTTTGAGCAAGTTACTAAATACCTGGATTCTGAAAGGCATTCACACTCAGGCTTATACTTTGTCTGGCTGAGTTTTTCACTGAACTGAAAATATACTGATGTCTGTGGGTTATGTGCACAGCTCAGATGGATTGGAGGTGTCTAACAGCCAGGACTCTGTGTTGGGAACAATGAAGGCATGTCATACCACACGTCCCAAGATGGATCTGAAGAAATCTGGTCCTTAGGAAGCTGGAAGTGTCATTCAAACTGGCTAAGTAAGGAACAAAAAAAAAAAAGTGTAGGAGACAACGACTGGTCCATAAGTTTGTATGGGAATTTAATTAGTACAGTTCACATGGAGTCATTGCCTGAAGTAAAGATAAGCAAACTATCATTTCTGTGGTCAGTGATTTAATGAATAGATGGATTCACAATGTACTGGCATTATTGAGAGAGTGGGGGTTGGGACAAGTTTAGGAAGACATTGGCTTGCCTTTGAAGGATGTGTGCTGTCCCTGTGCCTTTTCTCGTATGCTTCTCTCCTCTTCTTGGTCACTGTGACATGAGCAGCTGCTCTGTCACATGAGACTGCCGCTATGATGTTCTGCTCCATCACCGACCCATTACTATGGAACCATGTGACCGTGGACAGAAGGAATCTACCCAAGCACAGCTCTTTACTCCTATAAGCTAAGCTAAGATGCAGCCATGCACATCTGAGACTATGATCGTGTAGAGAACCCAGTATGTCATAGCTAAAGGAGTGGGTAGTGTCTGAGGCTCAGTGTGGAGAGCTTGCAAAGTGTGAAGGGGCCTCCAGAGTGCCAAGCTCTCTAACCATGGTCCTCTACTCTTTCAGATCCCTAGTATTTTTCATCTATATTTCCACGGGCTCTTCCAGCTATTTCCCCTCACCTGCCTCCTAGTAATGGTCCTGGAGCTTTGTAAAGGAAGATGGAACTCTGGTTACTTTCTGTCAGTTCTTATCAGCTCTACTTCTCCTTCACTCCATCTCAGTGGAGACCTGACCTCCACATTCCAATTATTCTGTCCATGGTGGATAATGTGGCAGAACTTCTCCAAGTGTTTGTCCATGAAGAACAGCTCCCATTCTCATGGATCGGCTATGGCTCCCCTGTGGTTTCTGGGTTTCCAATGCAGAGACTCAGTGCATTTGAAGACTCTGGTTCCCATATACTCCCCTTCTTCCTGTCTGTCTTAAACTGCTCTCTGTTCACACCCATTTGCTTATCAAGCTTGACTTCTGTCCAGGCCACTAACTGAAACTTGTACCATCTTCTCTACTGTCTGCGTAGAAATTCTTTTCTAGGTCCCTAACATCTTTCCCTATCACTTCTTCTGTATTTGCTGTGAGCTAGACATACACAGTGGTGTCCTAGGTATCATCTTATGTCCCCATTGCTTCTATCACGCTGATATAACACTCTCTACACTCATCACATAATGGGACAACATTGGAAGTGTTAGTGACATTTCCGTGATCAGATATCATGCAGTGGCTCAAGCCAGACACAAACTTCTTTTCCTGCCTTAGAATTTGGTATTTCATATTTTTTTTTTTTTTTTGTGAAAAAGGATCCTTCAGGAAGACAAGAAACTTATGCATCTGAAATTCATGGGCAATAAACACTAAGTGCATACACTTAGATGGTAGGATAAAGGTTGGTACCTAAGATGAAACAGAGCCAAAATAATATGTCTCCTCTCTGAAGACATTCTTCCTCAGCACCCAGTCCATTCCATGTAGTAGCTGAACAACTTGAGACTCCAAGAAATCAAGAAACTTATACAAGTCACCTGTTACTTAAAAGCAGAAGCAAACAAGTTTGGATCCTCCCTAGACTACCAGGTTCTTACAGCCTGGGAACTGTAACTACATACTCATCAGCAGGCATGAGCACATACACACATGCACATAAACATAATTGCACTTCTGTCTGAAGGTCACCAGGGAAACTTGCTTAATGATAAACTAGTTAAACTGCCACCTGAGCTATGGAGATGGGTCAGTGAATAAGGGTTTGCTTTGTACACATGAGAAACCGAGGTCCTAGTAGAAAAAGCCAGCCACTGCCTGAGTCTGCAATTGAGGTATTAAGAAGGGCTAGGTAGATCCCAAGTGCTCAATAGCCAGTCAACCTAGCTGAAATGATGAGCTTCCTTTGGGTTCTGTGAGAGACCCTGTCTCATGGCAATATGGCAGTGAGAGGTAGCAACCTGTTCTGGCCTTTCCATGGATTCATAAAGGAACAGGTACCCAAATACTCATGTGTATGTAACATACACGTGTGTGTGATGCCCCGCCCCCATGTATCTCCCCCCCCCCACATGTGTGCACAAACACATGCGCACATACACCTCATTTCCTTTGTAGCATTGAATTTGCCTCTGTTTTGCTCCACTTCTGGTCTTTATGTATATACCTCAGGATAGGCTTAGAGGAAACTGTATTTTTTCAGTAATAAACAGCCTTCTCCCTTGCCCTTTCCAAGATGTTGGGCACAGTTATTGGTACAAAGTTTTAAAAAAATACTTGGCTCTAAAGCTTTTTAATCTTTTGTTTTGCCTGCAGAAACTGGTTAGCACCAAGGTCTGTGGACTGAGTGGTTCTGTCTGTCATCACTGTCTCAGCTGCACCTTGGGATGCCAGAACCTGTGTCTGAAGCCTTCCTTTAGGGAGTGGGGTGCTGTCAGTCCCACCCTCACCCCCCTAGCAGGAGCAGTTGCTGCCAGTCAGCTCATTTCCTTCCTAATAACATCTGTCTCCTGTGTCTTTTTACCTTAAGACAGAAAGGGCATACTTGGCAGTCATTCTTTCCTGATGAGATGTGTGATCAATTGTCACTCTTAAAAAGTTACTTTATCACAGTGTTTTACACATGAGATCCTAATGCATGGGCTGTTTCCTCTCCCAGCTGACAGTTCACAGGAGATCTTAGACCTGCATCTCTGAGAGGTGGATGTAATCCTAACAAGAGACACCACCCTCTTCAAGAAAGATCTAATGGAGCAAAAATCTCTCCATGCCCTCAGACTTGGGTTCAAGCTCTTATTAAAGTTCAAACTCCAGTTCTTACTTGCTGACCTCAGGCAATGCACACAAACTCTTGAGTCTGGGTCCCAACAGCCTTGCAGATGAGGAACTAGTCAGTTCCTCCTTCCCCGTTATGGGACTGTTCATTGGGTTAGTTAGAAACATACTTTACATGATGGCTGTTTTCCTCCAAAGTCTAATGAGACAGGAGGACTGGCTAGAGAGGGAAGTTCCAACGGCATCATGATTGACAAGGGAAAGAAAGAAGTAGCCAACAAACACTGGAAATGTCTGCTAGCATCTGCTATGCCTAACAAAATAGAGTGTGCACAACAAAAACCAGGAGGTCTCCAAATGCCTGGATGGCCAGTGCTGTGTAATAACTTTCAGAGGTTCCAGACTCTTGTGCTCCAAGGCCTTAGAGTCTGGAAGGTTTGCCAGCCCTCTTGCCAGTGTCCAACCTACTGTAGGGAGTGCCTTCCTCTTTTTTAGCAAACTCTATCGCTATGGCCAGTCATGTGTCCCTGGCCCAATTCTTTGTTTCAGGATATGAGAATCTAGATGTATTAATAAGGACTCACTCCTCGATGAGTCTATAGCTCACACATTCTTAACAGAGAGGTGCAAATAAGACTGAGTCAGGAAAAGGCCTAAAACAAAACAAAACAGAATAATTAGTGGCCCTTGTATCCTGCTCAAGTTAGGACTATCTATCAGTCACAATAAAACCTTGCTCTTAAGCAAAGCCTACAGCATGACATTACTCCCTATACAGAGGGATATGGTGAAGGAAACCATTTCTTTTTCAGTATTTCCTGGGAAGTGATGCAGAGGTTGAGGCTTCACCCTGGGGTGTGGTTAATTTCAGATTGGCTACGATGTAACCTGTTCCTTCCATTCTTACATTCTCTTACCTAGAACAGGACTCAGCAAATCACTAAATATGTTCCACCCATCTTGAGTCAAAAGTAATAAGTCACATAGTCTCCATAAAATCATCTTAGAAATGCTTTACTCTGAGACAGGGAATTGGTATCAAACTTTGTAGTTACTTTTTATTTAATTATGCTAATTCCTATTTTTAAGCATACTTAGCATTTTGAATTATTTTGTGTAATTTCGTCAACCAACATGTTTAATTTGTCATGTCAAGAACAATAATTAGGCATAATTCTTGAAAGGATGTCATTACAAATTTGAGGTATTTACAAGGTGTAATTATGTCAAATGTGATAATAATGAAGAGGAACACTAAGGCTTCAAGAAAATCTGTGCTTAAGAGACCCTGAACTTTAATGGTATGGTCATTTTAAAACTGCTTTGTGGCTCAACAAAAGCCATACCGAGTATGGCTTAGTGGTTTGCCTACTCCTTTTAAAACATATTTATTTTATTTATTGTTGTGTGTATGTAGTGGGGAGTCTAAGTGTCTTTAGCTAGAACTACAGGTGGCTCTGAGTTGCCCAACATTGGTACTAGGAGCCTAACTCGGGTTCTCCCCAAGAGCAGCAAGCACCCTTAATCACTGAGCCATTTTTCTAGCTCCCTCTCCTTACAACTTAAACAAGGGTGCATTCTTGGATTGTACCTGAACCAATATTTTTTTTTCTTCTTATAAAACTCCTAAATGAACAGGAATAGTTTTCCATGTGAAATAATTACTCTTAAGAAATGGTTTGGGGAAATGAAGACATCCCGGACCCAAATGAATTTTTGCCAGATATGTGGATTTCAGGCTAAAGGGAGAGGAGGGTGAAGTTCACGGGTGCAGCCTTCCATTTCATGGCTCTGGCTGGCTCATCACTGGCTTGTGACATTCTCATTAACCTTTGATGTGGGGCATGAACCACACATGCTGTGTGCAGAGTGGAGAAGGAGGTGTGGTTAAGCTGTTTTGTAGCTGTAGATGGCCTAAGAGTTGTACCCATCATCATCATCCCTTTAGGGACATTCCAGACTCAAGCAAGGGAGGCAGGAAGAAAACAAAACCTAAGTCACTCAAATCCCTTCACAGGTGGTAGGAAACCACTCTCCAGCTTGGTGCCACACAAGACATTTTACCTCTGATAGGCATCACTTTCCCTAACTCCAGAGTTAGAAGAAAGAATAAATCTTAAAGATGAGTTAAGGACAAAGGGGGTAAAACTTGGTTATTATGTGGGCTTGAATTAAAGTAGAGCCTGGGGACCACAAAATGGAACAGTTGGATCAGGATTTAGTTCTTAATTATGTTGTTTAGTTAAACTGACACGGTGTTGAACTGGTTTTTAAATATACATGTTTATACCCATAGACAATTACCATTCTCAGTCTAATCCATAGAGGTCTCTTTTCCCAGTGAACCATGGGGAATGTGGAAGCTCACAGCTGACAAGGTCCTGAAACTAAGTAAGGGTTGAGTACTCTCCACACTGTCCCTCAAAGAAATTTATATCATCCCCTCTAAGATTCAGGGAACGTTTTGAAAGAGTGTATGTTTATGTTATCCCCTCTAAGATTCCGGGAACGAACGTTTTGGAAGAAAGGGGAAAAGAATGTAAGAGCTGGAAGACAGGGGGAAGGGTTCCAAAATGCCATCCTGGGTGAGACATGGGCACTGCAACCATGAAGCCTTGAGAGAAAAGTGTCCGTATGAGAATGGCCCCTCCAGCAGCCAGGCGTGGTCAGGGGAGAGGCTGGGTGGCCCTACCCCTCTCTATTGAACTGTGTCTCACTGACTAGACTCAGAGAAGGACGAGACATTGTTCTCAGTTGTACGCCTGTTCATGACCCAGCCAAGCTCCAGTGGATAGACCAGATCTAACTGCAGCCACAAAGATGGCTCAGGGTAAACTGGCTGAGTCATAAATCTGGAAAGGGGGCCATATTGACAGGGGTGGGAGAGAGATAAGAGACATTGAGCTAAAAAAGAGTAACTAGAAGGTATTATATGTGTATATGAATTTGTCAGTGAATTAGTTCAATAGTAGTAATGCCTGGAAAAAAATGTAGCCTCCCTTCTTCTCAGTTTTTTGGAGAGCTAAGTGGGTGATATTCTTAGCATGTCAGTCTTTCAGCTTAGAGGTCCTTGGCAAAATCCCAATTCCAGACCAGACTGCTTTATTCAAAGATAGAGTGTAAACAAAGGATTCCCCCTTAACCACCCCCTCAACCTTCTCTCTCTGGTCACACCTCTCAGTTTGTGAGTTTCACACCCTGAGTCACACCCTGCTGGGCCAATTTCACTTCTAGGAGTCTTTTACACTCCACCCAAGTGTGGTAGCCAAAGCTTCCACCATCCTACGGATCACTGGCAAACATGCAGACACTCAAAGATTCTCTGTGGCCTGTAGGCATGACCTCTCCTGTGGGGTCTTTAATGTCCTTTCTCAAGATACACCTGGTTATTTCCTTCTTAATCTGTACACATCAATCTACAGAATCTCCTAAGACTTTCATTAGAGAGCCATGCTGTCCACTTGCTTGATTTCCTCCAAAATAATTCGAGGAACTCTTGAAAGGATAGAACTTACGTTAGATGTCAAATGAATATTGACATATTCCCTAGCATATAGCACTGGCCTGAAATAGAAAATTCAGCAAGGAAGTAAATAAATGAATTTTATTAACTTTAGTGTGGTGTCTAAAATGTGCAAAATGCTTAAATTTGAAATAAAACAAAAATGGACAAATCCTCTTTCTCCCTCCCTTTTCTTTCCCCTCCCCTATCGCTTCTCTCCTTCCATCCATTGTTCTAAAATCATGTATAAGTCATTGGCTAAGTGTTAACCACAGTCTCTGGGGATGTGTATAAGATGACATACTATAGATGCATGCCTCTGTGTTCTACTGAGATAATTTTTCAAAGTATAATTGAGGATTGTTCTATTAAAATCAAGGGGACACTGTTACAAGTGAATCCTTAAGTTAAAACTAGACTATCTTTCCAGGCTGGTTCAATTATATTCTCTAGTCAGGGGACTAGGATATTCTATTTCTAGTCAGTGCTCAATTCTGCTGTTCCTCAAAGTTTGAGACTGATAGGATGGCATGCTGAGTTATTTACATGCCAAGTATATGGAATTAGAATATGTGTAGTTTGACTATGAATGACCCCTATAGGATGCTATGTTTGAAGACTTGGCTCCTAGTTGGTGTAACTGGGAAGGATTAGGATGTGTGGCCTTACTGAAAAAGATGTGTCACTGGGGGTAGGCACTGAGGTTTCAAAAACTTAGGCCATTCAGTTAGCTTCCCCTGTGTTTCATGCGACTTTGCCTTGTTCTTGTAGATCAGATGTCAGCTCTCGTTTCCTATTTCTGTGTGCCTGCCTGCCTGCCTGCCTGCCTGCCTGCCTGCCTGCCTGCCTGCCTGCCTGCCTGCCTGCTGCCATGCTCCCAGCTGTGATGGTCATGGACTCTCACCCTTTGGAATGGCATGCCTCACATTATATGTTTTCTTTTAGAAGTTGCCTTGGTCATGGTGTTCTATCATGATGACAGAAAAGTAGGTAAGACAGAGTAGTTCCTCAACATCTCAGAACCTCAGTTTCTACATCTGCAAGATGGAAACAAATGGCAGTACCATGGCAGAAGTTAGTTGTGAGGACCATATTGTCATCTCCTTCTGGTGCTTTCTGAAGATGTACCTGATTTCCAGTTCCTGTTTGAAAGGAAGTAATGCCTCTTGTGCCCACAACCTTAACAAGGGCACATATCTGTGAGTTTTCATAGTGAAGTCTAGATTAGCTGTAGTTATAAATAACTCCACTGAAAGTGAACAGTCACTGCCTGGGTGTCAGTTTTGTCAACTTAGATCTCAAATACCATGTCAACTAATTTGTGACAGGGTTTGTGAACAGTGATGGGAGGTGGAGCTCTTGATTCCAGCTGTTCAACTCCATGCTGGCGAAACAAATACATGTTTCTTAATCATTGTCTAACTAGGGACACAAACCCCTTAGAGTTTCAGAAAGATGAGAGGCTAAGGAACCCTCCAGGACAGATGGCAGCTGAGTAGACTTAGGAAAGAAGAATGGCTACACCTTTGGTGACAGTGTGGATGTGGACAAGGAGGTTGTCAACAGTCCATACAGTGCACAAGTTGAAACCACACAAGCTTTTCAGGTGAGAGGGGGAGACACAGACAGCACAAGCTGTTGCCAGGACAACACTGGGAAGGACAAAACTGTCCCAGTTGTAACCTTGTCCCTTCCTCCAGTCCCTTGCTGTGTCTCATAATGAATCAACTAAACAAGAACCAGGCAAAGGCATCTGGAACAGGGTTAGCCTTCCTGGCAGATAGGGGAAACACTACAAGAGAGGAGGTGATAAAAAGCAGGACAACCAGGTCAAATGGGACAGGGACAGAGCTGTAGTGAGGTCATTGTGGTTTGGCAACTTCCCCACAGAGTTCACAGCTAAGAGCTCACACTGCTGGGGAGCTCCCCAATGACCAGGAGCTCCATTATTCAGGCAAAGAAGGCAGGAACCCAGATACCACTGGGTTTGTAGTGAGAAGGTCCTTTCTGGGCATGCCCAGAAGGTGTTTCTGGGGACATGCATGTCCAGTGCTTGCCTTGTCTCTTCTTTTGCAGACAGGTGTTTAGGAAGCTGAATTACAGTGAGAATCCATTCCAGGGAGGATCCAGATCTGCATGAGGAAAAGCGTTGATGGTTCAGTGTCATTCAGCAATGTCTTCTCTGTGTGAATACTTTATTTCATCTTACCTAGGATGCCACCAGGCACATGGAAGTCCATGTTTTGGGGAACAAGGAAGAATCGGGGAGGAATAGAGAAAAGAGGAAAAGAGGGAAAGAGACACATTGCATGATAGATTATGACTTCCTTACCACTTAATTTTTAAACATATCTGTTTGAAAGTGTAGCATGCATGTATGTGTGAGTGTGCATGTGTGAGTGCGCACCTGTGCATATGAAGGCCACAAGTGAATGACCGATCTCCTACTCCATCCTCTCCATCTCACTCCCTTGAGACAATGTCTGTTACTGAATCTGGAGAAAGGCTCAAGACCAGGAAACCCCAGCAATCTTTCTGTCTCTGCCTGCACAGTCCCAAGGGTTAAAGGCACGTTTGGTAGCCATATGGTGTGCTAGGGAGTTGAACTCAGGACCTCATGATTGCACAGCTGAGGCTCTTGCCCACTGAGATGTCTCCCAAGCTCCTTCTTTATTACTTAAATTCTCATCCTAAACTTATTAGAAAAAAAATTATTTCCTGGTGTTTCTTTATTAGTATTGTGTTTGTTTGTTTGTTTGTTTGCTAAGATAAACAAGTACCATGAACTAAGAGGAGGAAAGTTATTTCAACTAACTTGTTAGTGGCCCACCATTAAGGAAAGTCAGGGCAGAAACTTAAGGCACAAACCTGCGGCACAATCCACCCAGGAATGCTGATTGGTTGCTCTCTCTATGCATCATGCTCAGGTTTCTTACACAGCTTACATCCATCTGCCTAGGATTTTGCCTCCTACATGGGTTAGACACTCCTCCATAACCATCTATTAGGGTAATTCCTCACAGTCATGACCACAGACTAATCGGATCCAGCAGTTCTTCAGTTGTGTTAGGTTGACTATAAAATCTAACCAGAATAGTGTCGTGTGATGAAGAGTGCATGAACAGCCAGGTCTCACCTCATGGGGGCACAGTTTGTGACCACTGCATCATCACTACTGTCTTCGAGGATGGTAGTTTCTAGACTCCTTTACTTGAGCTGGATTTGCATTTCAGAGATGTCAAGTCTTAATAAAAGATTTTGTCTGCTTGGCTTGCTAAAGACCATGGCAGATACAAAAACCAGCAGCAGGTATTTGTATTCCTTTAGTTTCTATAGTTAATGAGCTTCCTTTTGGATGCTCTTGGTTTCTTGCCTCCATGCAGATAACTTCCCACTCTGACCATTAAAAAAAAGAGAAAGAAGAAAAAAAAAAAAAGATAGAAAAAAAAAATAACAATAGAGTTAGCTTTCTTTCACTTTATCCCAAGAAAACTCACATAATTTTTCATGGTTGGATGATTGTGTATGTCTCTGAATCCTTAAAGATTTCCAGTGAGTCTACAATAGGTGACTAAAAATGCCTGGTAAATCTATAAGTAATGTGTGTTTGCATGAATGTGTATACACACATGTACAGGTAGGTGTGTATGCAGATGCCTGCTTAATGTTTGCTGCCCTCAGGTTGACATCAAACATCTGAGTTGATCATTCCCCACGTTGTGTTGGCAGAATCTTCCACTGACCCAGAGTTAATTAGTCAGCTTTTCAAAGACATCTCTGTGCCTGCTTCCTCAGAACAAGGGTCACAGGCCCTGGCTTCTGGTGGTCTCAATGCCAGTTTTGATGCCTTCATAACAAGCACTTTGTTCACTGAGTCATCACCCTGTCTTAATTTTTATGATTGTTTGTTTTTGTGTATGTGTATATTGTCTTGTGTGAATGTTTGTGTCCGTACAGATGCATCAGGGTGTGGCGTATGATTGTATGTGTGGAGTGTTCAAGCCAGAGGTTAGTCTTGAGTGTCAGTCTACAGGGTACTGTCCACCTTGATTTTTGAGACAAGGCCTTTTACAGGCTTCAAACTTGTATCAGAAAACTGCTTGGCCATTGAGTCCCAGGAATCTACCTATGTCCATACCTCCAGCACTGGCATAGCAAATCTTTAAACAAGCACATCTGGCCTTTTAATATGGCCTCTGGGAGTAGAACTCGGGCCTTCGTGCTTGCAAGGCAAGCGCTCATGGTTGAGCTTATCTCTCCAGCCCATTATAGAGTAACTATGTACTACATTTTAAAACTTTCTTAACTTCAATGAGGAATGTCTGGGATTTTTTTTTTTTTTTTGTACTGCTTACAACATAAGGAGATCTGTTGAACTTCCTTTTCTCCCTAAGTATACTTTGGTTAAAAGGCTTTTGTTCTTGCACTTTGGAAAATGTATCACAAAAGAGCACTGGAGGAGCCGGGGCATCTCATCATGCATTGTTGATTTTATTATCTCCCTTTGATGGACCAGAAAGCAACAGATCTCTTGCCTGAAGTTTATGGTGACAATAAGAAATATGGCTGAAAGTTGTAACTCCAACCCTATTTACATACATTCCTCATGGTTGGCTTCCATAATAGATTCTAGAAACAAAGAATGGGGGTGGGTAAGGAAATGCTCCCTGGAAGTGAACTTGCTGTACGGGCCTTAAGATTGGACTTAGAATCTCAGAACCATTTAATAGCATAAATGCTCAGTAGTTTTGGCAGGCCTTGTGATCTGAGCACTTAAGAGGTAGAGGTGGGTCCTGGGGAAAACCTGGCCAGTACACTAGCCAGAGAGCTCTGGCTTCTACCAAAAGCCCAGTGGAATAAAAAGAAAGGCCAGAGAGGGAGAGAGAGAGAGGGAGGGAAGGAGAGAGAGAGAGAGAGAGAGAGAGAGAGAGAGAGAGAGATTGCACAGTGGTTAAGAGCACACACTTTTCTTCTAGAACAAAAGACCTAAGTTTGATTCCCAGCCCATGCTTACAGCCACCTATACCTCCATCTGTAGAGAATCTGGTGCCTCTCCTCTCTGCAGATACGGGCAAACATGGATACACTTGAATATATAATTGAAAATAAGGTTAAGAAAATGAATGGGTAGGATACCAACTTAAACTTGGGCATCTAGAAGTTTGTTTCTTCTAGAAATGTATTACCTGAGCTGGGTAGTTTTAATCAGTGTGAAAAGTGAGAAGGAACGAAATTATATGTTTTCTATGCATAAATCTGTCTTTTAAAGTACAAAAGGTATCAATGTCTGATAACTTTGGAGGAGTATGAAGGACTGGAAACTCCACTACAGTGTCTCATGAATTGATGTCTTTCGTTCTCTAGTTCTGAAATACTGAGGAGAATTTAATTGCTTCAGGCACATGTCATCACTTCTTAACCCATCCTGAAATGTTGTGTCTTTAAGACAACCCTGATTCATTTCTTACATGTGTACCTTCCAGTGAGCGGGGCAGGGTTTCTCACAGGATTTACACAGAGCAGGGCCTCTCATAGGGTTTTCACTGAGCAGGGTCTCTCACAAGGTTTGGGAATATCAGCAAGGTGTTTCATGCCTAGTGTCTAGGAGTTAGCTTCCTTGTGAGGCTTTTGCCCACTGTGAGCTGTGAGGTATCATGCAATGTCTCCTGCAGTTTAGCCGACCCCTCTTCAGGATGCTGTAGGTTCCCAGATCATAGGAACTAGCAGCCCTATTAGTGCTTACAACCACCAACTATTCATCTAATCATCAGTGTGGCCTGGACCTGGCCACATTCAGCAGAAGGAGAGATCTGTACACTTCTTGAGAGAGCAGTCACACAAAATATTAGAAAGGATGATGGCTTACAACTGGTTTTGGAGCTAATACAACTGTATTAGTAGCTAAGTGAATTGCTTGGGGAGATTCTCATATAGGACAATCACTTTTGTGCCAATCAAAGGAAAATAAAACACAAACTTAAATAAAGCATGGGTGGGTGAGGCCAGAAAATGGCTTTGATGCCTCCTGCTACTGGTCAGCTTCCAGCTAGGCTCTGTGCTAGCAAGACAGAGGGCTTCATGCAGGAGCCTGGAGTGTAGTTCTGTGGCAACAATATTTTACCAAAAAACCTTTGAGGCCTTAAGTGGACGTCACACTTGGTTAATTTCTTCTATCATTTCCCCTTATTAACTGCCTTCAGATTTAACCTTGAACTTGTCCTTCATCTGAGATTGTTGCCTAGGATGGCTTCATAAACCCTACAGCTAAATTCTGGTTCTGTGATTTAATAGCTGTCAGACTAACCCCTTAGTTCTTAAAAGCTAAAATTAGAAATTATTTCTTTTCAGATGAAATAGCATTTTGATGTCTAATTCAGTGATTTTTAATGACCCACCAAATGATACAATGACCTGTTACATTCCTCTATTTGAAAAAAAAAATCTAAGAAGTAAGCTGCATCAGATTTACTAAAGAATGTTATTTGGAGGTGGGGTGGCTGTATGGATTTTCCCAGTCCTTATGATAGGCCTTGATAGCAGGTGTTATAGAGAAAACATAGAGAAAGGCAACTGTGCCCTGCCAGTAAAGGCACAGCTAGAATTTCAACCAGGCCCTGACTCTCTGATGCTCATTGTCTTTGGTGCATGATCCCTCAAAGGGGTCTGGACTGACACTCTGAGGTCCCTACTGGCTTTATGATTCATTGTATGCTGCTTCTTCTCCTCCTCCTCCTCCTCCTCATTCTTTCTCCTCTTCCTTTTTCTCCTCCTCCCCCCTCTCTCCTCCTCCTTCTCCTCCTTGGCTTCCTTATGTTTTTTTCCTCTGTAGAGATGGACTTTGTCATTCATCACTCTAATGTGCACAGGTCTTCGCTATTGCAAGGGAGGCTGGTTGCTTCTGACCAGAGAGGAGCACAATGCCACAGAAGTTCTCTTTACCATCCTGAGAGCCTTTGCTGGTCTAGTGACTCTTCTACTCTCTTCCCTAATATGTATTTCTCTCTTTGTATCAAGAGCCACAGATCATGTCTGCTATGTGCCAACTACATTCAAAATATCACATGCTTGGGCTGCCAAGGTCATGAGGATGTCAAGTTCATGATTTCCTTTTACTCTACTGTTCATTTGACTCATTAACTTTTTAGATCACCCTTTTCATTAGTGAGGACAACCATACACTGGGCCCGAGGGCTGGTGGGCTGGCTAGGTGGGTAAGGACACTTGCCTCTAAGCATGATGACTTGACTTCAATCCCTGGAATCCCCATAGTACAGGGAGAGAATTTAGAGGCTACCTCCTCACTGCTTGCTAGACATGTTTCATGAATGTCTTGTCTTATTTGTTCAGATGCCATGTGAAGCGCATATGAAGGGAGGCAGAAAAATAATGAGAGAAGAACAGGATGGAAGGAGAGGCAGAAACCAGGGATTTGAAAACACTGAGAGCCAGCAGGAGACTTTGCTCTGGCTCCATTCCTGGGTAATGGTGATCAGAGGCCCTGACTCAAACCCAGTGGAGCAATGTACAAAGGTATAAGAAGAAAGACCACAGGTACTAAATCTGGTGTTATTTCTGCCATAGTGTGGGACCATGAGGGTATTTCAGGGCTAAGTTTTCTCATCCACCCCACACGAATCTCTCTAACTCTCTGAGCCACTGCATGATACCACAGGACTGTGAGGGAGGTGGAGCCTTGCCCTTTGCTCTGCAGGGAGATGGAACCTTCTGCTTTGCTCTGCAGGGAGGTACAGGTTATATTTGTTTGGTACTGTTCTTCCTTTTGTAGGTTCCTGGCCATCTGTCCAAGCCAGCTGTGCCCAGATTCAGGGCACCAGAACAGGGTGCCTTTCCTGTCCTGTCACTGTAAACCAGTTACAAGGGGGCACAGTTCAGAATGGGGGGATGTTGTGGTCCACTGAGCTCTATTCAGCTAAGCTGTCACAGTTTTTCCTCCAGGCTGTTAGCTGTTATGCCAAACAAACGAGCCAGCATAGCTGTTTAATGCACGTGTTCTGTGGGTTATTTGGGACACTTTTAATCAATATTTCATCAGAACATTGTTTTGTAGCCCTTTGGAAATATGATCTGTAAAAGACTGCCTTTATAAGCAATTGTGCTCCAACTATTTCAATTTATAATAAACTCATCACAGTTAAAACAATTGGATTAAACGCTAACACATTAATCCAGGAATCATCAACACATCAAGATGATGAATACGTTCATCACTTCTTAAAAGTGTCCCAGTGCCCCCCCCACTACTCCTTCCCTCCTACCACCAACAGCAGTGTGCTTTCCTTCATTGTAGTTCAATTCACATTTCCAAGAATTTTGTCAAAATATAGTTATATATGTTTAGTTGGTCTAGAATAATTAATTTTAGATTCATGCATAATATATCAATATTTTTGTCTTTAATATTTTAATTATTGTGTATATGTCTGAGAGAGAAGACAGAATGAGACACACACACACAGAGGGAGAGAGAGAGAGAGAATGCTAAAACATTACATGGAGGCAGAGTACCTTTTAGTAGGTTCTGTATTTTGACTTTGCTTTGAGTCAAAGGCTCTCTTGTTTATGCTCTCATGGTCTGCTGTGTACTGGCTCCTGAACTTCTCCATTCTCCTGTGTCCTTGACCTATATTTTGGTCTTTCTATTACATCATGAGGATAGATCACGATTTTGTTTTTTTATCACTTTGCCCTTTATTACTTATTTCTGAAAGTTTTTTTTTTTTTCCTGTACTTGGGATTGAGCTAGAGTCTCACACATATTAGACCTGAATTGCAGCACTAAATTAAATCCACAGTACTCATTTTATTTCTTATTTTAATACAAAAGTCTCACTAACTGGCCCAGGCTGGCCCTGAACTCACTCTGTAGCCCACATAGGCCTTGGGTTTGGTAATCTGCTCACTTCACCTCCGAAGTGACTGGGGTTACAGAGATAATGTTTTCACCTTTCTTACTTGAGGAATTTCTCAATTTGACCTGCTAAACAAAGCTTCTATGTGCATTGTAAAGCAAGTCTTCATCAGAGCACACGCTGCTTTACCTTTGTAGTAAATGCATGGGAACAAGATGGGCTGTATGGTAGACATATGTTCACATTGTTAAGCCTTCTCAACCGTCTTCTGAAGTGGCTTTGCCATTTCCTCTCCCACCTGTGGCACCAAAATGACCTCATCTGGCCAACACTCAGTACTCATTCTCTTGGATTTCAGCAATTTCAGCAGGTATGTCATGTGCCCCATGACCCATGACCCATTCTCATATGTTTATTTCCCACATGTGTATAGCTTCTTTGGTGATATGCCTGTTCAAATGTTTGCCATGATAATATATAAACTGGATGCCAACATATCAGATATGTGGTCCCCAAATGTCCAGTTCTATTCTCCAGTTTCTTTTCTCATTTCTTAGCAGAATTTGAAAGGGAAGTGTTCAACTTTATTGTAGTCCTATTTTTCGTTTGTCCTTTTCTGGTTTTAGTGTCATATCCTTGCATAACTCAGGCTCCCAGATATTTCTTCTTTAGAGTTTAGGGTTTTATATTTAACCTTATATTCTCCTTTGAGTTATTTTTGCCCACACCATAATGTAGAGGCCCGTGGGAATATGGTCCAAGAATGGAGTCATGTGAGGAGATTTCTGAGTGCTTGTGAGAAAACTCCAAGAGCCCAAGACAAGTGTCTTGTGACATTTGTGTCTTCAAAAACACAACTATTCTTGGATTATGCTTTTGTACTCCTCCAAGGTATAGCAGATAGGAGCGAGTTTACTTCAGTATTCATTACAACTGGCTATTGTTATTTGTTTACTTGTCTCTGTGGAAAACCAGTTTTGGCCATGTGTGGCTTGTCCACCACATGAAGCCTGCACTTGTGGTTGGACACTACTCATGTGACTCCTCTTAACCCTCAGAGTATAAACTGGCTGGTTCTCTGAATAAAGCTGGCTATTGCATAAGACTTTATTCTGTCTCATTTCTCAGCTCCATTCTTCCAGGTCCCATGGTCCCTAGAGTGGTGGCACAGAGCTAATGCTGGGTATCATGGACCTTAAAGCATCATGACATCATAATTTTGGAGATTATCCTTTTCTGCTGGCTCATTTTTCTCATCTTTTTCTTAAAAATCTATAATCAAAATATATATGGTTAAATTCTGGGATCTTCTCTTCTGATAATGTATATCTCTATATATTTGTTCTTACAGCACAGTCTCATAGCTAAATCTTAAAATTTTTATTAATATTACCATCATCATTGTTTTTATTATTAGTGTGTGCATGTGTGCATGTATGTGTACATGTATGTGTATGTGTACATGTACATGTACATGTGCGTAAGTGTGCCAGCCATGGCATGTATGTAGATATCAGAGAAGAACTTTTGGGAATAGATCATCTCCTTCCACCTAATTGAGGCAGGATCTCTCTTGCTTCTGCTGTGCTCTCTACTCTAGGCTAGCTGGTCCACAAACTCCTTGGTGATTCTCCTCCCATCATCTCCTTGTAGGGGGGGATGGGATTACAGATGTGAGCCATCACACCCGGCTTTCTGTGTGTTTCAAGGATTAAGCCTCAATCATTATGTTGGTGCAATAAGTTCTCTGACCCACTGAGCCGTCTTGCTGGCCCTCATAGATCCATATTTAGAAATCAACATCAGGAAGTCGTAGCCTCCCACAACATTCCTTTCTCAATCATGATTTGGTTAGTACAGTCCTGTGTGAATGAGTAGGAATTTTAGAATTAATATGTTGGTTAATATTAAAATGCTCTTTGGAATTTCGATTGGACCACACTGAAGCTAACGGTTAATATGGGAAATTTTTACATATTAAAAATATTAATCCTTCCCAAATGTCGTAGCTGTTTAGGAGTTTTAAATTTTCTAAGCAATATAACTTTTACATGTTCATTGTTATGATTATAAAATTATCCTAACCATTCAGAAAAATGTCCTCTCACATCTAATTGTTTGCTATTGTGGCTAAAATGGGTTTATTTTGAGTATGTTAGTATTGTGTACCCTTTTATAACATTTTATATTTAACCCATTTATACCTTTATGTATAGAATCAGTGTGTGGGTATACTTGAGTGCATGTACGCACATGCTTGTGGGAGCCCATGTAGCCTGGAGTATGTTGGATGCCCTGGAACTAGAATTACAGGTGGTTGTTAGCATCCTGATGTGGGTGATGGAAATAGCTCAGGTCTTTTGCAAGAACAGCAAAAGCTCAGAGCCATCTCTATAGCTCCATAAGACAAAATGTTAATGGGAAACATATATTTGTATATTTATTTTCTTATAAAATAAGAGCAGTTTTGTGCCTCAGTAGAAGTCTCTGAATGAAATGCAATACCCTTACACAGGTCATTAGGTTCATGCTCATCAGCTTGCCATTTAAAAAAATTCCAGCTCTTTATCTTATTTACTTTCTCTTTACTTCCTCTTTATTCTTTCTCTGCTTATATTTGACACTAATTATATGTTAGAGTAGTACAAACTCTATTTGATGGGTTAAAAAAAAAAAGAAGAGGACTTGCATTTGGGGAGGAAGGGAAGAGTTGAGTAGTAGGGAAGGGATGGAGATCTGGGAGGAGTTAGGGAAGGGGAGTGATAGGATCAAATTCCCAGAGAACTAAACAAAATCTGAGAAAATACTTTATATTACTCAGTTTGGTTTTCTGAGATAAGCTGTCCTTATAGTCCAGGCTAGTGTTGAACTCCCTATGTATTTAGAAATGGCATTGACCATCCTGTCTGAATCTCCAAAGTACAGGAACCACAGGTGCATACCATGCCCAAAAGTCTTCCATTTGGTTTTACTTCTCCTGTTAGTATATTAGGTCATTGTCTCGTCGTTTTAGTATTTTCTTGGCTATTTCCAAAGTCAATCCAGAACAGTTACACTGCTTCACTTAGAGTATAAAAACTGAGAATGTCATGTGTACCCATTCCCTGTCCCTCAGACTTTATTTACTTTCACATAATATTGTTCATTCCACCCCTTTTATTGACAATAAATCATTCTGAAAAGAGACTTCATAATAAAAATATGTATTTCCCTCTAGCAGTCAATTCCAGGGAATTTTCTGCATCTATGCAGAGTCATTTCAATTTGATACTGCTTTATCCTACACAAATGAATTCCTTTACATTTTCTAGAGTATATGTCTGCTGGTGATGATTTTCAGCCTTTATATTTGTTTTTTAAAATACTTATTTTTATTTTATTTAATGTCCTGTGTGATGACATACATCTATCTTCATATGTTTTATATCTGTAGGTTTATATTCCAGTCAAATGTGGAAAATATTTGGTCTTCATTCCTTTCTCCTTCTTCAGAAATCAAATTATTGAGCTACTCAAAATAATCTTAAAATTTACTCATTTTTAATTTAATTTTTAGTCATAAGTTAACACTCCTCTATTGTTTTGATTTGTTCAATTGTTAAGAAATTAGGTTATTAATCTTTTCCCGAAATATTTAATTTTATCCACTGTATTTTTCTTTCTTAAACAATATTTTACTTAATTTTTTTGAGACTTTCATACAGGGATTTTGAACATATTTCCCCTTTGAGCTACCTTATCCACCCTCCAATTCCACACACCTTTGAGATTTCCTATCCAGTATATTTCTCATCTCACACATTGTAATTTTTACCCCTAGACATTTCATTGCTATATAAACTCCAAACCCCATGTCTCTGACATCATTTCTTGGCCATACGGAATAGATTTAGAATATCGCTTTAATGTCTTTGTTTACTGCCTCTAACAAATGTGTCACTTCTGGGGCAGAGTCTTGGACTGGCCGCCAGACGCCATAAATACTGTCGGATGCTGGATTCTTTTCACTCCTGTAAATATTCCTTAGATTTATTCTAGGATTCAGTTGAGTTATTTGAGAGAAGTTTAATACATCCAAGTCTTTCCTGGGTCATTACTGGTAAGATCACCAATAGTTCAAGGCTAACTATTCTGCTTCTCTTTGGTAAGCCTTCCCTGAAGCTCTGCCCAGCATCTAGGGAATCATAATTCCAGATTTTTCCAATCTGGCTGATGAAGGGGACAATAAGTCTGAGTCCATGGGGTTCAGAGTATGATTCTGTTCCCTCTCCCTCCCTTCCTCCCTCTGTCTTTCCCACCCTTTCTCCCTCCCTCTGTGTGTGTGCACACACACATGCGTGTGTTTCTTCTGTGCCTGGCTTCATCAGTATTCTGATGAAAATTTCAATGTCTCTGTTCATTCCTCCAAATTGTCCACTTTGCATAGCTTGCCTTTCTATCTTACCACCTCTGGCTTCACTTGGCATCCCAGCACCATTATGCACCCATGTGTCAGTTTGTGAACAGGCTCGGGATAATGAGTAGGGAAACTGTAGTGCTTCTCCATTTGTTTCCCTCCCACTGCTTTTCATTGCCTAACACTCAGCTTCAAAAAGAAAACTCCTTGCTTCATATATTTTTTGTGTAATTTTTACTTTTATATTTTACGTGTCCCATCCTTCTTTGTTGGTTAGAGCTAAGAAATGAAATTGCATTACTTTTAATCCACCCAATTACAGAAATAACTCAGCTTTTGACAGGGTTATAACCATATAACCCTAAGCTAAAAATGGGTTTAATGCATTTACTCTACCAACCATCAGAGCTCAGCAACTGTTCTGTGGAGATTCTCTGCTTCCTCCCTTAATGATGGTGTGATGCCTGAGCATCACACTGTTTGTCACTAGCCTTGAAGAAGATACAGATTCAAAATCTGAAGTCCAGCCTCCAGCACACATGCATCACTTCCCGCCATTATTGAGAAGTCTTTTGTCTGATCATCATGTTCCAGGAACCATCTATAGATCTCTGATGTTGTAATAAAGACAAAAGTCAACTATAATTCAAAGTACATTTGCAGTTGGTACAACTCTATACTCTTCAGGTGCATTCAGGTGGCAATTAGCAAAGCCTAATTCTGCTTCCCTTCTATCCTTATCTAGGACCTGCTAGAATCCCATTATGGTTGTTCCAAGGACAAACCTTATTGATTTGTGTCATGCCATGGGAATGATCCATTCTGTATGGTGTTCCATTCCAGCAGTCATTAAACATGTGACACTGCTCTGTTATTTAATTAAGGTCACTGAAGAAATGGAACTCTATGGAGATTTGTCAGCAGACAACTTGGAATATCTGACAGTGACCTAGAACTCTGGGTAAAGGAGGCATGACAGGAAGTGATAGTCTTCCAGCATTCATGTCCATGTGTACAGGGGACAAGGTTAGACAGAGGGAAAGGGAAGGATTTACCCTCAGAATGCAAGTCTAAGTCTACTTCCCTGTTTTATCTGGTCAGTGAAAACAAGCAAACAAACAAACAGATCTACACTTCAGGATTATCATCAGTAGAGAACAGTATAACATCATCAACCTTGAACCATTATTATAAAGATGAAATGGAATGTTCAGGAGAGCCACTCAGCAAGGAGCTTGCCATGCAGCAGTCACCCTTTCAATGCAGTTCATCCTTAAGATCTTCCCATTCCAAGGTCAAATCCTTGCTCTGTTATTGCTTGAAACACAAAATAGCGTGACTTGAGGCATGGAAGAAAATTTTACTTTTATGAATGATTTCAAATCTTTAGATTTTGAAAAAAAAGATTTGGTTTTTGTAAAGAGCTGAATATCATTCAAAGTGGAGGTAAGAAAATAAATGGCATGACTAATCAGTGGTGCTTAAAAATACAAAAGGATAAGGCTGTACAATACTGTCATGAAAATTCGGTGTTTTATATTAAACTTTGTCAATTCCTCCTTTTGAAGCAAAAGATTTCTGAGGATTACTGTGCTGTAGTATACCAGTATTGTTACCTCTTGAAGGAAAAATCTAAAAAAGAAATATACTCTGGTGGATATATACTTTCTGTCTTGTTAAGAAAGGGAGGAAAGGAAGGAGGGAGGGAGGGAAGGAGGGAGAAATAAAGGAAGAAAGGGAGGAAGAAAGGGAGGGAAAGAAAGAAAGAAAAGGAAATGAACTGATCTGATTCCGTTACAATTTGGTTATGACCGAGCCATTTTTTTTTCAATCCCTTCTGTGGCTTTACAGATACTCATTTGTAACCTAAGAAAACAGAAAAGGAGATAAGTTGAAGTTGTATGCATGACATCACATACTGGCCATTCTCAATGATGGGATTTGAAACTGAACTGTGTTCTCACAATACTAAATATCCATTTCTGTATCTCCCTATAAAAATACTGCCTTCAGAACAAAAAGTGCTAGTTAATCAACTGATAATGCGAGGGAAAATATTTTGGAAAGTAATCTTGTGAATTATTGCCATCGTTACCATCATTAGCTTTGACTCCTAATGCTTCGAGCTGGAGTTGAATTTAATCCACAGGCATTCTTGAAGAATGATCTCAGCTCTGTGTCACCAGGTCTTGGCAGTTGGGAGGATGCACACACTGACTACAGAGTCCCCCCATGGTTATCTCAGGAGGCTTTCATATCTCCCAGACTCAAATGAAAGGGGAACTGATTTTCCCACACCTCTTTCCCAAGCAAGTCTGGGCTCAGGAGTAGGGATGCCTTGCTGCTGAAGTATGAGAACGAACCCTCTCCTATCCAGAAATGGCTCTGCCTCCTCCCTGGGGCACATTCAGTGTAGAAACACTGTGTTGGAAGGAAGCAGATTGAACAAGGAGAACGTTGTTCTTGGGAGTGCTCAGTTTTCTGTACACTGAGAATGCTCCAGGATAGAGAGTGTAGACCTGGGCAACACCTTCATACTGCCATTCCTGACCTGCAGAAGTCTGATTTTTTTTTTCGAGACATGGTTTCTCTGTGTAGCTTTGTAGACCAGGCTGGCCTTGAACTCACAATGATCCACTTGCTTCTACTCCCTGAGTGCTGGAATTAAAGGCATGTGCCACCACCGCCCAACTGAGAAGTCTGACTTTAAAAGCCATGTACCTTTGAAGATCCAGTCAGGACTGTCCTCGTCTCTGCATGCTCCTGTTATTGAAAAGCACCAAGCATAAGAGCTAAGCAAAAGATGGAGGTCTAAGAACAGTGAACTGTAAATCAAACAGCAGGGTCAGGTGAGAGGTCATGGTGTAGGTTAAAGGTGGCAGACACTGACCTCATAAGCTTTCCCTGTCTTTAATTGGCCTGCTCAAAAGAAACACATTCTAACTCAAGTGGTCAGGTGTCTTCCTGTTTCATCAAGGCTTGTATCTTTCCCTGATTAACATAGATGGGGGCATTGTTTGCCATGTTTTTGCCAAATTCAGATCAAGGAGAAGCATAAATAGAAAGGAAGGCCAAACCACCAACAATGTTAAGTTTTTAAGAATATCCCTACTTTTATGTAGTAGCTGTTGTTGGTGTAATGATGATGATACAGTGGCATTAGTTAATATCCAATTCTCTTGTTAAAAACTAAGGAAAATAGCTAAATAAAAAGATATCAAGAATGTCTCAACAAAGCCATCATAAGGCTATGCACATTTCTTGGCTTGAGATATATTCTTCCTTATCTTGTTAATATCAACAAGACCAAACCAGCAAGCTAAATATGGTGGGAATCAACCATGAGTTAGGTGTTTGGTTTAGTAGAAGACAGAAAACATTATGATGGTAATCATTCTTCAATTAAGTGTTCAATTAAGTAGAAGACTACAGTTCTAAGGCTGAAATATACACGTTGAGATGCACCCAATTCAGAGATGGTGTGTACTCACAGAAAAGAGAAAAACTCAGTTTAAATGTGAGGTTCCTGACACTTGGCATAATCATTTTCTATGCCCTTTAATGACTCACAAAACACCCTCTAATACATTCAAGGTAGCCTTTGGCTGCCCTCCCAGGCCTGAGAGTGGCCCAGGCTGCAGATGTGGTCATGTCTTAATAGAAGATGGAAGACAGCAAATTATAGAAGAATGCAAGCATCAGACCTCAGAACCTGACAGTCCAATGCCCCATCATTTCTGTACCATGCTTGGCCATTTCACCAGAGGCAAGGTAGGTCACAAACCCTAGCAAAGTTTTTGTGGAGGTTGAATAGAGAATAGAGATAGCATCTGTGTTTCATCAGTAGTGAACTTCAGCACCGGTGAAGTTCTAAAAAGAAGTGGCTCTGTTAGTCTTCATCCTTCTGAAGACTTTTTATGAGTTTTCATTAGGATGTGTAAAGTTCTGCTCTACCCATGACATTTTGCCTTACAGTCATGCACAGGGAAATTGAATCGAAAATGTTTATATCTCTTGTTTGTAAATGACAGTTTTTCTAAGGAGCAGGCAGGCTAACATCCTTGGGTCTTATCCAGAGCTCCACAGTCCTTACTAGGACAATGCAAATGACCAGTCCTAGAGCAGCTGTCATGGTGGTCTGGTTTCAACTATGTTTGGTGATAATGAGGGCATGATGTAAGACTAAATTGTCTGCTTAGTTTAGAGCAATACCCAAGGCTCTGCTTACATCGCCCATCCCTGATATTTCTTTTCTATCTTATTTCCTTCCATGTTCACAGCTATCCAAAAACAATGGAAGGCTCTCACAGAGTTCCTTGTATCTCATTTCCATATCTCCCTTTCTTTCCTCTCTACCTCTCCACACATCCACAGAAGGCAGAATTAAGACCTTCATTAATTTCGTGTTCCAGCAAACTTCTGCGTCCTGTATCACAGCTAACTAATTCTGTGAGAATGAACATTGGGGATGCAGGATGCTGGAATGGGCTAAAGAATGTCCCAGTATCATCACATAGTGGAGTAGTGGTTGAGTGAACATGTAGTTCCATTGCTCCAAGTAGCTTTGGAGCTACTTTATCTTAGCTAGAAGATCCTCTGTTTGCCCTTGATTGTATTCAAGACTGTTACTATGTTGTCACCTCTAACAGAACAATCTCCCAGCTTTTCATGTCAACCATTGCTGTTAATACCAGCTGCTGCTTTAGTACCTATCCCAACACACCTAAATGAAAACTCATCTTCCTCCTGGTAAATCAGTCTCAAATCCTGGGCCTTCCACATCTCCAGCAAAGGCTCCCCATTTACCAAGCCATCCATGTCAGTCACTTCTACCCCTCATCCTCATGGAAGTAGGCTCTGTCTCTTTCTATCACTCTTGTGTTACCTTCAGACTTCTCTGCTGGTCATTCTTACCTCTGCTACAGAAGTTCAGCCCTGACCCTGTGGTGTCTCCACAGATTCTTAACATTTGGTTACCAAGAAGACTTTATTTTTAAAAATTATCTGGGTTTTCTTTTGACTAACTAGAGTTGTAATACATAATCTCTTTCCTTTCTTCCCTCCTTCCCTCCCTCCCTTCTTTCTCCCTCCTCCCCCCAACTCTGTGTGTGTGTGTGTGTGCATGTGTGTGCATGTGTGTGCATGTCTGTGTATTTGTGTGTGATTGTGTGATTGTGCAAGTGTGTCTGTGTATGTGTGTCTGTATGTGTGTGGGTATATATATGTGTGTGAGTGTGTATGTGTGTGTGAAGTGTGTGTGTGTATGTGTGTGTGTGAAGTGTGTGTGTGTATGTGTGGTTTGGCAGATACAGAGAGAGTTCTAAATGGAAGGAGGGGACAAGCAGAAGCAGAGAATGGCATGTATGTATAACTAAAGCAAAAAGGAGGGATATCTGGGGGAACCAGGAAGATGGGGAACTGGGAAGAGAAGTCGACTTGAATGAGAACAAACTATAGTGTGTTGCAGCACAATGAAGCCCATTTTCTAAAAACAAAGCAGGAAAGAATCAGAATGGAGAGAAGGGAAGATGGGATCTGTGAACCAGTGCCACCTTTACTGTCTCCTTGGGTCAGTGTGATATACCCTCTGATGTATAGGTAGTCTGGGTTGGAAAGCACCACTCAACAATGCTAGCCCAGCCGTGTCACCCAGAGCCTGGCTTGAGCCACATGCTGCATTCTTGCCTGGACATGAAGCAGGCTCCTAATGGTCCCCTTATCCCAGATACCTGCATCACTTGCTCATCTCATATTGAACTCAGTGTCTTCAATGACTCTCTCTGTCTCTGGCCTTTGAAAGGACTCTGTCATCTACTTCCTGACAGCCCAGGAAACCTTCTGGCTGTCAAATGCTAATGTTTCTCCAGGCCAGCTCTGCTAGGATGGAGTACAGTAAAGCATGCCCAGGTTTCAACTACATTTACTTCCCTAGGAGGGTGATAGTTTAGAAAACCCAGGAAGCAAGAGACTTGATCTCTGTCCTAGAAGAGGAGTCATTCCTTAGTGATCTTAACTCAAGCAATGTCCATCTTCCCTCAGCTTCCCTGTCTCCATCAGTATCACACAGGTCTTCAAGTAGATGTTCACTAATTAGGTACAGAGTTACATGGTGGTTGCCATTAAGGGTACCAGTTTGTTCCAGGAAGTGATTCTCACCTTCAAGCATTTGGTCCATTCTGCAAATTCTCTATTCCTTCCAGATCTTTCCAGAAGTAGACATTTTTGTTTGTATCTCTATAAGATTGTTTCTGGTACAATTTACTATAGGTTTGACAAATTAATAGATTAAAGCCTTCACACACACAGAGAGGGGGGGTACACAAAGAGAGACACAGAGACAGACAGAGATCAGATTCCAGTGTGGAGGGGGACATGGGAACACAGGGAATTGATAGATTCTGCCCAGTCTTTTCCTTTCTCAATACAACAATTATCTTCTTTCAAAAATAGTTATTGTGGGGTGGGGTGGGGTGATTCTCCACCCATGGAATATGTGTTCAGAACTCTCTCAATATTATGGAATTGCAATGCTGACTTTCTACCTCACCTTCCAGACTGACCAACCAGGACTTTTCAAATGGAATCCTGGGCATCAACCAATATATTATAAAAGGAGCATTCCAATTAGGACTTCATTGTCCCTGAATAGAAAGGAGATGGTTTGAGTTCTCTCATCAACCCATGTTACTAAACCTAAAAAAAACGGAGGAAGGTGTCTTTGATAGAAGCACACACATGGTTTTCCTATGTGTGAAATCTTTTGGTGTTAGGATGACTGGGTGACATAGGGGATAGAATATAAGGCTTCCTGACAGCCAAGCATCTATCCATTTTTTCTCACCTGTACAGGTGAGACAGCCTCCCAGCCTGCCAGAGGAGCACTGTTCTCACCTTTGGAAGTACATTACAGTTACCTGAGCCACTTTGACAAGAGAACAGGGCCTTGGTACTTTTCTGTGAAAATGTAATTCTGTACAATTGATCTCCCATGTAACTGCAATGGCACAGTAGGCTTAGTAGGAAAGATCCAATGTGATTCCAGTCAGCAGCTGAGGTTAAGTAAAGATGTCATGGTGAACCCAGGAGTCTGGGGTCTTCAAACAAAAGACAGTTTCTTCATATTAATGAATAAAAAGGAAAACAGAATAGATGTATTCTTTCTGTGTCCCTCAGGGTAAGAATGGCATAGGGTAACAATAAAGGATCTGGGAAGATGACATGGGGTAAAGTGCTTGTTCTGTAAACATGAGAATTTCCTGTTAGATTAGATCCCCATTGAAAAGCTGGGCACAGTGGCCCGTAGTTGCTGTTTCTATCCCACCTACCTCTTCTGTCCTTCAGTGCCACAGAGATTTTATTAATTAGAAACTGGCCAATGGCTTAGGCTTATTACTGTCTATCTCTCCCTTAATTATTAACCCATTTCAATTAAACTATGTATTGCCTTGAGGCTGTGGCTTACCCAAAATACAGCATGTTACTCCTTTGGCAGCATGACATCTCTCCTTCTTATCTCTCTGCCTTCTTTCCCCAGCCTTCTCCTGGTCTGGGAGCCCCGTCTATACTTCCTGCCTGGCTACTGGCCAGTCAGTGTTTTATTCATCAACCAATATATACAGAAGGACATCCCCCCCCATCAGTGGCCCACATCTGTAACTCCAGAGCTAAGGAGTTTAATTAAACCAATGGGATTTAATACTAGAGCCTGCCTCAGAAAAATAAGGTGGTGAATGCCAGAGGAAGAGGTCTGACATTGACTTCTGGCCTCGACTCACACATGTATGAGCAAATGTATATGCAAACATGTATATAAATCTTACACACACACACACACACACACACACACACACACACACACACACACACACACCGGGGAGGGAGAGAGAGGATGGAGATTTGAAATATCCACAAATAGAAAGAAATTAACTTGAGAAGGCAGTTGTTCAAAATGAGTTTTTGACATTAGTTGGGGATAAGTATTAGGACCTGAACTGTGCCAGCTCCCACTCTCTCCACAATCCATATAACTAGACACTATCCACAACTGCCTCAGAATCTGACTACCACATTTGATGAATGAAGTCCATCTCAACTTAAGAGCCATGAGAGGCTTTCCTCACTGGCTAAAGTATGTCTAATTCAGATGAAATGTAAGAGAGGGTCATTTAGCTAGAGGAGTCACACACAGACAAACGGATAGGGAGACCCTGGTTTGTTGGTGGGAGACTTCTAGAATTTTTACAGTTCAGAATGTTAATTAGTATGGCAGTGTACCTGTGGCTTTCCAAAGCAAAGCCCCCCCCCCCATCTCCTTAGGTCAACACTACACATCTATTAAATTATTTTTCTTGCAGAAAAAGGCAAATATTTCTAAGTATAGTAATATACACATTCAATGGAGGACAAATTACTTCTTGGAATACAGTGAAAATTTGTCTGGAGGATGTATGAGTTCACTCAGGTCTCTATAACAAAATGTCATGGACTGGGTGGCTTATACACCAGATGTTTCTTTTCTTCCAGTTCTGGAGGGCAAACGTCCAAGATGAAGGAGCCAGTGGGTTGCTTTCACCTGAGGGCACTCAGCTGATTTATCAGTGTTCTCTGTAGCCTTTCTCCTGTGCACAGAAATGCCTGGCATCTCTTGGTGTTTCTGGGTTTCCTTTGTATGTCTAAGATCTCTGTCCTTAAAAGAACATCAGCCCTGGGATTAGATCCAACACCGATGACTTCATTTTTTCTCAACTGCTACTTAAGGGTCCTATTTCCAACTACACTCACAGTCTAAGATACTGGAGATTAGGGATTCAGGAAATGAGTTTTGAAATTGTGCAATTCAACTCCTACATAAGGAGACCAGGGTAAACTCTAGGAAAAGAGGTAAGTGCATTGATCTTTATGGGGCAAGCAAGCTTGGAAGGTAGGTACCCTGGGAAAAAGCAGTTCACTGCACAAATGGTCACACTGTAGACACTCTGCCACTACCTACCATTGGCTGGTTTAATATATTTGTTCGCGTAATTTTCTGTGGATTAATAGAGATTCATCTGTAGTATAAATATATGAATACACCTGAGAGCCTTATGCTTTGATTTTTTTTTTTTAATGTACCTGGTGTGTGTGTGTGTGTGTCTGTGTCTGTGTCTGTGTCTGTCCTGGTGGGGGGTATTCAAAAGTTTTTACCCTCACTATTTAGAACTTACCTGACCAGTTTTTCATTCAAGGCAAACAGTTTTCTTCTAGTTATTTAGATGAATAAGAAGGAAAGTAAAATTGGTATATTCTGTGTCACTAAGGGTAGAAAACACATGAAAGAAAAGTGATGAAGAAAAAAGAAAGACAGAAAAGTGATGATCAAAGCTGTTCACGGATAGAAGGTGGTCATTTCTCATCACTTGGTCCAAAGACTAGGGGATCCAAAATTATATTCTCAACCTTAAAAGTAGACCTGGAGATTTAGAATAATCAAAACCTTTGTCTTGTGCAGTGGATAAGAACTTTTGGGTCATATCTAGAATGACACCAGTAGGCACCAGTCAGAGTTAGCTTCCCCAGTCTGCTTAAAGCCACATGGCTGGTCATGAAATGGTCACCAAACTGTAGCCAAGTGAGGGGACTGCCAGTGTCCCATACAGCTTATGTAGGTAAAGACATAAGCATTAGTGGGACTCACGTAGTTAAAAGCACAGCTGAGCATTGGGTGAAAGCAGAGTGAGGAACCAGAACAAACCAGATGCTTCTGCCTTTGAATCCCACACAGAATTTGTTTGAAAAGGTTTTCCAGGAGAAATATGAGTCAGGAAATAAAAGAAAAGCAACTCTAGAGGTCCTTCCACCTACTCTTAGGTGGAGCCATTAACCATGCCACATGGACAAATACCATGTAACCTTGGCCACTGGTTGAAATCAGGCATGGGGTAGTGCCTGCTAGGACACAGCTGGCTGACCCTGGACTGATGCTTTCCATCACAGACTGACAAGAAATAACTGAAAAATCAAAGGAGGCATACACTACACACATGTGCTGTTTGGGTCTGTGGGGTGAGCCTCATTGTCATGACCTGTAGCCTGTTTGGCTTGCTGATACAAGTTGAGTATTTGTGTATACTTTACACAGGATGGTGGCTGGGAAGTCTTCATGAGCTTAATTATGGGAACTTGGGGTGGGAAAAGATCATCCACAATTTCTTCTTACAGCTGAAGAAGGGGAACCTCAGGGAAGAGATCAGTTCAGTTGTACACAGAGAACTTAAACCCGGGTGAAGATTCACCTGGATCACAAGTCTACATCAATGACTTCCCCTCATGCTCCAGGTCCCTTCTTTGACTCTCTTCACCTTGGCTCAGCAGGCCCCCGCCTGGGTGGTCTTTCTTCTGGTGGGTTGCTATGCTGCCATAGCCTTTATCTAGTCCTTATAGGCCACAGGATATCTTCCCTGAGCTTGAACTTGCTCCAGATTGAGTGAGGGATACGTTTTCCCTCTCTCTGAGTTCAGTGTTCTGGGTCCCACAACTGTGACTCTATATTCTCCCCACCCATCCAGAAGACAAGAATTGAAGGGCTAGAGTCTAGCATGTAACAGCATGGCACATGAAGAGTTAAGTGTGTGGCAACTCCCTGGTGTTGGTGTAGACCCTAGGAGTAGAAAACCAAGTGGACCATTTGCTGGAGATCCCTTTGGACCCAGAAATGTTATGGTCAGTGAGGATTCATTCCTGGACAATGTTCTATTGGATGTCGGCTCCCTCGGTAGGTTTGCTGTATCCACTATAACTTCTTTAAGCTTACTATGCAAGCTCCTATGAAATCCCTCAAAGGACTTCACAGATTACCCCATGACCTTGGAAAGCTACTAATGCCTCTTTTACAAACATTTTATATATAAATAATCAAGGGTATGTGTGTGTGCCTGCTTATCCTTAAGTTACAAATATTTTGATTTATAAATAATCAAGGGTAATTACCTCTTTTAAAGAGTATTTTCTGAGTTAGAAAATCCCAGGAGTCGGTACTTTAGGTTGAATTACCAATGTACTAGCTGGGCAAAAATGGTTGAGAGAAAGGAAGACAGAGATGGGGTAGAAAGAAAAAAAAAAGCCATTGAAACCGAGAGAAGCAAAAGAGAAAGGTGACACCATGTGACTCACCTTTGAATTGTGACAGCCCATGAAGTCTATGGAAAATAAGAGAATGTTCCACTCCAGTGACTTCCAAGTCTGTCAGGATGTTAGACTCATCTGGGAAGACTTTTTAAAAGCACAAATGAAGTTGATATGCCACAAGCTACATGTTTGATGGGTCAATCACAGACATTAGGACCTATGAAAATTTCCCCAGCAAACTTAACATTTGTGCCAACTGATGTGAGGTCTAGTGCTGTAATAATGGTATCCCCATTTCTCATCTTTAATCCTTTGAGTGTGGAGGTCCAGGAGATGCTCTGAGAATGTGTAGTATGTAGACTCCCTAGGCTTCATCAATAGTGACACAAAAGCCAAATCACAAGACTCTTCCTTTGACCTTTGGGTGCATTAAGCAGCCACGAGTACCTTTAAAATCTTTTTTAAAGTTACACTGTGTTTACTCTCTCTCTCTCTCTCTGTTGTGTGTGTGTGTGTTTGAGCATATATACATATGCATGTATACACATGTGCTAAAGCATGTGAGTGTAGATAAGAGAACAACCTAAGAGGTGGGGATGGCCCTCTCCCTGCAGCATGTGAGTTGTGGAAAATAAAACTCGCATCATTAAAGGTTCAGCAGCTGGGGCCTTTAGTAGGTAAGCAAGCAATCTGCCAGTTCATGAGTACTGTTTTTAAACTGGCCCATTTTGGATTGACACCTCTCCCCATCAGCAATGCTCCAAACTTCCCACGGGCACCCACCTTACTTCCTCACACTTGTCTGCCTTTCAGAAAATGAACCCATCAATCATCACCCTAAACCTTTCCATCCATCCATATTCCTCCATCTTTCAGCATTAGGATTCAAAGGGAGGCAACTTGGCCTAAGACAACCATTGCTTTGCCTGTACTCTTCTTAGTTGAGCAGGACTGAAGCCACGTAACATGTAGGCTATTTTTCCTTGCCCTTTGGAGATAGTCCATAAGTGAGTAGAGAGAATTAGATACCTCACAACCAACTGCACCTGGCTTCAAACCCAAGCTTCAGTATTTTCTGACTCTGTGACAGTGGCAATTATACATAAAATCCACAAAAGCATGAACCTCCTGTTTCCCATTATAGAAAGAGACAATAACCACATCTGTCTCACATGGAAATGGGAAAAATTTAAACCAAAGAGTGTTTGTCATTAAGCAATCTCTACACTTGAGATTCCTTCCTTTCCTACTTTGCCTTCCCCAGTGCCCACCACAGCCCAAGCACATTGCTAATGAAGAAATGGTCTGCTTTGAGACTCGACAGAGAAATTAGTGGGTTCCATGTGCCATGATTTAACAAAACTCAGCATGAACACTTCAGTTTCCTACTTGAGTAATAAGTGGCTTGCAGGAGTGATACTTTATGGAATCTTAATTAATCATTTATTCGGGACTTTCTTATTAAAAAAATCACCTTGGGGTACAGACACAGAAGGAAAACACTAATTACCCTGTTGCACAAGCCCAGTCAGTACTAGAAGGTCCATGGAAGTCTGTCAATCCAGCATTTGTTAGAGCCCATCCAGCCTGGAGATGCCCAAGCTACACAGGCTCTTCCATTCTCTACCTAAAGGCCCTTCCCTGCAGACAGCGAGCCTGGGAAGTTAGTCAGAATGATACCCTTTATTGGACAGTGCCTCAGGATCAAGTACTGTTCTGCATCTATTTTAGGTGAATCTTCACAGCATCCATTTAATCTTGTAGCAGGGAAGAAACCGAGGCTGAGAGGTTATGGAACAGCCCACATACCCCCCTCTGTTATTCACCAAGTAACAGGAACAGTACACATACTCTTTGTCCTTGACTCCATCCTGGCCTCCCAGTGAAAGCCTGCGATCTGACTGAGATGGAAGGAGGTGGGGTGTGTCTTCTTTTGGGTCAGCTCTAGATCTGAAAGTTGGATAGCAGAAAACTCCACATCCTTTAGCTGTCCTTTGCCTTGAAGAAAATCCAAGAAAGCTAACTAAGCAGGAGGTGATTTATTTTGGCATGTGGTTTAAGTCTGATCACCTGGCCCCACTGTTTTGGGGGCTATGATGAGGTTTTCCCTTGTGGTAAATGAACACATCAGAAGAACCCTTTGTTTTTATGGTAACTGAGAAGCAGAGGGAGGATTCCAATAGTCTGTTAAAAGGGATGTATCCAAGATCTGTCATCCCTCATCTCTCAGAGGACCCCACTTCCCAACAGTGCTGGGACAAGTGACATAAGGGCCTAGGGGTGGATTTGAGGTTGAGAACTGTGAGGACCCACGTCACGATGGGATACAGGGCTCCTTAGAGTTGAGATGGAGAAACCAGGGAAGAACCTGGCAGAGCTGGAGACACATGCAGGTCAGTCAATGGCCATGCAATCATCACTTCTGTGTGAGAGCAGCAGTTTTAATACCTTTCTGACTACACAGGGGCAGATGGACCGCGGTGCTCCTTAGAAAACTGGCTCAAATGAACTTCTCTCCTCAAGGACAGAAAACATCCCAGTTTATAACCCTAGAGGGAAGATTGCCTGTCAGATCCTCATGTCCTCACACTTTCAGAGTTTTTCATTTATGATCTGCCCCAGATATAAAAATTGTTTGCCAAATTAAAAATACATGGAGCAACCCACCCACATTCTACCTCTCATTCCTTCATTCTCAGCCATGGCCACCATGGTTTTATTTTTGACTCTTTTATACACTATACGCTGTGCCCTAGGCACCAGTGTTTACCAACCTTATCCCCAGTTTCACTCCAGTAACTCTTACTTACCCTCTTTTATTAGTTATTTTCATCACCGTGACAAAATCCCTGACAAATCAACTCAAGGGACGAGGACTTGATTTTGGCTCGTTCTTTGAGGAAATGTAGTCCATCCTAGGGAAAAGCATGGCAGTAGGCAATATGATAATGAGGCTGATAATACCTCCTCCCACATCTGCAAGTGTCCATTTGCTGAGAAGTAGTGAAGTCACCTTCACTTCCCTCGTGTGAAAGGTTTTGAAATCCACCTGCCCCGGCCCCTGACACACTCCTTTGGCTTTCAGTAACTCTTGACATACATTGCAGAAGGCTTGTTTGTACTTTGAAGATAGAACTGGGGAGGCCCGTCTTGAGCAGGGAAAACCAAACTAGGCTAGAGCCTAATGTCAAGTGCCCATTTGCCAAGGACATCTGGCTTCTCTGAGCTTCAGTCTCTCTGTAAACAAGTGAGTGAAGGCCTGACCTCCCAGATGAGAGCATCATGCTACCGGGATTGAGTCGCTACATGCAAGTCAGAGGTACTTGGAAACATGGCTGTCTGCCATAGGGTTTGTCTCTAATATAGTTTGGGAGCTAGAACCCAGACCTCTTTGAACATATTCTACATGAAATAACTATGAACTGAAAAAGATCAGTAACCGTTCCCATCTTGAGATGCAACTGTTACAGAAACATGGTGGCCTTTGTCTGCCTTGGAGGTGGGGGTGGGGGGAGGGCACAGTGAGAATCAGTAGGAACAAGCAGGCTGCCTCTTTCTGGATCTCTATTCTTGGAACACCACTGCTAGTGGCATCTTCCTGTGGCAAGTATCCCTTCCTTTCTGTCACTAGGCAGGTATCCTTTCCTTCCTGTCACTATGCAAGTATCCTTATCCTTGCATAGTCAACAACACAGATGCTTGCGAATTTAATAGTGGAAATATTTAAGGTTGTCCATCTGGAGAGGGAGACTGTACAATAAAGTATGGGAGCATGAAGATCTGAATTTGATCCTCAGAATCCACTTAAAATCCAAGTACAGATGCTTGTGCCCATAATCTCATAGCTGTGGGAATAGAGATAGGTGGAGCCCTGGCTTGCTGACTGTCCTCACTATCTGAAATTTGAAACAACTTCAGCTTCAGTGGGAGATCCTGTCCCAAAAGGGTAAAGTGAAACAATTATTTTGGTGATTTCTTTCTTTCTTTCTTTCTTTCTTTTTTTTTTTTTTTTTTTTTTTTTTTTGTAGTGGTGGGTGTTTTGAGATGTAAACAGGCTTGGTCTGGAGGTGAGGACTGGGAAGGGCAGTCTGGTCCACAAGATACCCAGTAGAACCTTTAACTTGCAGGTTGTCAGTCTCCTGGAAAAGTAAACCATTCAGACTCCAAGCAGTGCAAGTGGCTCAAGGCAGAAGCCTTAATTACTGTAGCTGAGGAGGGACAAACCCTTGTTTTAATTAGTGCTCTGGAGCCTGATTTCTTCAGCATCTCCTAAGCATGGAGAGCACTGTGGTTTCCTGGGAGCGAATGTTTCTCCACCTCCTTTCCTCCCCTTGCTCAGCCAACTCATTTCCAAGCAAGATCCAGGCTACAGGAAGATCAGGTTTACATCCTAATCCCTTGGAAATTTTGCCTCAGCTCCCCCAGTTCATTCCATCCAAAGGTGACAGGAAATTGAGAGTTAGCTAATGCCAAAAAAGGCAATCAAGCCAATGCAAGCCAGAGCCAGCCTATGTCACTCTGGGCTTTCCACACCACTGCCACTGTTAACACCTGGGAGGCCTTTGATTCTCACATTAGCCAAACACGCTATAAAGCATGAGCTCTTTCAGACCCACAGAAATCCTCTGGTGGCTGGAGAGGCAGGGACTATCACAAAGGGGCCATTCAGCCCTGGGAAGCCTTCTTGTTTGGAACTCTGAGGGGAGACTTCAAGTAAGTCTCCTCAGGAATGTACTGAGGGTTCCTGAATTCATCCCTGTAGATACTGGGTGAGCAGCTCTAAAATCCCCAGAGGACACAACAGAGTAAATTTTGAAAGTCACCTTCTTAAACAGTAGGAAGGTGATGGGATTTCATGTGATACGTGTTTCTCTGTATATCCATGGCTAAATAACATTAAGATGCTGCAAAGGCAATGGTTGCTAACCCTAGTTCATGCAGAAGGAGGGGCTATCTATCCTTCATCCATCGTGTGTTGACCATCTGTGTCCAAAAAAGAGAACTATAGATAAGGCAGGGCTCTGATCATAATTAAGAAGTCCAAAGTAGAGTAGCAGGAACATGCATGCACAGAGAGAGAGGAGGGAATGAGGGACACACACACACACACACACACACATACACACACACACACACACACACACACACACACACACACACACTGTAACTGGCTAATGTGGAGAAATGTTTAAGTATTAACTTAGGCAAACAGGTAAAGTGGCATCACTTCCAAAGCCGTTTCTTTCCTCCTCGTAGTTTGTGATGCATAGCATAGCAGCTGGACCTCCTCACAGCCTCACTGTCACATGTTCCCATCCACAGAGCTGCCCTTTCCTTCCTCTGGCTGCTTCAACTTGGCTCCATCTGAGCTGAGAAGCAGCTCTACTTCAGTCTTTCTAAAACCTGTCACTGGAGATGTGTTTCTAAGCCACAAGTGTCCATTCACTACACAGTTTCTACAGCATAAATCTCTCATTCCATGACTTCTTCAAGTGATGTTAAAGGCCTTTCTCATGACAACATATAAGCAATGGCCTTGAGAGGCCATAACCAACCCTTGCATTCCCCCAGAGGATTAATTACACCTCAGCTAAACTTCTTTGCCTACTTAGTAAATAATTCCATTAGGTGACTTCTATGAGGGTCCAATATCAATGTTTACTGAGGTTACCACAAGCTTATGTCTCTTCTCCAACTATTATTCTATTTTAAAAACTAAGATTTTTGTAGAGATGCCTCCACAATGGATTTTTTTTTTTTACGTGAAGAAATACAATTCAATCCCCTTGCTTTCAAAGGATTATGATTTCTTAGAAGAAATTTTGCCTTTCAAGCTGTCACTTGTGATATGTACACATTAGAAGGTTATAGAAAGCAAACAGTATCTGGCTTATTAGAGGGAGGAAGGATTGTGTACTGAAGGCCATTCATCACGTTAAGGTACAGCGGCTGGGAGAGCCCAACTCGGGAAATGTGGAGATGTGGGGAAATGTGGAGATGTGACATGGAACTCAGATTTTGCCCTCTTGGCACACTGATACTGTTAGCATAACTCTGTTGATGCAGCTAGAACAAATAAGACTCCTAGTCAGACATAAATGAATATCATGCCTGCTCTAGTATCCTGAATCCCATTTCTCACAGGTAGAATACAGAGCTGTACACATAGTAGGTCTGCATCAAAGATAAGGAAACTGTAGCCCAGAGAATATGAATATTTTATGATTGGCTTTAAGAAACTCAATATCTATATCCCTCTGGAGGGAGACATTATCTTATGTTATCTGACAGTAAACCTAGCTGCTGTCTGCTATGTGGGATAACACCAATTCTATGGACCAAAGGAGCTAGCCATCTTGCCATTCTCAAGAAAGGTCTTCTTTGCAGTGGGATGTACTTCAGAGCCATGCTCATTCACTGATCAAGAGTTTAGTTCCCATGAGGTAATAGTTTTATTCTCAAAATAAAAGTACAGTAGTACAATATATCCATGGTAGAATTGTTTGCAAATATGGACTGTTGGAATCAACTATTCATAGAGCAAGGGGTCTGGTTAGATGAACTATTATGCATTCTTATGATGATTTCCTGGGAAGCCATAAAAAATGAATGGCAGAGGCCTATATGAATTGTATTAAGTGTTTCTTAGATAAGAATTGGAACAAGGAAAAAAAATAACATATAGTTGCTATTTGTTATTCAAAAAAATGAAGATAAAATAAATTGCATATATGTGCTCATTGTTCACACACATAAACACAGAATAAACAAGAATTTAATGTCATTATTTACCTCATGCAGAGAGGTGGGATAACGGTGAAAGGCAGAGGACTGGGAATGGAGTGGAAAGGATAATGGAGAATGGATGCTCTCTGAGGATGTGTTCTGGTGTATTCCTGACTTCCAACTGTATTAATATTGTGCATAGCTTAACACATAAAACCAGTAAGTCTGAAAAGAAAAACTGAAAATGGCATGCAAACACTAACAAATAAACAGAGCTACATTGAGATAAATGACAACACAGAGAGGGAGAGATAGAGAGAGCAAGCCAAAGTATGTCATGTGTAGTTAAACCCTGTGAATGACAATTAAAATCTGATTTTCATACATACTTCCCTATGTCATAAAACTTTACTCTTTTTTTTTCCTTTCTAGCCATTTAAAAAATGTAAGTCATTCATATCTTGTGGTGATTTCTTTCTTGCACAAATAAAGCCTGTCTGGGGGGGTCAGAGAATGGAGCTTGCCACTCCCTAACCATAGAGGTCTGGAAGTCTGTACAGACAGGTAAGAAGTGATGTAGCTGGGCAGAAACAGGATATAAGCAGGGACAAACAGGAAATGACTCTTATCTCTGCTGAGATGCTAAGGAGGTAAGGTGTGCTGTGGCTTGCTCAAATCAGCAAAATGAGTAGTAACAGGTCCAAATCTTTTTCTGCTAAGATAGGACCACATGAAAATACTTAGATTAATAGAAATGAGTTAATAATTAAGACGGAGCTAGCCAGTAAGAAGCCCTAGTCATTGGCTAAGAACTTTATAACTAATATAGCCTCTGTGTATTTATTTGAAGCCTAAGGGTGGCAGGACCAAATGGGACAAGCAAAATCTCATCAACAAAATATCTCATGACTAATATAAAAACAGAGTGGTACAGACTTAGACCTTGGGACACTGCTGACTTTTGTACTATACCATTTATTCAGTTCATATTAGTTCACCTTCTACTGCATTCAGTGTGCATTTTAACTCTAGTGTTATATTAAGGCTCAAATGCTCTTTTTTCCCCAACTTGGCCAGCTCACGAAATAGGGACACAAAGCACATGGATTCTACTGTTTATTCTACCACATTCCTTATTTTCCAAAGCAGGCTTTCACCAGGATCATTATTGCTAAATACTGGCTGTGTAGGGGGTCAGAATGCTCTCATGCAACCCAGGATTCAGCCTGTTGTTCTGTGCTGTGTCTCTGTACACAAGCCAACATCTGGATGAGTCTGGCATGAACCCAGTCAGAAAGTGTGTTCCCACATTGATCTTTTTTATCATTCACCTAGGTGTCCATTGTCACACTTGAGTTTGAAACTGTGCCATCAGCTAATGCCTAGTAAGTGACAGACCTTCATTTAATGATACTTCGCGGAAACAATAATTTTCCTCATCTTGATGTTGATCTCTCGCTCTCAGATTTATTTTGTTGCTGTTATATTTTTGCCCCCTACCTTCTGTATATTTGAAACAACCTGCATGTTCTTTGCACATTTAAGTGTTGGGCAGGTGAAAATACCTTCCCTAGAGCACCCTTCCTCTCATTCTCTGATAGATTTACTGCTGGTATTCAGTCTATGTAGTACTGTTGCTTTTATACCTGGACTCACTAAGATCAAGGACAGATGAGCATGAAGCAGGCAGTGTGTAAAAGGGAAAGGAAATGACCGGAAGCCACCTGAAAGTGGAGATCATGTGAACTCCATGCATGACTGGTGGACCTTATATCCAGTCGCACAGATGTATGCCTTTGAGAAAATGTCAGAGACACTGTGCATTTCTTGGTTAGGGTGGGATTTCTCAGAAGTACAGTTGGGAAATCTGTCACTGATCCTTTCTCAAAGCTACTTGGCATAGCTAAGGACAACTCCTTCAACTGAATGGTCATTCAAGTAATTCCTCTCTTCTCAAAGTTACTTGTCACCATAGTTAAGGACAACTCCTTCAGCTGGACTGTCATTCATGTAATTCCTCTCTTCTCATAATAGCAATACTTTTATCATTTGGTATGTGTTCATGGCAGGTGTGGGTATAAAGACACTGCAATACATGCCTGTGATTCTATAACAAGCAAAAACTGGGTGACAAGAAGGTCTAGCTCACTTACATCTGAATGAAAAAGTGTGTGTCTTCCATGTGCACCTTGCCTCCAGAAATACCAAGGCTTCTCAGAAGTCAACACAGAAATTAAAGAGTGATGTAAGTAGGTACAGTGGGTACAGGTGTGCTAGCTACTTGCCTTGTTGCTGTGATGAAATTCTCTCATAGAAGCAACTTAAGGGAGAGAGTGTTTGCTGTCACTCACAGTTCCAGCATCCTTACACTCCATCAAGTTGGGGGGGTGATGGGAGCCTGAGGCAGCTGCTTGCATTGCACCCATAATCAGGAAGCAGAGTGAGATGAATTTGGGTTCTCAGATTGCTATGCTCCCTGTAATTCACTCTAGAACCCCACCCCATTCTGTGGAGTGCAATGGTGCCTCCCACCGTTAAGGCATGTCTCCTAGGTGAGTCTAGATCCTGTCAAGCTGTCGATATGAACCACCACAGTGTGCTCCTATAAGAATTGTGATGTGATTCAACAACAGAATATAGGGTCACCTCATGCAGTATGTTTTATGAAGGTTTTATGTGACCCCATCCCTGATTCTCCAGTTGACAGCGGCATGAAGAAACGGCTCAGGAAGGAAGGCTATGTTGTCACACTTTGAGGTTCCCTTGCTCTCTGATTTATACAACTGAAGTAGTTCGGGGGACTATGGGTACCCATGCTGCATATTGAAATCCATAAATTAATGCATGATTAAAATCTACTAAGGCAAACACAGCCACAAATTTGAAAGATGCATAGTTATTGCCAGCCATAGCCAGCAGATGTATAGAAATAATTGGCTTTTAATGCTCATTAGTCAGTTTTATTACAAATAATGCATTTGCATGATGTTTATAAATTTATGCTCCAGTGGGAAGGCATGGTGACAACCCAGGATAAACAGCAGAAGCAATTAGAAAAGATGAATCCAGAAATTTATTAATGCTTCAATGCCCCATCTACTTATGCATTTGTTTGTTAGCTTGCTTCTTTCAAAAACAAAATAATGGAAGGGGAATTTAAGAAATATGACCATTATTAGAATTTTAAATGAAGAAATTATGCAGAGAGGAAAAAAGTGAAGGTTGGGAAAACTAATGAATTGGGATGAAGTTAGTCTGAAAGACAAATGTCAAAGCATTATGTCCTTGTGATTGAAAAAAAACAAAAAATGCAACCAAGTTTGCACTTACTGGCATCTGGAGCAGGAGTGATAACAGACTGTGTGAGATTGATGGTGTTCATAAAAACAGAAACTTCCACAAACAAGCGTTTCTCAAGGGGACTATAGCATTTCCTGGTCAAATGAGAATACGGAAATGTATACTATAGTCAGAAAGGTGACACAAGTGGAAAAGGGAACTACTATCGAACAAGACATCTAGGGCAAACACAGCAGCATCCTTGGTGTTATCCCAATGTCAAAGCAGATACCATGTCACTGAATGCTTGGCCATTTGAGAAGACTCCCTCTCTTTCCTGTATGTTCTCATTTGTGCACACTGTCTGCACCATCATCCTTACAACTTTACCACTATTTAGTTGTACTGGGGTTTTCTTTTTGAATGCAGTGTCCATTCTCTTGTGACTTTGCCAATCTCTCGCCATTCAGGAGCACACTGCAGTTGGGTGTGTTTTTGTATACAACTGGGTTTTTCTAATGTCTTGGTCATCATTTTTATTTTATATGATTACTACTCCAAGCCCAGATTCTTCCCCAGAAAAAAAAAAAAAGGTGAGCAAAGCTGAAACAAAGAGCCTCCCTGTGACAGCTTCTTGTCAGGCAGTGTACTGGACATGAAGCATGGTGTTAGACTAGGTCTCCCTTTGGCATTCTGGCGTCCTTGTGTTTAATTATAATTTTAATGAATATCACTTTTTTTATGACTCACCCTCTCCCTTTTTGAAAACTATCTATTAAAATAGAAGGCATATGGGGGACTTCCCCTCCCCCCTAGCTTATGAAAAACTCAAGTGACTATGCAATTGATGGCATGCACACTATATGGTAATGTCTAGAAATACAGTTCTCCTTTGACATGAATGCAGAGTCCTTGAAGATTGGACACCAAAACCAAATCAAAAAAAAAAAAAAAAAAAAAAAAAAAAAAAACTACTATTTGCACATAAACTTGTGTACATACTCACTATACTTTAAATCATCTCCAGATTACACTTAATACCTAACACTATAACAGTATAAATTGTTCTACTGCTTGAATAACAATAAAAAAACAAAGTATATACATATTTAGCACAGATGGATATATGCAAACAGTTTCTGTCCTAGGTTTCATTTGCAGATGTAGAAGCTATGCGCATAGAAGGCTAACTGGAATTCTCCCTAAGACCTTTAATGGGTGTACCTCTCTTGCCTCCAGCTGAGGCTCTGTATCTGCTGTTTGAGCTTTCTCAGGGCAGATGCACTGGTGGGGGGTACTCTTTAGCATCACTGCTGCCATGACTGACTGACTCCCCAACTCCCCGCACTGCTGTTCACTGGGCTCAGTTGGGCTGCTACTGTTGCTAATAGATCCAAACTTCTATAAACCTTCAGAGAAAGGTGCTGAACTTTTGTCCTGTGCTTTGAAATGTCTTCAGTGTTTCTGAGAAAGAGTCACTGTCATTGTCAGGGCCAACTGCACCTGCTGATCTTTCGGCGGGGGGGGGGGGGGCACAATATTGCTCTGCTTCTGACACAGATAATGGCAACACAAGCTGGTTCAGGTCTGGTCAAAGAGTGGCCCCATTGTTGGATCAGTCTCTAGACTCTACCTCTGTCAACATGCTCACAACATGTTCACTTCATGTGTCTCTGTCGGCTTTGGCCTATGACAAATTGTCCTAGTTTCTTTACATGTTGCTGCAACAAAATACCTGACCAAAAAAACTTAAGGGTCAGATTCTGGCTCACAGTTGAGGCTACAGAACATCATGGGAGTAAAGTTACAGAGAGAGGAGCCTGCCTGCAGGAGTGCTCCAAATCCAGTCTAAAGTCAGAAAACAGAGAGGGACAATATATATGCTCAGCTCCCCCTAGACTGTTCATCCAGTACATGGCTAGCACCTGAAATGGTGCCACCCACATGCTGGGTGGACCTTCCAATCCCAATTAACCCATGTAAGAAAAGCTCTCAAGGCCAGCTTCATCTAAACAATCCCTCATTCTTTCCCAGGAAACTCCAAATTATGCCAAGCTGACCACTGAATTGACCATCACACAAGGGCTCACTGACATTTCCTCTGTTTGACTGCTCAGTGCCACTTCTGTGGTGGATGCTTTTCTGTGGTGTTAAAATGTGAAATCAATATAGCCACCCATCACAATACCCCCAAACACACACATGCCCATGCCTAAGCAAGTTCAGCTTGCTATTTGGATTCCTTTGTAAAATGGTAAATCCTGAAAACATATATTCACAATTAGAAATGTTGCTCTCTTTAGGAAAAAAAAAAAAAAGGTCATTTCAGGCACAATTAAGTTAAGGATTTTGAGATATGAAATTAGCTTGCATTAACCAGGTTGACTATGAGTTTAATCACAAGTGGAAGGGCTGGAGAGATGGCTCAGAGAGTAAGAGCACTTGCTACTCTTGCAGAGCAGTTTCTGTTCTGAGCACCCACATGAAAACTCACAATGATCCATAACTCCAGTTCTAGAGTATCAAAACCTTCTTTGGGCCTCCTTGGGGGCCTCCTTGGGAGGTATATGTACCTCCATGCAGGCAAAATACCTATACACATACAAATAAAGAACTGCATAAAAACTTAAGGTTTAAGGTACAAAAGTGGAAATTTAATCAGAACAAAGCAAAGTCCTAATGTAGATGAAGATTGTGGTGATGTGGTCACAAGTGAAGGAACATCTAGAGTCACCAGAAGGACAAGACAAGAGATGAGCATGTATGAGGGTCTCTGGGGCATGCATGGCCCTGTCAATACCTTGATTTTAGATTTATGGCCCAAGAACCATGAGAATATTTGCTGCTTTTTTTCCCCCTAGCAGCTAGAGAAACGTAATGTAAGTGGGATCTAGATTGTTTTGAACTCTGGACCCTTAAATGTTTGACTGATGTGTTAAGTCCAGTATCTCTGCAGAGTGTGTTTCCCACTGTCATCTATGCATGGGTCTTGCTAAGGTGCCTAATGAGGTGGCAACTTTAGGAACCTCCTCCAGTCTGCTTTGTCTGATGATGAGCTTTGAGAGTGATCAACATGGTGCTGTGTGGGCAATTAAACAGCCCCGGGTCTCTTTGGACTGTTTTATTGGCAAGGAAGAGGAAAGGGAAAACAAATATCACCCTCGGGCATAGTTTCAGGCCTTTAGTTTTGTCTAATCTAAAGATGAACTAATTTTGATCATCTTTGTTGATGGAGAACAAAGGAATGATCACTGGGTGGCTACAAACCCTGTATGGCAACCAGGTAAATCCATTGTATTTATGATACCAAATCAGCAACGAGGTGCAGCTGAAGTTGAGGTGCATTTGGTAAGGTTTGTGGCAGGTCATTGCCCTCTAAGAATCATCTGACATTTGTAAGGCTACACCAGTTAGCCAAATGGGAATCTGATGAGGAAATCCCCCAGGAATGAAATCCGTTTTTCACACACCTATAGAATGCCGTTTTGCTTTTGTTTCAATATTTTGGCTTCATGGAAGATCAGTTCCATAAGGGTTTGGAAAAAGAAACAAAGTTGCAGGCACACAGTTATTGGACCTTAACCAGATTCCATCTCTGCACTTGCCATACTCCAACATGGAGCCATGATGACTGGGCCTCTGGCTTTGATATCAGTTTAAATATTGTTACTTGCTCATATGAAGTTCCTTGGGTAAATGTCTACTGGCCCTCTTTAGAATGCACTGGGTATATCATCAGGGCAGGTCCTCTGCATCTTCCCATTCTGTTGCTGGCTCTTCATCCCATCTTTGCTTTTATTTAATGGGCCCTCAATACAAACAGTGGATTGGCTCCAGAACTCTACAAGAGAATGGAAATTTCTCTCAGTGAGGTCACTGTTTTCAGCTACCACATCATGCATCCTCAATTTCATTTAATTGTAAATTAAGAGCTGCCCTTATTGGCTTTCCATGTATTTTAAACCTGGGACACCATCATATATTGATCATCTTTCTTACTCTGTAAATAAGGCCTTCTTGCCTGCCACTCAAATCTTGCTACTTATTGCTACTGGATTTTGGTAAATAAATGTCACTATCTGATATTAATAAACATTTGACTGTACTTATGGCTCTACAATGCCATCCCCTATTGTCAACCTTACTTATTACCAGAGTACCACTGGTGATATTTATGGTGATGATATTTATACCCCTGTCCTCAGAACATCTCTTGTTTTTTTTTCTGGGATTTTCCCAGAATATAATGGGACAAAAGTTCAGATCAGACATTGGGTGTAGGTTATCTCACAAAGACATGACCTTTAGCAAGCTGCCCTACCTACAACAATAGGTAGTCAGCAGGGTTATTTACCAGTGAGACTACAAACACGTGATGTCACTGTGTCTTGAATCTGCTGCAGAGCATCCTTATTCTCTTCTGTGAATGGGGCAGAGAACTCTCAGGGGAGGGGAGAGGAAGAAGAAAGAAGGGGAGGGGAAGGAGGGGAGGGGAAGGGAAAGAAGGGGAACATTTTGAGCTGGTGAATAACTGACATTTGTGGTTTATAAGATGGAAAGAATTGATTCATTCAGGCAAGAATGAAGGAAGGAAGACAAATTAAGGGTCTCTAACAATGACTTGGACAGGAGATGATGAAGGCCAAAGGACTAAATCTCCTTGTGGCAGTCAACATTGAAGCTCACCTCAGATTCAGTTGTTCATGCTTATCACGATGTTCATTTCTCACAACACTCCACGGAGTTAACAGACCCTGGGTAACCTGGAAAGGTAATATCCAAATCCTTGTAGCAGTTTTATGCCTGTGGCCACGAACTAATGAACTCTATTTCACTTTGGTACCTGGGTACTTGCAACTGTACTTCCTACCATTGCTCTACACCTTGCTGCAGGACAGATGTGGGCACATAGTATGAGAATAAGATGGCATCTAGTTTTTTGTTTGTTTTTGTTTTTGGTCAGGTGACCAGCATGTTTGTTGTAATGCTGCCCCTTCTAGAGCTACACATTTCTTAGTATTGCACTTCTCCCTTCTCATATTTGGAAACAGAGTCTCATTGTGCACAGACTTCACCTGTGAGGCGGAACACAACATCCATCATCCTGAATCTCCTTCAGTGGAAGGAGAGACTTGAGTGGAGGGGGACATGACTGCAGGCAAGAAAGGCAGGACAATAACAGGTTGGCCAGCTAGCATGAAAAGCCAGGGTAGGTCCTTGTGGTAGAGTTCCTTCTTGATTTCCAGATAGCAGGGGCCAGAAGGAGTCAGCTGTGTAGCTGGCTGATCCACTTTTCCTAAGAACCTGTTTTCTCAGTCAAAGCAAATGATAATGGTCTAGTCTGCTCAAAGTCATGAGAAAATGAAGAGAAACGTTGTATTTAACATGTCAATCATGGCATCTGACAAAAGAGACACTCTTGACAATAGAGGTCTTCCTTTCCTTCACTCTAAAGATTTTAGAAGTTTTCAGGTTTTGTTACAATCACTGTCTGTTTGGTCTTTTAAAATCTTGGTAATGAAACTGTGTTGTATATTTATAGCCCCAATAGAACAGGTGAGGGATATTCAGTGGCAGAAAATTGGTCAGAGCCTCGTAATTGATTAGTGTACCTAATGCTCCCATTTTCAACCTATCCTTCAAATCCTGGTAGGTTATCAAGCAGAGATTTCCCTCTTTCAAGAATTCAAAGAGTAGGCTGGAAAGATGGCATAGCTGTTAAGGACATGATCAACTATGGGGATAGAGAACCTGAATCCTGTTCCCAGCACTGACATCAGGTGGCTCACACCTGCCTGTAACTCCAAGTGTAGGAGATCTGATGCTCTCTTCTGGCTTCCACAGTCAACACGTAGACTTATGTGCATATACCCATATTTAAAAATACACACATACATGCATACATACATACATGTGATTTTTAAATTTAAATATTTAAAAAGAACAATGTCAGATACAGGAAACTTTGAGGTGTTGGTCCATTTTGGATGACTATGTTACATATGTTCACTCTCTGGAGAGGGAGAAATGAACGCCCTGACCCAGTTTGTCACCAAATAAGAGCTTCTATAGCCTGAACCTTTCAGTGTTATTTACTTGGGACTCTACTGCTGTGCTCCTAAGAAGTCAACCATAAGAAAATGTATTTCATTCAAACCAACCTACCATTAGGTAGCTTGTAAATTCCTTTTCTGCCCATTTTACATGTCTACTACCAGTCTGTCAAAGACAGCCACAGATAGGGCATTTCTGTGAAAAGTTATTTGGGGGAACAGGCATTGAATCAATGGGCAGGTGTGGCCTAAGTCTCCTCAGCAAGATGGCAACTCCTTCTCTTGGAGCAGGACAGGGGCTGAGGATCTAGCAAAGGAATTCCTGGGATCCAGAGGGGCAAAGAAGGGACACACAGCTGTGCCTCACGGAATTTGAAAGCAAAAGCAATGAAAGTTTAGCCACGCCCCCACTCCACCCCTTCATCCCCCCCACAACCCCTCCACCCTCACCCCCATGCACAGGTGTGAGCTGAGGAATGTGTTGTTGGAGTGATGGCATCTGAGGCCCTCTAGCAAGAAGCAGGAGCCAGACTAAGGAAAAAAAAAAATACAGAGTGAGTTGTGGGCAGCAAAAATGGCTGTTGTGTTGGAATGGTTACAATACTAACTTTCCCGATTTTTGCTGTTTTATTTAATGGTTTATTAAATTTTTAATTTTATACAAAAAAGGAAAACTGGCTTATTGAAACTCAATGAGCTTGGAGAAAACACCATCCTGCCTTGCTGGGGCGGGTAATTTCCAGCATGTAGAATAGCACAGTACTGTGCATCTCTGACCCTCCTCAGGCTTACCATCTTTGCCACGTAGGGACTCCTCAGCTTCTCCCTGGGAGTAGTGATATGAATTTCTGAAATATGATGCCCTTAGTTTGAAAAGTAGAAGTAATGTGCAATTAGCAATTAGAATTTAAATCTGGGTGTAGTGGCACTTGTCTGTGGTCCCAGCATACCAGAAGGAGGCAGGGGAATCATGAGTTTGAAGGCAATCTGATATCTATCTCTCTATATATATATATAAACATATATAGAGAGACAGAGAGGGAGAGAGAGAGAAAGAGAGGGGGAGAGAGAAAGACGTATTTATGCCTCTGTGTATGTGTATGCTATATGTATAGGTGTAAGTGTGTGCAGTCTAATATACAAATATAAAGCCCCATACCCCCCCATGTCTACACATATGTGCCAATGTTTTTTATTTGACATTTGATATCATTCTAAACAGAAAGTTTGACCTTATGCAATGCAAATATAAAAGTTCCCAGGATTCTGTGTAGCCCAGCATGTAATGTTTTTAACCAAGACTTGTGGGAACGCCATACAATATTGACTACACTGTGCTTTGTTTCCTTATTTGTTTCACACATTCATCCATGCATGTTTCACCAGTGTTCCTTCACACTAAAGACCAGAAAGAGAACTTCTCCCTCTCTCCCTATCATTTTCATTTTTTTTTTTCAAACAGGTTCTAAATGCTTAAATCAGGAATTCAAAATATAAAAGGCTTCCAGTCTAAGACTTTAAAAACATATATGTATATGTGTATATGTATGTGTGTTGGAATTCACATGCACACATGTGTGTGGAGGCTAGTAGTCCTAATAGTGTCTGTCTACCTGCTCTTACCTGCACCTGGAGTTCCCAGTTAGTCTAGACTGACAGGCCCCTGAGCTGCAACTGTTCTCCTGTCTCCACCTCCCTAACACAAGTGTCAAATGCACACCACATTGCCTGAGCCATGGAGTACGTCACTGACTGAGCCATCCCTCGATATCTGAAGCATTTCAAGTGCAACATGCCAGTAGGATGGAAAGCATCAGCAATAGACCATGTTTGCTTTGAACTTGCTTTCAGACCCACTGAGTTCCCATGGCTTGCAAAATGCTGAGGGAGCATTTGACTTCACTCACAAACACCACCATATATGTATGTATGTATATGTGTATATTGTACATATACATATATATGATATATGTAAGATATATGTATATGTGGTGGTGGTTTGTGAGTCAAGTTAAATGCTCCCTTAGCATATATGTATATATACACATATATCTTAATTATTTATACATATATCTCATATACATATATATCTGTATGTGTATGCTCTCAGCATATACGTGTGTGTGTGTGTGTGTGTGTGTGTGTGTGTGTGTGTGTATAGTGTTAGAGAGAGATTGCTCAGCATTTAAGAACACGTACTGCTCTCTGCTCTTTTAGAATACCCAAGCTTGGTTCCCAGAACACATGTGAGGCAGCTCACTACCACTTGTAATTCCAGGGGACCTGACACACTTTCTGTCACCCCTCATCCCCCACCACACACACAGCTTCCTCACAGGGACATACAAATTCATTTTTTAATATTTAAAAAATAGTTCATAAATTCACAATGGCAGAAGCAAAGTATAACTAAGAACAGGGTCCCTTTAGTCATGGGCACCATACCTCTGTGAAGCTGGCTTTGCCCTTACATTCATGGCTGGTCATCATGGGCTTTCTCACCTGTCAAAGGCTCCTGCCCTTGGACTTGAGATCCGAAGCTAGGCATGCTTAGCAGTGACATGTTTTATCCTGCTTTTTTTTTGGAGGGCAACGTCATGAGGGCTAGGGCCCAGCCAAGTTATTCATGTCTAACAGACAGTCTAAGTGATTGAAACACCTCAGAGCAAACAAAATCTGCTCATGACAGGCCATGGCTTAGAGTATTTTTGCACAAACTGGCTTGTTTCTTTCCCTCCCCTTCTACTAATGCAACTCATCTTTATTTTCCTTACTGGTCCACTTCTTCAGCTTCTCATCCCCAAGGGAGGATGTTAATGGGCAGCAGAAAACAAAGAGATGTGCTACATAGCACGGATAAGCATAACTCTTGATGATCACTCATTCTAAGTTAATAAGTCACTTAATCAAGAAGCAGTATTGACGATGGCCTTGAATCTAGACTAGAGTATGTCACACTAAAATGAGGTCATCTAGTTCATTGTCATTCTAATTCTCAACTCCCTTCTGGAAATAAACTGTATATTGTAATATTCTTTTATTTTACAGAAAGTATAACCATTTAAATACACATTGCCAGTAGAAAACTCTTCCCAACACTGCCTAAGGGCAGAGAAGTCACTTTCCTTCAGCTTATCCCTGCACCACACTGAAACCCAGGTTTATCATCTCTTGACATTAGGCATTTACAACTTGCAAAATGCCTCATGAACAATCCAAAGAGATTTGTAGAAACAGGTTCCCTCATTCCTGACTGTGTGGCACCGGGCGATCCCAGGAGTACAATATTCATTAGCAGTCATTGCTTTGATGACATCAGCAGTAATTTGCTTCAATCGCTCTCTAACACAAGGTAATTTTGCTTGGAGAATACTGCACATAACACAGAGTTATTGGCAAGGGCCTTGAACTCTACCACCTCTCAAGCCATCTTAGACTTAACTCTTTGGACACTGAATCATTCACACCTCCCCTGAGGTCCCCAGGAATGAGCAGATATATCTATCATTTGTTGTGCGGTTTCAAATGATGCCAACTTCTTCTTAGGAACAAGTCATTGACAAAGTGATGAAGTACGAAGCCATAAGCAAGTAATGAATAGGACCCAGAGTCAGGAGAATCCATGTCAGGCTATGAGATTCTGTTGTTGAGACCCACAGGTTGAGAAACACTACTTTATAGAGTCTTAATACTCATCTCTCCACTGTAAGTTTGGAAATCGTCCAAGAGCATCTGTTTAAAGGTTTCCTAAAAGTCATGATCTGTGGACTTGAAGAAAATGGTCTTTCTCACTCTCTTCTCATTCAGTATCAGGCCTCTGTCTTAGGGTTACTGTTGCCATGATGAACACCATGACCAAAAGCAAGTTGGGAGGAAAGGATTTATTTCTGTTTATACTTCCAGGTAACAGTCCATCACTGAGGGAGGTCAGGGTAGGATCTGAAACTGAAGGAACTGGAGGCAGGAGCTGATGCAGAGGTCATGGAAGGTGCTGCTTACTGACTTGCCTTCCCATGGCTTGCTCAGCCTGCTTTATTATAGACAACCAGCCAAGTGGTGGTACCACCCACAATGAGCTGGGCCTTCCCATATCAATCATCAATCAAGAAAACAACCCCCAAACTTGCCTACAGTCAATGTGGTGGAGGATTTTCTCACTTGAGGCTCTCCCTTCCAAGATAACTCTAGTTTATGTCAAGTTGAAAACAAAAACAAAGCACAAACAAACAAAAATCTACTCAGCACCAGCACACATGGTAAATTGTGAAAAACAAACAGTAATTATTCCTATTGAACTAAGTAAGGATATTTTGTTGCTTCCAAGAATAACCTTGTTTCTATCATTTGATATATCTGAGCAATTATTTTAGACATAGTCTTAAAAGTGAAATTGTGCAATCCTAAAATATGCAAATATTAATTTTGATAGATACTCGCATAGTTTTCTGGGTTGTGCAAACTCACATTCCTCCCATCAATATTCACACTTACTTCATATTCTTACTTGATTTATGTCTTGACTTGGCTTTTTTAGGTAGGTTTTCCAATGTGCAAAGCATTCGTTTGTGAAATGCCTAAGACTTGCTTATTGCTTTTTGTTTGTGCCTCCATATTGATTTGGAGCAACAGTGAATGTGTTCCTGTTTCTGTCAATGCTGAAAACAGCAAGGAGAAGTAATGTACAAGGTTGGAATTTGATCTGAAAGAAAGAAAAAATGAAGTCAAAAAGGAAAAACAAATTAGATTCTTGTGGAAAGTACTATCAAACTGCTAACAAAAGTCCTTTGAAGAAAATGCCCAGTGATGACGCTTAAACAAATAAGCTCTTATGGCCCTTCATTAGACCACAATGGAAGTATAAGATGGTAAGAGAAGGCCATCCAATGAATCCTAAAATCAGTCATGTGATTCTAAGAGATTAAATAAAGCCACTTGTATAGTAACAGACTCACCCTTGTGAGTGCTACTCTCTTTTTAAATGAAGAATAGCATAACTCCCAAAGGGATCACTGTGTGTTCTATTTATCCATCATCATTTTGGGGTGAGGCTCACTGGGTGTTTCTAGTATTTCCTGTTGTAAACTGTGATGATGAGTGGGTAGGACAATCATTTGGAAATAGTGATCCACCTGGGCCGGAATGTACTCTAGCATACTCCTAAATTAGTGTGATCTAAAAGTGGTTAAACATGGTGTGTGTGTGCACTTGAGGAGTGAGTGAAACCTCCCTGACCCTTCATCATAATCCAGTGGGGTTGTAATTACTATTAATTTTTAGTCTGGCAAATAAAGCCTTATGTTTATGTTTGCATTTTGCAAAATTCCCTCCTCTTCCCTTCTGTCTCCTTCTCTCCTCTTCCTTCCTTACCTCACCTCTCCTCTATTTCTCTGTTTGTTTGCTTGTCTATTGTTTAGGTAGATTCCCCCTGCCATGTACCCAGGCTAAACACAAACTCAGAATTCTATTGGTTAACCTCCAAGATGCTAGGACTGTTGGTGCTGGCCAATCCACTTTGAGGAGCCATAAAGCTGCTTACAGAGTTCTTTGTGCACCCATTGCCTACAATTAGCAATGCTGGATATATTTTCCTGATAACAGGGAAATTTCACTTCACTTAAGATAATCCATAAACATATCTAAATGATAAATAAGAAAAAGTAATATAAGCAAAGAAGGAAGTGTGAGTACAAATGTAGTTTTAAGAATGATGTAGCATGATTCTATTTCTGAGATAGCAAATATAAATAGGCATGGTTCATGAACACAATTGCAATTTGTAATTCAGCTAAAATGATACATGTTACATCCCTTATGGTAAAGAAGAGAAAGAAGAGGGTAAAACAAGGAAGAAGAAATTACTGAAGCAGCTTTGATTTATCTGTGATATTTCATTTGTCTCCAAAATCATCTTGAAATAACAATGACACCATTGGGAGAAAAATGTTGAAGATATAGATAGCTAAGGCTTTTGTACCAACTTGTATTCCTAACATTTTATTAACAAAATAAACCTTGTGGGTGGCTCAACTAGTAAGAGAGCTTGATACCTGAGGATCTGAGTTCAAATCTCCAGAGGCCATGTAAAAAGTATTCTGGGTTGTAAGTACTTGTGACTCCAGCACTGTGGGGATGGAGCGGGAAGATTGATGTGGCTTGTTGCCACCAACCTAGCTCTAGTTCAATGAAAGATCTGGTGTCTAGAGAATAAGGTACGGAAAGATGGAGCTGGACATGCATAGTCATCCTCCTTTATATGCAGACATACACCCCCCCACACACACACACATACACACAAGGATTGTTATAAAACACTTTTCCATTGTCTGTCATTGTCACATGGGCATATTTCTTCATGAGGAAATGACTTCTCTCTAGGTTTAAGAATACATACTTATGTGCAATTATAAGCAAGCACATGTACTTTGGATGGCCAAAGCACCTCAGTTCTCATTGACTCTGTTTCTAAATGGCCACAGTCCTCACCACTAGTCCTTTTACCCATAGTCTTCTTTGTATTTGGCTGGTTCGGTTCTAGTTTTCAGTCTTTGAACTGCTTAGTTTCTGTCTCAGTCTCGGGATCCTAACATTTCTTAAAATGTCCATCGGGTTCCTCTATAGCCAAATGACCAGGAGGGTGTCTATAGCATGCCTGCATCCTATGGTTTTCCACCCCAAAGGCCTCTGCTTACTTTTCTGCATTGCTGTCTGCCGTTAGCTAATGTTCTATAAAAGTCTGAGTGCAGTGGGTTTTGTTTTGTTAACTCTCTGTTACAAGATTCTCACCTCCCCACCCACAACTGATGTGAGGAATTTGGTCAAGACACAAGCAACAACCTGTAAAGTACAGCCTCTCGCAGAGATTCCCTTTAGTTTTCCACATAGTTAATTCACTGTATTTTCCGACAAAAGACTTGAAACTGGTGTGCAGGGATGGGGTACGCATATGTTTGGAGGTCAGAGGGTAACAATAGGTATCTTTATTGCGCATGCTTTCTTTTGCTGAGGCATGTTCCTTCAGCTATTCCAGCTATCAGCGTGCTCCAGGAGCTCCTTTTTGCTTTTGCATGACAGGGTTTCTCTGTGGCTTTGGAGGTTGTCCTGGAACTACGTCTTGTAGGCCAGGCTGGCCTTGGACTCACAGAAATCTGCCTGCCTCTCTCCTGAGTGCTGGGATTAAAGGCATGTGCCACCACCACCTGGCTTTCCAGGAGCTCATGTCTCTACCTCCTAAGCAGTGAGATCATAGATGGGTCACTACCCACCCACCCACCACCCCAGCTTTTTATGCGGTGCTGCACATCCAGATTCTAGTCCTTCTGTTTATATAGGAAACATGTCATCACCAAGCCATCTTCCCAGCCCCAAAGCTAGCCTTTTCAGTAATCCTCTTTTACTGTTTGAATCAACCCAACAAGGCTGTGCAAAGTCAGATGAGCTGGGATCTACGCCAACAGTCTTCTTGAACCACCTTTTCTGGTGTGAATGTGAAAGATTCCCAGTTGGGAGGTTCCGAAATTATTCTTGGTATTTGGTGGCTGCATCCATCATTTCCTCTTTTCCATTCCAAGGATGTGGATGTCCATATGCTGCTTCTGTGATGTGTAGCTTCCTTTCTCTGCCATCTTCACATGCTATGCTTCACAGTGAGTCCCTGGTGACCCCAGTCTCTTCTTCCACAACCATCTTGATTCCATTTAGCATCTTTCTCTTCTCCTCACCCATCATGTCACTTTTTATGTGGCAGTTCATTTTAATTAACATATAATAACCATGTACATCCCTGGCTACAGTGTGGTATTTTAACATAAGTGTATAATGTGTGATGATTGGATAAGGGTAAATTCCCCATTCATTCTCTCAAATATTTAAGGATTCTTTGTGTCGTGGGGAATTCAAGACATTCTCTTCTTGACCTCTTTGAACCCCATACTAAAATATTTCTGACTAGCCATCTTCCTGTGCTAGAAACACTAGGCTGCAGTCTACCTATCTGAACTTGATACTGTTGATTTTCTTTTCTTTACCCCTCCCTTTTCTACCCTCTACTAATGCATCAAGTCCATCCCAGCTTTATGAGGTTAACTTTGTTTGTTTTTGTGGCAAGGTTTCTCTGTGTAGCTTTGGAGCCTGTCCTGGCACATGCTCTGTAGACAAGCCTGGCCTCAAACTCACAGAGATAGGCCTGCCTCTGCTTCCCAAGTGCTGGGATTAAAGGTGTGCATCACTACTGCCCAGCCATGTGAGTGAAACTGTACAAAATGTGTCATGTCATTCTGGGTCTGGCTTATTCCCCTTGATCTCAAGGCCCCCGTTTCCATTTAGGATGCTATAAATGGCAGGGTTTTGCTTTTCATTCCTGAGCAATGCCATCTGCTGTGAATAGGTGTCACATTTTCTTTATAGGCAGCCACTCACATTCACTTATGCTGATGCCAGAGCTGGGTTGTTGTGGTTCCTACTGCAATAAACTGGGTAGTGATGGCAGTTCTCAGGCATTATTTAGTTCATCTAGATTGCTAACATTTGATATTCACTTTTCACTGCTTGCATTTATGCTTGTCTGTTATCGACTCCTTTTCCAGTACTGGAGGTAGAACACAGGGTCTTGAACATGCTGGACCAGTGTTTGATCACTGAGTTGAGTACCTGGCTTCCTATTTTCTACTTTGCTTTGTATTTATCATGAAATAGATCTCACTAACTTGCTCAGATCTGGCTTGGAGCTCACTCTACAGCCTGGGTAGGTCTTGAACTGTGATCCTCCTCTCCAGCAGCTGAAATGTTAAGCCTGTGTCATTAAGCCAGGATAGCACTTGATTGTATCTTTTAAAAAAAAATCACTCTGAGAAACTGTCTTGTTGGATTGGAGTACATTTTGTTACTTGTGGAGGGATTCCTTGCAGGCTCCGTTTTCTGTGTTCCCCTTTCTTCTTGTGATTGCTCACAGCGGCATGAGATTTTATTCATGCCTCTCAGATACTTGACATCTCAGGGGAGCTTGTTCCTTTCTCCCTGGCCTATCTCAGTGAAAAGCTTCTCTTTGACTCAACCTCTAGGTTCCACTGCAGAACTGGTTAGAACTGGTTTCTTTGCTTGTGTCTCCATTTTCCTAAGAAGCCTCAGAGGTAATTGACAGCTTTGATTGGTTGTTTCCTGTTCAATCTTGTATAATTCTATTTTCATAATTGGGTTTATTCTGGGTATTCCAGAGTGTATCTTTCTTATGTGGCTGGGGTAATTGTGTTTATATTGGATTGTTCTAGCAATATAGACATGGCCTAACAGCTGTATACTACCAGTCGCCAAGGCTCTGCTGGCCTGGCACCCATCTTCCCCAGATGGCACTGGGTAAAATGAGTTCAAAGGAGGCATTTGAGAGGAAAGGCCTCGAGGGCCTGCTTCTTTTGAGCAAGCGCCCTCCATACTCCTTTTCTCAAGGGACAACCAAAGTCTATCAAGATTCATGTCTCAGCATGTTTCTTTATTACTAGAAGTCAACATTTGCTATGGTCAATCTCCTCTTCATCTGTTTGTGCTTCCTCTGCAGTCGGGAGAAAGTGATGGAACAGAAGCGAGTTTGAAAGTGTCCCTGTATGATGGAAGAGTTTCCAACTAAACCCAAGACCTTTCCTAGTATTTCCGGGGGTGCAGTTCCAAATGGAGGCTATAGAGAGACTTGCTGAGTTTTGCTCACAGCTGGCCCCCATCCCCTATGTAGCTACTGCGGAGTGCTATTTCTAAATTCCTTTGTCATTCTGTTCAGGTTGTCTCCTTCTAAACAATACATCGTGCTCCATATGTTTGTATGGTCTGGGACATCTGAGTTTTAAAATATTATGTATGTGTATTCATATATGTGTACATGTGTTTAGATATACTTGTGTGTGCAAGTGTGCACAATTCAACTGTGCATGTGTCTGTGAATTTGTGTTCATGATGTATCCATACATGTAACTGCATATGTATGTATGTGCACTCATGTCTGCATGTGTATGAATGTGCGCATGCATGTTTATATATGTGCATGTGTATGTGTATATGTGCTTGGTTTTTGTGTGTGAATCTTTGTGCATGTGCACGTCTATACTCATGTCTGCGCACATGTCACACGTATGTCTGTGTGTGTGAATATGTGTTTCTTTGTGTGTGCATTTTCATGTGTGTAAGTGGTACTTGGTGCCTTTTTCACTGACTCACCACCTTATTGCTAGATTAAAAGTTTCTCATGAAACCTGGAGCCTTTTTATTTGCCAAGACTGGCAGCCAGCAAACCCCAGAGATCTTCCTGCCTCTGGTTCCTGTTGTTCCTGTACTGGGATTACAGGCTCTCACCACGCCCATGCTGGCTTGCTTTTGTGGATGCTGGGGACCCAAACAGGTCCTCATGCTTGTGTGATCTGCACTTTACTAGGTGAATTATCTCCCCAGCACTGAATTCTCCAGTATTTTACCTTTTTTCGTGATGTTAGGCCTCACATAGGAGGGTTTTGATTCCCTCTTGTGCCATGCTGTTCCCATGATTCTCCATTATCTTTCATCCAGAGTCATCTCACTTGCCCTTTTGCATGAAAGAGATCCACTGCACAATGCTTTTCTGTCTCTTGTGCTTTGTGGCAGAGTCCTTTTGTTGGTTTCATGCTGGCTTACCACTGCCTTCTCTGGATCACCATCTTTCTTCTTTGTTAAGCATGTAATGCTGTGATGATGTGGCTGGCTAGCCTAACACTCCTCTTTATAGTTTCTTTAATCTGCCTCGCTACCCTGCTATTGCTATGTACAAATTAAGCTGGACAACATGAGTTTAAAGTAAAAACTGTTGGTCTTTTTTAAACCTCCGGAGGATAACTGCCCTCACTCAGATTAATAATTTTTAATTGGGTTTCTCTTACTTTTCTGTACTCAGTCAGTGGTAAGGCCGGAGTAAGTGGGCTATGCCCAGACATAGTCCCAGCTTGCCTGGAAAGATTAAGATATCTGGATCTATAGCAGCTGGAGGAACATGCCCATGTCTTTCCATCGTAACAGTCTGCCATGAGAAATCTCTGTCATGGTGACCATGAGACCAAGAACACAGCAAACTCTTTCCCAAGTTCCAGGGGAAGCTAAACAAACTCCATCTCTTCTTCTGCAAGAGGGAACATCCCAAAAGCGTATGTTAGTCTGTGTTAGTCTATACATATTGGTGTGGACACTTTAAGAAAAAAAAAAAAATGACTTTCCAGGACCTACCATCCAGGCACATTAATTCACTTTATCCCCAAATTAGAAACATATTGGTTTCCCTTGAAGCTTTCCTCAAAAGACTGCCCAAAGCTTTGATCCATGGCATCATCAAGCTCTGTCTTTCCGTCAATGTCTTGTCTTCTAAGCCAGGTCCAGGTATGGTAAGATAGATCCCAAATGAGTTCAGAATCTGTACAGTCCCATTGCAGGGATTGTGGGGAATTCTCCAAGATCAGAAAAACTGTGGTGTAATAAGAACTGTGAGTTCTTGCTTCTGCACCCACATACCACAGAAAATGCAGCAAAAAGAATAATAACTAAAGGCATTCCCATTCGGAAGACTAACATACAGTTGTCTGTAGAAGTAAGGTCTACAGTGTTCTGTAATCAAGCCTGGGTTTTCATTTGCCACATCAGTTTGCATTCTCAATAGCTCATAGTCTCTGATTTTATCCACATCCTCACCAATACTTAAAATTCTTACTATTATAAAATATCTTTTAAAAATGTGTTAATATTGAGCCTAACATATTTGAGGTAATAATAGTTCATCACAGTCTGATTCACATTTCCTGAATAATTCCCTATTTCTAAAAACAGTACAAAATTATAATAATTAAAGTACCACTACAGTGGTATACACGCACACACACACACACACACACACACACACACACACACACACACACACAAAGCAGATTAGAAAGTCTGTATGCTAACTCACACATACACAGTTCTGAAGAATGGACCTTGAATGGTCCTTGAAGGTAGCTAAGACAAAGGCTTGGTTTTTAACTTCTGTATTATTGGGAGATAAGGAAACCATCAGGGGATAGAACCTAGTGGAAGCAAGTTGGGTGATTAGATGATACCCCTGAAACAGATTCTGGAATTCTGGCCCCTTCTACCTGTGCTTAATTTGTCAGTTGCCACGAGGTAAATAGGCTCCCTCCATTGTAGGCCCCTGAAATGACTTAGCATGCCACTATAGCCCAGGGCAACAGAGCCAACCCATTATGCATAAAATCTACTGAAGCCATGAGCCACCATCAAGGTGTTCTGTCATAGTAGCAGGGAGCTGAGTTACTCTCATGATCAACTTATTTGGGAAGAAATGCTAAGAGCCTACAATATAGAAAAGACAGTCAGCTCAACAATAATGCTGAAAAAACTGGATCTCAACATGTAGATGAAGTGATTGAACCTCATCTTTTACAAGTTGGGCAAAAATGAGCTCAAAATACATTAAGAATTTAAATACATTTTAGCCAAAACTGTAAAACTCCTAGAAAAAGAAAGCATTTCACAGAAAAATGAATTCCTGACCTTGATACTAGTGATGACTTCTTAGATATGACACCGAAAGCCAGAGTAGGCAAGGTTTATTAAATCAAAGTACCATAAAGCAGAGGAGATGATCAACAGAGAGAAAATCAGTTTATAGAATGGAAGAAAATGACCTTATTGGGGGCTGGTTTCCAAAGTATGTTTGTAACTTACTTCTAAAATTCAATAGCAGAAAACAAAGCAAAAACCCAACAGGTAATAAAAATACCAGCTAAGGATTTGTCTAGATACTTTCCCAAAGACAGAAGTAATCAATAAATATAGTCATCATTTAATCTTAGGAAGTATTTCCCAGACGGAACTTCTGTGCCCTGAATTTTTCTTCCTTCTTTTTAAATATAGCACGCATTTACTGATGTTTAATGTGTTGATTTTCACTATTTATTTTGTGTGTGCTTACACGAATACATGCATGTGTGAGCAAAAGTCTGTGGGGTCATGTACTTTTATGAACATGTGCAAGTTAAAGGACAATTTGTGACAGTTTGCTTCTTCCTTCTATATGTGGGTCCCTGGTATAGAACTTAGGTCATCAGGTTTGGCAATAGGCACCTATATTTGCTCAGCCATCATCACACTGGTCCTTGTTCAAAAGTTTGTGGTTTTCTTACCCTATTGAAGTCTGGAAGTATCTATCTCATTTTCAGTGTCAGCTATTACAACCTTGTACCAATGTTCTGAGCTTTTATTAAGTCGATTTACTACTTATTACATTCGATGGAAACCATTCATGTTCAGAAACTTCTCGAATGAATGGGAACTCTCTTGGGGGGAATTCTGTTGGACAATGAACTTGAGTTTGGCAGAAGATACACTGTAAATGGCAGACTGTAAGTTGTGCCCTTGAGGTCTTCTCAAGGATTTTGCTGTTTGAAAGGGTGCATCAGGAAACATCCTGTGTTGCTCATGGCTCTGACAAAGAAGTTTTATTTCCAAACTATTACTTCTCCTTTACATTTTCCTCTTGATGCTGCACTGAACTTAGTTCTGTTCAGAAGTCAGTTTCTGAATTTCAACATTGTTTTCCCACTGTGGGGGCAGGGAGGCTATGGGCAAGGAACAGATTTACTTCCAAACCTAGTAAAGGTCTAAGCCCTTTACACCCTCTATTCTTAGATTATTCGTTTCTTTCCCATTTCCCTCCACCTAATCAGAAGCAGCCACTCGGCTCTGCCAGTGTTCTGCTTTGAAATCACATCCGTGCCACAGGTGCCGAGATAACCCACCTTTATGTAAGGCAAGACTCGTAATTTAGTGTATTTCCTACTCCTATTTGTTTCCCTCTGACAATCTCCTTGAAGTCTAAGTCTTTTCAAGATTTTTCCTTCCTGCCTTTTGACTTATCCCTTTGTCCCATAATCCCCTAGTTAACTTACCCATATCCCCTGCCTTAGTATCTTATGGGATGTTAAGTGATACCTCACAGGGAAGTAGCAAAAGCAACTCCAGTAGTCTACTGCATTGCATGTTATTAGTTTAACCAGCAATATTCCACTACCATCATTCATGTATTAGAATTTCTCAGATTTCTGGAGCTTGCCTAGACTCAGTGGGGAAGTTCTATAGACCTTTTCTGTTAGTATGGTCCAATGAAGCTAAGGCTAACAGCTCCCATTTGCTTCTTCAATTAGATGTTAGCAACCCTATAAGAGCTAGCCTTCTGAACTGAATGGTGGATCCTTGCCTGATAGCCCTGTGTGGTCTCTCCAGCAGAAATGTCCAGCATGGATGCATCCAGATAACTTCATGAGAGCTGGGATTTTTCCATGGTGGGTCAGTGCTCCAAAGGTAGTTTCTGGAGAAAGTGAGACAAACATAAACCCTGGAGTGTGCCAAAACACACATCAGAGATTCCAATCTGGACGCTTAAGTTACACATGCCTCTTCTGCCTCCTCCTTGATGATACATCAAGGACTTCAGAGCAGGTAAATACACTTTGCTTTTTGCTATCACGATTGTGGAAGATCAAACAGGACAACAGTTATGAATGGTCATTTCTGGTGTCATAATCTGTCCTGTTGAGTCCCATCCATCATCTCAGATCTTGGGCTTTTCTGGAACTGAATGGTATTGTGGTGAGACAGGGGTGAGCTATAGGGTTCTGTATAAACCTGTTGGAACCCTGAGGTCAGGGACCACATCTGTAATGCCTGCACAGCTCTAAGCCCATGTCCCTTCCGCACTGCCATGGACATAAACTTCTGAAGTGATGGGGAAGAGGGTTAATTGCGAGTTAGCTCCATATTGGAGCTATTCATAGGAGTAGATTCCCAAAGATCATGAAGATGATGCTGGCTGGGAAAGAAAGTACAGAGCTCAGTACTGGGTCCTATAATTGTAAGGTATGGCCTGAAACAACTGCGTGATAGCAATAACCCTGGGTCAGTTTCTTCATTCCAGTGGTTTGATCTTTTGGGTTTCATTTAAAGATCTGTTTTCATTATTTATGTGTATGTATGTGTGCCTGTGAGTGAGTGTTCCATGTGTGGGAGCCCACAGAGCCCAGAAAGGGCATCAGCTTCCTTGGAGCTATAGTTGCAGGAGGTTGTGAGGCACCACATGGGTGCTGGGAACCAAGCACTGATCCTGTGCAAAAGCACCAAATTCTCTTAGCCAAGTTGGCTCAGAACCACTACGGATGGAAGTTTCTGTCCTGTCAGGTCCTGCAGCCACTTAGTCCCAAATTAACACACAGAAGCTTATATTAATTATAAACTGTTTGGCCAATGGCTCAGGCTTCTTATTGGCTAGCCCTCTCTTAATTACTAACCCATTTCTATTAGTCTTGTGTATCTGCACATGGTCTTGTTTTACTGGTGATACCTGAGCCTCTTGCATTCTTGCTTTCTCGGCAGCTGCATGGCCTCTCTTTGACTCTGCCTCCTTCCTTTCTCTATCCCTCTTTGGATTTCCAGCCTGGCTAGATCCTGCCCATCCACTGGCCAAAATAGCTTTATTCATCAACTAAGAGAAACATATTCACAGCATACAGAAGGACATTCCCCATCAAGCTACTTCTCCAGCCCCTACCATCTGACCTTTATTCTGTCCCTGTAAAGTCACTCTGCCTGTGGATGAATCCTGTGATTGCAATCAACATCATAGAAATAACAAAGAACACTAAGTCACAAATCCATACAAGTCTGTCACCAAGGTATGTAATTTTACAATGGTGCCCAGGACCATGGAACTGTGAATACCAGTCTCTTCACTCCAGAGAGCTGCTCCTCACCTCTCCTGGGAACAAGGGAGTAAATAACCAAGGAAGACCCAGAGGAGGTGACCAGTGGCTCTTGCTCTTCCCTTCCCATTAACACTGTAGACTTCAGCTCCTTTGCAGACATCTTCCTGTACTCCTACGACTTGGAGGGGAGTTGTCTGCATTAATTCATTTACTTTCAGTTAACCAGACTGCAGCTACTAATTAGGGGAGTGGGAAAGAAAAGGCCTGCCAACTGTTTTGTATACACAAGCTATTTTAGACACTTCAGTTGTATATTTTAAGCGCCATAGAACTGTTTAAGGTGGGAGCACTCCTACTTAATAAGTGTCTGAAAAAGTAAGCATTCTGCTTATGTCCTATAAGCAGGAAGTGGAAGACTCAGTACTTAACCCAAAGTTGTCTGGCTAGAGATGTGTTTGGGGGACTACCCAGGGTGCGCCGGAAGTGCCACCCACATTGGGTAGGGAGAGCTTAGGGAAGAGCCTCCTGTGGTTCAGGGAAACTTTTGGACCAGCTCCTTAAGTTCCTTTGCTGTGATATGGGATTTAAGGGCACCACATCTGTGGTGAGCGTGGCTTAGTCTACGACTGTGAAACTATGATTATGTGACCTTCCCTGCAGACAGCCCTCCCAGTTTATCAAGGATTTGGAAATCTCTATTTAGGTTTGTTTGTATCTGGTTTTTGAAGCAAAGAGCAATTTAGCATGAGTCTTAATTTTAGGAACACATACGCTAGCTCATCTTCACTGTGTCTGAAGGCTTCTGCTTCTCTTCAATGTGACAAAATATAGTAGAAAACTAGAGGGTTAACTTGGGCTCATCAGCATTTAGTCAAAGACTGCTTTTGGGCCTGAGGTGGCACAACACACCACTACAGGAGCATGTATGTGACACATTTGCATCAAGGCAGCAGAGAAGCAAGGAGAGGGGCATCAAGAGCTGAGGCCCTGGATTCTCCCTGGAGCATGCTCCCAGTGACCTAGCTTACTTCTTCAAGACCCCAGCCTCTAAAGGCCTTATTGCCTCCCCATGGCACCGTGGGCCTCTCTGCCCTTCTGTGACCCTAAGGTTCCTCTGGGAAAGTCCTTTCTTGCTGACCAACCACCATCCTTTCAAACGGTTAGCCACATCCCAGGCTTCAATCCCCTTCTCTGCTCCAAGATTTTACTCAGACTTGACTCCTAAGGTCTGTTTCTTCCTCTGCAGGACTCAACATTTTCAGTTCATTTGCCCCTTAGCCCTTCACCAGGACTAGAAAAGCTCCAGGTACAGTTCCCCAGCCACCCCCATCCCTATTTATGCTTTTATTTTTAACTGCACTTTCTGGCAGGAGCCCTGTTTGTCCTGACTCGAGTCTGATGTTATGAGTCACCAGCGGGATACGATATGCTGATTGCTGAAGCAGGTTTTTACTTTCTCCTTTTCATGACTCACTCTCTTCAAAATCTCTAATTTATGATAAAAGTCGGTTAGATGTAAGCCTAGAAACTGTTTCCAATGGGCTGTCTTATTATGCTTGGGCCCACTCTGTCTGCTTTACCTCTTGGGGAGAACAATGTGAACCAGTGTGTCTCTTAGAAAGAGCTACAATGGGAGATCAGAAACTACCACTATATCCCAACCTAACAGGGCAGCTCCTGAGCCATGACAGGGTGTAGTTGATGCAAAGAAAATGATGCAGAGCCAGGGAAGAACAATTTGTATGGGATGGGATGGATGTGTCCTACATGCGAATCAAAATGGCCAAGCTCCAAGAAGGAAAGTTTTGATTCATTATGTTCCTTCTGGAGGGACCTTGTACATTGTCATCTGCTTCACCTAACACTGAAAGCAGAGCCAAGTCACACTCAGAAATAAACATAGTTCATGGCATTACAGTGTCGAGTAACTAAGCAATTGCTGGTTTAGAAGGAGATGGGGATTTGTGGGTGGGCTAATAGGGTGCTGTGTGTGGCATATGTACATGTTTCTATAGGTTCCTTAGGGTGTGAGCTGGTGCATGTGTGTGTGGAGGCCAGAGTTCTGTGTCTTCTGCAATTGTAACCCAATCTTTTTTGAGACAGGGTCCCTTGTAGAATCTAGAATTCATTAATTCAGCAAGGTAGACTAGTCAGAGAACTCCAGGGATCCTTTTGTCTCTGCACCCTTTCCCCTCACAGTGCTGAAGGGACAGAAAATTGCCACCATGTCCAGGTTTTATTTGGGTGCTGTGGATCTAATCTCAGGTACTTATGTCTATGAGGCAGGTGTTTTACCAATTGATCCATCTCTCCAGTCCCAGAGGTAGGGCTTTTAGTGATCCACTTTATTTTCTAAACAAGAATCAAAGTACTGAACCATAATTTCTCCTTATTGAACATCACCTATGGCTCCTCCAACCTAGTAACTGCAGGCCAATCTGTGCTGGCCAAGTTTCTGAACCCACAACTGAAGTGATCAAGTTCCCTGGCTGATGACTGAACAAGGCCTGTGCTCTGATGTCTCCCAGGACCAGAGAAAGAATTAGATGACTTTATTGCTGTGCCACCTTGTCTTTAGGAGGGCAAGCTCCTGACCCAACTCTAATTTAATCACATCTGTTGTCTACACAGCTGCCCAGCCTTCTCCCATCCTTAGTCTCTTTAGTCTCTCAGGGACCCTTGTGTAACAGAAAGCACCTTGTAAGTGGGTGCACTTGTACCTTTTGGTACCTTGAGGTGCTCTTTTGTATCAGCCTCTGTCTGACAAATTGATGGTCACTGCTGCTACCTGGGAGTCTGACACAGTGCAGTGGTGGGAATGGTCAAAGACCTTCCCTATGTCAACATGGCCCTCTTGTTAGAGAATGAATTACTTCCCCCTAAAACCCGTATGTTAAAGTCTTGGCCTTGAGTGTGATTGCAGCAACAGTATCCTATGGAGCTGATTAAGGTGAAATGAGATCTTCAGAACAGAGCCCTCATCCTAGAAAACTGGCCTAACCCTTATGAGATTAGGAAGAGTTAACAGACATGAGCATGCTCAATGGAAAGTATTTGTAAAGATGTCCCAAGAAAGTGACCAAACAATACAGAAGCCAATAAGAACCTTGCTAGAACTTGACCTTAGACATGTAGGCTTAAGAAAAACAGTAAACATGTGTTATTGAAGATCTCTTCCACCTGTATATATGGTTTCCTACTATGGCTGCTTAGCTGAGCAACCTACCCTTCCCAACAGCATCCTCTTGTCCAAGAAGAACTCTTTAGGCCGGCCACCATCGTCCTCCATATGTTGTCTGGTACATGATGATCCTTCCATTCACTCCCAGCCTTTTCTCCTTTTTGCTCTCTTTGCTTCCTCAACTTTCATGCGGTCCACCAAGGGTCTTCCCTTACCATTCCTCTTGACTCCAGACACAGGTCTTTCATCCCTCTCCAAGACACATTCTTTCATTTTTATAGAGGACATATTTGGCATAAGTGCTGAGGTCTTCATAGCTGTTATGACTTCCCCTGATTCAGTGTTTTCAGAGTTAAGGGTGAAGACACAGCCAGCAAGAAGCAGTTCCAAGAAGCTTGCTGAGCTGGGGGCTGAGAAGGAAGATGCAAGGGAGCAGCTTGTGCCTAGTGATGTCAGGTAGTATACTCAGTGAGAGTGATGCTTCAGCTGTCCTTGAGGTGTATGCAAGAGTTCAAGAATGAAGAGGACAGGAAGGGAGGACTGGGGAGCAGAATGGTGTGGGAAGCTGCGAGGAGATGGAGAGGTGGGAAAGGCAGGTTTAAGGAAGAATGAGTTGTAGTTCTTGGTCCATGAGAGGAGGAGCTGTGGTTGGTGGTCACCTTGACTATGACTATAGATCACTAATGTAGTTACCAGTCACTCTCTAGATGGACAAGGGGCATCCAACATGGCTCCATGTTGTTGTTGAGAAAGTTGCTCCTGAGAAAGTCCATGATACATGGCATGCATGGATGTTGTGATCCTTAAGAGAAAAATACACTTAGTGTTGAGAAGGAGTTCTGAACCTGACTGGGCCCCCTTTTCCATGCTCCCTCTCTGCATAGAGGCTTTGGTGAAATGGCATCAAGGGTGTGTGTGTGTGTGTGTGTGTGTGTGTGTGTGTGTGTGTGTGTGTTTCACAAGTGTGCAAATACAAATGTTATACACCCATGCAGAAGCTGAAAGTCAACCTCAGTTGTCATTCCTCAGGTGCCACCCACCTTGTTTTTTGTGATAGGGTCTCTCAGCTTGAAATTTACCAAATCAGCTTGGCTGCCTGGCCAGTGACCTCAAGTTTTTCCCTGCTCCTGATTCCTCAAAAATAGAGTTCAAGAGCATGCTACCACGTTATGCTTTTCATGTGGATTCTAGGGGGGATTGAGTCTGGTCTTTATGCTTGCACACTACCACTCTGGTCTTACCGGGAGGGGGGGGATTGCCTGTCTCCCACACATACTCACTGTGTTCTCACTGTCCAAGAAGGAAACAATGAAGTGGATTTTCTCCTTAACAGGCATCTTAGCTGCTGAGTACCAGAGCTTGGTTTGAGCCTCCAAGTCAGGGCTTCATTTTCTGTCTTCCTTCCTCAAATGTTCAGTACATTTTATAGGGAAATGGATGCAACTCAATGTCTTTTGATAGCTTATTTGCTGACTTTGGGAAAATGTCCAACAATTGTATGACCTCAGGCAAAAACAATTCTACTTTAGAAACACCAATGTTTTCCTTTCTGAGTGAGTTAGGTAGATTACATTAATAAGAAAAACATGTATGTCTGTAGGTAGATAAAACAATTACTCAGTTAATGTTGGCTAACTTTTATGTGAGTAAATAGTACTTTAAAATCCCTTTAAATTTATTATTTTTATTTGTTGAGAGTTTCATAGATGTATATAATGCATTTCAGTCATTTCTACACCCCACATTCCCCTTTACCACTCCCCCACTCCCAGTTAACCCTTTCTTCATCCCAATTGGTCCCTCGTCCTACTTTAATATATGTGTGACCTGGTGAATTTAATTAGGGTTACTTGTATAAGTGTGAGTGGGATGTTATTTATTAGGGCATAGATAGCATAGTAATTAAACTACACCTCCAGCAACAATTAACTGTCAGTAGCCCTTCAGGGAGTGGTGAGACACCATGGGCTCCTCTTTCCTACCCATTTTGAAAGGTTGAAGGGTTAAGTCTTGTATAGGTCAAGATTACCTGCACAAGGTAACCATAGCTGCAGTGAGATCATGTCAGGAAGACATCTTTATGAGATCATTCTCATTCTCCAGCTCTTTCATTTTATTTTTCCTGCCTCATCTTCCACTATGTCCCCGATAGCTTGGAAGAAGTGATCCACCAATAATATCATTTTAATTGTATATCAGTGTGTGTGTGTGTGTGTGTGTGTGTGTGTGTGTGTGTGTGTTAAATAAAGCAAAGCATTGTTCATTAATTTATACACTCTTTTATGGTCCCTAAGCACCATGTCCTGTAGATCAGTGGTTCTCAACATTCCTAATGCTGTGCCACGTGAATATACTTCCTCATGTTGTGCTGACCCCCCAGCCATAAAATTGTTTTTGTTGCCACTCCATAACTGTAATTTTTCTACTGTTTGGAATCATAATGTAAATATCTGATATGCAACTCCAAAGAGGTCACTACCCACAGTTTGAGAACCACTGCTCTAGGTCTTTAGAATGAAAGTATACTTTTATTCTGAAAAAGAGATGTGAGTGGTTAGAAGGATGGTGGCTCAGTGGTGAAAAGCTCTTGCTGCTCTTGCAGAAATCCTAAGTTTGATTCCCTATGTCAGATGACTCATAATGATCTGTAACTCTAACTCCAGGGGATCTGATGCAATTTTCTGACGTCTATGTACACACACACACACACACACACACACACACACACACACACACACACACACGCATACACACACAACCCTTTGAGGATAAAAGGAGCTATGAAGGAAGCATGCCTTAGTAAAAGTAAATCAGAAATGTAGTATATGGTCTTTTATTACTCCTTCATATGTGTGCTGGCTAGTTTTATGTTAACTTGACACAAGTTAAAGTCATCTGAGAGGAAGTAGCCTCAGGTAAGAAAATGCTTCCATAAGATCAGATTGTAGACAAGCCTGTGGGGCATTTTCTTAATTAGTAGTTGATGGAGGAGTGCCTAGCCTACCATCAGTGGTGCCATCCTGGACTGGTGGTCCTGGATTCTATAAGAAAACAAGCTGAGCAAGTCATGGGGAGTAAGCAGCAGCATCCTCCAAGGCCTCTGTATCAGCTCCTGCCTCCAGGTTCCTGCCCTATTTAATTCCTGTCCTGACTTCCTTTGATGATGAACTGTGATACGGAAGTATAAACCTAGTTACCCCTTTCCTCTTCAGTTTGCTTTTGGTCATGGCATTTCATCACAGCAAGAGAATCATAACTAAGGCAAGATGACAATAATTCTGTCATATATTCCACAGAGAAACAATTGCTTAGCTTCTTCATTAATAGTTCAGAGAACTATCATAATTCATCAGCTGTGTCATGTAAGATTTGGGGAAATCTACATCATGTTTGCTTTATTATAAGGAGCAAGATCTGAAGACACTGCTTTTTCTTACGCAGAAGTCATTCTTAAGACATTTTGTCAAGTCAGCATTTGTTAGTCCTGGTGGCCTTTGGTGTGTTGGTTAAAATAGGAGTTTGCTGTTTGTTCAGTTGGTATTTCCCATCAACTTAGCAGGAAATTTGAAAAGTTATGTTCATGATTCTTCCACATCTGATTCCTTTCTGAAAAGAAAAAAAAATAAATGTGGTACATTCTAATTGTAGATGCTGCATTATCAAGTACATTCTTAGAAGGACAGAACTTCTGTTTCAAATTATGCGCTTAGTGTTTTACATGTTTGATGATTGGAGGGATTTTCCACCGATTAACTCCTGAGTCTGAGTGTTCAAAATCCTGTTTTATTCTCTGCAACCCACACAGTCCTAAGACTGGGGGTAAATTTATGTTGTGAACAGCCTCTGGCCCTCCTGCTTGGTGTCAGGGCACTGGGTGCATCCACACAGTGGATGGTAGAACTATTTCTAGAAGCTATTCCCACACAAGGATGGCTAACAATAGCTCCGTTGCTCTGGAGAGAGAGCAAATATATAAATTCATGTCAGTATGCCCAAACTGCAACTGCCAGGCATCCTGCTTAGTTAGACACACCAAGTGCCAATGTATCCGATACTACCCAACACACGGGAATATGACAGAAGGTGGTATAGGAACAGACAGTGATGTCCGAATAGAGGGAGTCACAGGTTTGAAGTTTCATTTGATTCTCAGAATTCACCCACTGGCCTCCATGCAGAGCCCTTGCAGACTGAAGTGTCCTCCCATCTTCTGAGAAGCATGAAATAGGATAAAAAGATGGCGTGCAAATCCCAAGACCACGATCTTGAAAGGGGTTTAGAGAACAGATCTTTTGTGGCTACAGAGGCTGTTAGGACCCAGGTGTGGAATCCTCCTCTTTTTTCTAGGAAGTATTTGGCACTCAAGTGATTGACTTATGAGCTATGGTTACTGGCATGGTTCTGGATCAAGAAGAGAATTCTGTACCCTAATCCAGTTCACCAGAGTGCACCCTCTCCTATCCTTCAAGTGTTTGATGAAATGTCACAGCTGGAAGATATCTTGTGTCTGGCTTAGCTCAAGCAAGCCATAGAACAAGGTGTCAGTGTGTGAGCAAAGTGAACACAGCTCTTCCTGAGTCTGAGGAGCTTAAAAATGGCAAAGGGCAGAGGCCCCATGAAAGTGATTAGGAACTGGACCCTTGCAAGGCATTACTCAGTCTAGGTTCCTTAGAGATCCATCTTGTATTCCTACAACGGGGAGGTTTTCCAGAAAAAAAAAATGACCATGTATTCCTCTCTCTATAAAGTATAAGTGGATCCAATGACCATCAAAGTCAAGTACAAGTCCTTCAGAATATGCCCACAGCTCTTCCATGTTGACTCAGGCAGCAACAGCAACAGCAACATTCATATCACAGCCATCAGCCCCTCTGGACCTCTGTAGTCAAGATTCTTCAGAGAAGCAGGACTAAAGTATATTTGACATCTGTCTCTCTGTCTGTATCCTTACTTTGCAGATTGTCTCTGTATTGATCCATATCTATGTATAGAGACTTTTGTATTAGCAGTCACAGAACCCCCCCCAGCCTCCCAAAACACATTGCTTTGCAGTTTTGAGTCTTCAAAGATTTCCTTCTGTCTTGATCTATTCAGAAACAGCTTTGGTGGTTTCAAATAGAGGTGCTAGTTACAAGGAAGACCTTATAAGGGCAGGAAGACCAAAAGAGCAGATGCAGAGGGAGAAGAATAAGAATGAAAACAGTCTGATCCAGGATGTGTTAACTCACTCAGGACAGGGTGTGCAGGCTGCTGCTGCTTCTAACATGCTAGAACATTCTCATAGCCATGCTGCAGAGGCTCCCTGAACCTACCACAGGCATTCCCAAATAGGTGCTACCCCTGTTCAGGTAACTAGAGGCTAGGGGCCCCTTAACTCTCATACACCCACAGGATCTACACTGTCAGAAACACAGCCCTCAAGCTCCACACACCCCCCCCCCCCAGCCTAAGTCTTCTATTGGCAGATTCTAAAAGGATTCCTGTTTGCAAGGAAGCTTGGGAAATGAAGTCTGTGACCTTTCAGCTTTCGCTATAGGCCCTGTGTCTTGTGCTATCTAGGAACTGTTGAAGCTACTGTCCCCAGAGATCTTAATAGTGTCTTCACGGTTATCTTCACATCGTCTTTATCAAGGCAGGAATAAAGTTGACATAGTTTAATATGTTGCCAAGAAACTCCCTTTCAGCCCAGCGTACTTCTTGCAGCTCCAGGCAGCTCCCTTTATTTCTTCGGGTGCTGGCAGATTTTAAGGAATTTTATGTACACCTACAATACTGTTGGGTTTTTCTTTGAGGTGGAATATTCCTTTCTAAAAATGTGGTGGCTTTTATTACCCTGTGCAGTACCTCTATGAAACTTAGCAAGGAACATGTCTGTCTTCCCTGTCTGCTTCTGAAAAGTCCTGTTTATACCATCTATTTTTATAGGCTTTTCACTTCGCACTTTGAAAATGAAGTGGATTTGATGTCTTAGATAGAATACCATCTTCTCTTGCTTTTCAGTGAATTTATGGAGATTGTTAATTATATTCTAATTTCATATCTATTCCCTGGGGGGAAGACATTCAAGCTAGCTGAAGAATCATGGATTTCTGGATGTGACTATTCAGTACTGGTTGGCCTTCTGTTTGCTTTGGGAAACTGACATGCAAACACGTGTCTGCCTTATCTGTATCCACCTGAAGCTATATGGAGAGGCTGAGCTGATTGTACTGCCAATCCCATTGTTGATGGTTGCTATCCTCTGAGGTTTTCATCTACCTAAATAGCCCTGTGTTGGCTTTCGCTATTTTCTCCATGTAGCCCATTTTCCTAACTATAAATGAAGACGTGAGGGGTGGAGAAGTTCAGTGTCCTGCCTGCCAAAGCCAGAGCATCTATTGCTGGAGACAGGTGTCAAACCCAGGGGTGCTGGTCCTCATATCGGAACACCTGCCACACTGTCAGGATGGTTCTTTCTCCCAGGGTGCTTATGTGGTGTCCAGTCTCTGGACCATGATGACACAATCATGGCAAAGTTGCTGAACTCTATGAATGTGTGTGATACCCACACTCTACAACAGTACACTGTGTTTGTTCACAGTTACCCTCACTGTGCCGCTAACTGAAATGTGTTTGCATGCCCAGCTACAGGATGTAGGTTTCCGGAAGTGAGTGCATAGAGCTATGAATCACTCATAAATCCTCATCAAGTCTGCAGAACCTAACAGGCTGTCTATTTCAAGGCCACTCACTTCAAAGGCATGACACTGAGCTGGACTGCTCTACCAGCAGTTTGGCTTGATATTTGAGGAATAAAATGCTCTGTATCATTCCATGGTCTTTGCTGTATTGATGATTTAGTTAGCATATAAAAGAACCGTGTTCTGATTTTCTCATCTCTAAACAAAGGCGGCCTTGTGTTATATAGTCTCCCTCCATTGCCTCCTCACCTCTTCTCACTGGGCCTTTCCCTCCTCATTGCTGCTTTCATGTTATGTATATTCATCAATATTTTTAAAATGAATTCCACATATAACTGAAAACATGTGATACTTTGTCTTCCCCATCATCCTCTTGTTCATGCCCCTCCCCAACCTTATCATTAATGTCCACAAACCAAGCGAAAACGCCAGCCATGTATTTTAACTCTCCTTCCTATTTATTTATTTACTGAGACTAATATTTATGCCTGTAATAGTTAAAACGGGAGCAAGCATGTCCTGCTGTTACTCCACTCCAGGACCCAAGAGAGAGAAACAAGCAAGATCACTACTTTGGTTGAGTGTCTTAGGATTCCCTTAGTCAAAACTACTAACTTAGTTTGGAGGGTTGGCTCAGAAATGAAAGTGCATGTCCCCAAAGCAAGGGGACCAGAGTTGGCAACCCCTGAGCTCATGTAAATTCCAGATGAGCATGGCAGCCCTCCTGTAACCTCAGCTTGGGGAGGCAGAGACAGGATCCCTGGAGCAGGTTGTCTGGGGCGACTCATTTACCAGCAGGATCTACCAAAGATGTTTCTGTGGCTCTTTCATCTGCCACTAATGTAGGGATTTTTCTGGGCAATCTGAGGCAAAGGAGGCTGGTCCTTCAGAAGCAATGGGCCTGTTTGCATCATGACAAATCTTCTCTTCTATAATAAGCAGCAGGTTCTGGCAGAAAATCAGCCCCGTACAGGCGGAGGGCAAATCTTAAATAGTTACTGCGATCAGGTTTTTGTTTCCTCCATTTGCTTAGCTGCCACTTCCTTTGTGCTTATTTAATTAAAAATATTCTACATATGCAAGCTAGCAAGAATGACAACCAACAGCATTCACAATGGTTCTATTCTTTTTCTTTGAATTACAGTGCACTCTGCTCATCATTTTCAAGTCCTTTCAGAGTTCTGGAGGGCCACAGGCAGAAAAGACTGTTTTGACAAACATCCGGGTGTTTGTGGATCTTGGTGAGTGTGAAGAACTACAATGTATGAGGCAGAGGCGAGATGTTTGATGGGCTAGCTTTTCATGATCTTGTTTAAAATGGGGAGTTGGGAATGGGACAGCCATTCTATTAGTTTATAAACAGCTGCTGGGGCTGGTTTGAGTGACCTCAGATGGCATCTTCCTGTTCACTTTCTCTTTCAGACAATGGCTTTCTTTCTTTTTTTCTTTCTTTCTTTCTTTCTTTCTTCCTTTCTCTTTTTAATAAATCAAGACTGTCAGTTTTATTACATTGATCTGCATCCATCATACATAGTATAGTACTCTATACTCCTGATGACTCTTGCTTATTTGTAAATTTTGAAATTGGGAAATGTGAATCCTAACTTTGCTAGCTTTTCAATGATTTTAGCTATTCTGAGCCCCTTAGAATTCCATACAAAGTTTAGAATCAATTTGTCACTGTCATAAAAGTCACTTGAAAATCTTTAGATCAGTTAGGGAAGTTTAATCATCTTCAGTCTTCATTTATGAATATGGCACATTTATTTAGATGAATATTCATATATATTTAAATCTTCAATTTTTAATAATCTTGTGTTTTTCAAAGTGTAACTCATATATATATATACATATATACATATATATATGTGTGTGTATATATATACATATACATATATATTTTTTTTCTTATATGTCGATCCCAGTTCCCTCTCCCTCCCTCCCTCTCTCCCTTTTACCTACTCTCTCCCCTCACATGCACCCAGACCACTCTCCCCTCCCATCCCCCCACCCCCTTTCCACATGTAGGGCAATGCCATCCAGGTGGGGTCCTGTAAATCTGTCAAGTCATTTGAAGTAGGGACTAGGACTTCTCTCCTGCCTCTAGGTTAAGGGAGTATCTCTCCATGGGGGAATGTGTCCTCAAGGTCCTTTTGTGCACCAGGAATACATCCTGGTTCTACTGTCAGACAATGGTTTTCAAAGTTGCTCACTTCGCACTGTAATAAAAAGGGTGGGCTGCTTAGAAGGGAAGCTAGGGGAAGAATGGTCTAGAATAGACTACAGCTCTAGCCATATACAACCACTTTAGGTTGGCCAGGCATTGAAGCACTCAGAGCCATATTCTGCTGCTAATCCCAGATTCAGCAAGCCAAAGTAGCATTCTCTTGGTATCCTGGACTAACAGTTAGAGTTTCTCAGTCTCAATTCCAGAAAACAGCTCCTCATCAGGACTTCACAGAGGCCCAGGCATTCATCCCTCTTTTCCTCCTTCTCTCCATCCCTCCCTCTTTTCCTTCCTTCCTCCCTTCCTTTATCTTTCTTCCTTTCAGTGTTAGTTTCCCACATGTTTATCTGTGACACCTGGATAAGCATTTAACATGTGTTTCCGCAACACAACATTTAACAGAATCACACAGATTTTCTTGAGAACTTTAGAATAGATCAAAGGACCAAAGCAGACATCACCAGGCAGGGGGTCAGGAGCAGCCCTTGCAGAGAGTTCACATCCAAACCTAGAAGGTTTTTGCCTGGAAGGCTCTTTAATGGCCCAGGAAATGTCTTCATGCCAGAAAGAGCAGCCATCCCTTCTACTGTTATGTAGGATGGCCTGCCAATTCAAGCTCAGATTTTAAAAAGGTTTCCTTTTGTACTGGCAGCCCCTGCATCCTGCAACACCATTTCCCACTATATGCCCTCAGCCAGCTTGTTTCCACTCCATAATGTTCAGCTCAAACCTCACCTGCGAGGAGTGGCTCTCTCTGTTTCTGTGCTCTCCAGAACTTTCTGGTAACTCTTTCAAGTAGCATTGGAAGAGGCTCTGCCTTATTGATTCCCCCATCCAACTCAGTACCTGCAGGCAACTCTCCCTAGAGATTACCAGCTGATTAAATCTGGGGATGAGTGAATAATTGAGAAGTTATTCTCTGCACTGGAATTTCTGGTAGAAGGAATGATTTCCCTGTCTCTCACAGCTCATTCACACTTCCCACTAAAACAATCACAAGAGAGCCAATTTCTAGGATCTGCAAATGCTCTCTAGTTTTGGGGTCAGAAGCGTGCAATACATCTGAAATAATAGATCTAATGTCCCATGCCCAGCTGCTTCACAGAATTTTGGTGTGAATAAACAAACTACTTCTGGGTTCTCACACTCTGGACTGGTGGGTGTGTCTTTCCCAGGGAGTACTGACAGCAAACCAAAGGAAAAACAAAACTAATTACTTTGATGAACCAATGAGACTACCAAAGTTACACACAGGTGTGCAGATGACTCCAAGAGAGCTGTCACTAGAAAGCCCCACTCTTTGGATGCTGGAGCTCTGGCCACCCTTGGCACTCCCGCCTCAGGCTCCCAAGTGTTACATTATCAACCATGTCTCATTATACTCTGCTTATTTTTTTATTTCTGGTATCCATTTTTAATAATCTTTATTTTTTTTATTCTTGGTATATATCTTGTAGCCACTTTTAATGGTCTGTCTTCTTGTGTTGTTGCTGATCAAATTATACATATGTGTGCGTATACCTGAGTATATAAGATCATTTGATGTATGTCTTTATATTCCATAGTTCCTCAAACCCAGTATAACTAAAATTGCACTCTTTTTATGTTCATTTTTTATTAATTTATTTTTTACATTCCAATCCCAGTACCCCCCCTTCTTCCTTTCACTCCCCCCCCCACATCTGCTCCTTGGTGAGGGTAAGGCCTCCCCTAGGAAGTCTACTGTGTCTGTCCCATCATCTAGTTGAGGCAGGACCAAGGCACCTCTCCACCCCCACACCCCTGTGTCTAGGCTAGGCAAGGTATCTCTCTGTATAGAATGGGCTCCACTGAGTCAGTTTGTGCATTTGTGTTAGATCTTGGACCCACTGCCAGTGGCCTCATATATTGTCCCAGTCACACCATTGTCACCTATATTAAGGGAGTCTAGTTTTGTCTTGTGCCGATTCCTCATTTGTCAGACTTGAGTCAGTGATCTCTCACTAGCTCATGTCACCTGATTCTGTGGGTTTCCCATGATGGTCTGGACTCCTTTGTTCATATTATAACTCTTCCTTCATTTTGATTGTACTCCAGGAGCTTGACGAAGTGATTAGTTGTGGATTTCTGCATCTGCTTCCATCTGTTTCTGGAAGAGGATTCAAGCTTCTCTGGGGTTATGGATTGTAGACAGGGTATGTTTTGCTTTATTTTATGTCTGGTATCTACTTATGAATGAGTACATACTAGGTTTATCTTTCTGGTTTTGGAGTTCCTCACTTAGGATGGTTTTTTCTAGTTCTGTCCATTTGCCTGCGAATTTTAGGGTGTCATTGTTTCTTACTGCTGAATAGTACTCCATTGTGTAAATATACTACATTTTCTTTATCCACTCCTCAGTTGAGAGCCATCTAGGCTGTTTCCAAGATCTGGCTATTACAAATATGTTGATATGAACATAGTTGAGTACATGTGCTTGTGATGTGAATGTGCCTCCTTTGGGTATATGCCCAACAATGGTATTGCAGGGTCTTGAGGTAGGTTGATCCCTAATTTTCTGAGAAATTCCAATACTGATTTCCACCATGGCTGTATAAGTTTGCACTTTCACCCAAAATGGAGTAGTGACCCCCTTTGTCCACATCCTCTCCAGCATAATCTGTCATTGGTATTTTTTATCATAGCTACTCTGATAGGTGTAAGATGGAATCTAACAGTGGTTTTGATTTGCATTTCCCTGATGACTAAGGATGAGCATTTCCTTAAGTGTCTTTCTGCCATTTGAGATTGTTCTGTTGAGAATTCTCTGTTTAGATCTGTACCCCATTTTTAAATTGTATTATTTGGTAGTTTGCTCTCTACTTTCTTGGGTTGATCAGCCCTCTGTCATATGTGGGCTTGATGAAGATAATTTCCCACTCTGTAGGGAGCTATATTGTCTTGTTGACCATGTTCTTTGCTTTATAGAAGCTTCTCAGTTTCAGGAGGTCCCATTTATTAATTATTGCTGTCAGTGCCTGTGCTACTGGTGTTCTATTTAGGAAGTGGTCTTCTGTGCCTATGTGTCCAAGAGGATTTCCCACTTTCTCTTCTATGAGGTTCAGTGTGGATGGATTTATATTGAGGTCTTTGATCCATTTGGACTTGAGTTTTGTGCATGGCAATAGATATGGATCTATTTGCATTCTTCTACATGTTGAAAGTCAGTTATACCAGCACAATTTGTTGAATATGTTTTCTTTTTTCCATTTTATATTTTGTGATTCTTTGTCAAAAATTAGGTGTTCATAGGTGTGGGTTGATATCAGGGTCTTTGATTCAATTCCATTGGTCTACCATCTGGTTTTATGACAATACCAAGCTCTTTTCATTACTATAGCTTTATAGTAGAGCTTGAAGTCAGGGATGGTGATGTCCCCAGATAACCTTTTATCGTACAGGATTATTTTGGCTATCCTGAGTTTTTGTTTGTTTGTTTGTTTTTGTTTTTCCAGATGAAGTTGAGTATTGCTCTTGAAAGGTCTGTGAAGAATGGTGTTGGGATTTTGATGGGGATTGCATTGAATCTATAGAGTACTTTTGGTAGGATTGCCATTTTTACTATGTTGATCCTACCTATCCAAGAGCAGGGGGGGAATCCATTTTCTGATATTATCTTTAATTTCTTTCTTTAAAGACTTGAAGTTCTTGTCATACAGGTGTTTTGTTTATTTGGTTAGAATTACCCCAAGATATTTTATGTTATCTTTGGCTATTGTGAAGGGTGAGATTTCTCTGATTTCTTTCTCAGCCCATTTGTTGTCTGTATATAGGAAGGCTACTGTTTTGGGTTTTGTTGTTGTTGTTGTTGTTGTTTGTTTGTTTGTTTAGGTTTTTAGTTAATCTTGTATTCTGTTACATGACTGAAGGTGCTTATGAATTGTAGGAGTTCTCTGGTAGAGTTTTGGGGGGTCATTTATGTATACTATCATATCAACAAATAGTGGCAATTTGACTTGTTCTTTTACAATTTGTATCCTTTTGATCTCCTTTTGTTGTCTTAATTGTTATAGCTAGTACTATGTTAAATAGATATGGAGAGAGTGGACAGCCTTGTCTCATTCCTGATTTCAGTGTTTTGAGTTTCTCTCCATTTAGTTTAATGTTGGCTTGCCTTTATTATGTTTAGGTATGTTCCTTGTATCCCTATTTTCTCCAGATCTCCATCATGAAGGGATGTTGAATTTTGTCAAAGGCATTTTCAGCATCTAGTGAGATGATCATGTGTTTTTTCTTTCAGTTACAATTGAACACTTTAATATATTTTATTTTAAATTTTATGTATAATTTCCTACCACATATGTGCCTGGTACCTGCAGAGGGCAGAAGAAGGGTCCAGAGATCCTGGAACTAGAGTTATAGATGGCTTGGAGCTACCATATGTGTGCGGAGAACTAAACCCAGATCCTCTACAAGAACCATGTCAGTCCTTCCCTGCTGGGCCATCTCTTCTGTCCCTGAAAACTGTACCCTTTAGTCTGTATATACCCACAACTCAATCCCCTGTCTTTGCCCAGCCTCTGACTCTTCCACTCCTATAGTTGGAGACGTCAGAAGGACAGCTTGTCTTTAAGTCCTCCCATGCCAGTGGGTGGCCTCAAACAATTTAAGATATGACCTGCCAACATTTCTGGGATGGGTTTACAAACCTGTGCCCAGGTGCCTCCCCTGGGGTGGGTTGTGATGGATCTGTGACCCGCGATCTACAGACAGCCAAGCTCTAGGGAACTTTGGTGCTTGAAAAGGTAAAAACGCCCATGCTAATGTCCAAGGCCATGATCCCTAAGCATGGGGGGTGCATGGATGCCTGTTTCTGCCAGTGAGAGTTTGGGGTGATGTTTTTCTTCTTTAGAAAATCAAATTGGGGCCCCTGGAGCCATGCTCTCCTCTTTCCACTGGACTGTCCCCAGTTCCTGTCTTCTGAGACTTTGTCACATTCCCCAGACCAGGCTTCTTTGCATCCATCACTGTGGTGATCATCATTTTGTCAGCTTAGCCACACATCACTCCGTTGGCCCTTCAGTGGCGTAGCTGGGGAAGTCCTGCCCTGCCCTAACATTTCACACAGCTGAGGTGCTATTTACCAGGGTAGCCAAAAGGAAGAGATTGTGGACAAGCACTTCTAAGGACATGTGTCCACAGGTAACCCACAACTAATGCCACACATGCACCCTTATACAATGACATCCTTCACCCCAGGAATGACCTCCTAGGAGAAAGCAGGTGAAACAAATACCCCCCCCATTGGAGATATTTCCATAGAGTTCCCCACGAAAAACAAGCTAGCTGCTCATGTTCCCCATGTTGCTATCTTTATTTTTAAGCTCTCCCAAGCAGCCAAAGGGCCACAATCTCAATGTCCCAAGTCCATGGTATTCAGTTATTGCTAACAGGGCCCCATGCAGACTCCTATGCTGAGGACTGTGGCCTTTGGGCTTGTTTTGTTTCTAAACTCCAGCCTCAGGTTTGGACCAAGGTTAACCACCTGAAACAGCAGAAATTGCCTAATCTAGAGTGATCTATTTCCCCAGTGAACATTGCTGTCTGTGTTATTTTTATTTTCAAAGGGAGTTAACATTTAACACAAGTGTTAGCATCTTCCTGCCTCCCTGAATAGGTCTGTTTGTTTCAGCTCGATTATCTGTTACATTGCTGAGCTTGCTCTTAATGAGGATCAAAGACCCCTGTATTTTGAGACTGCTTCTCTATCATCTATCCCAGTAAACAATTTCTTGAAGCATTTAGTAACTTGGGGAGCCTGATGGGGAAATGGTAGAACTGTTACCACTGGGCATGATGATGGCTTATAAAATTCCTAATATGAAGAAAGGATGGGTGACAGGCAGTTTGTATTCAGCTCCTCAGAAAATGCCTGGAGGTTGGGTGCTTCTCACAGCGGTCAGCAACAGCAGGACCTAGGATTTTGACAGGTGCAAATTTCTGGGTGGGTCCTACTCTCAATCTGTTGAACTGAAAATTAACTGGAGATGACTGAGTCTGGGGAGAAAGCCTACCCAAGCATGAAGAGCCAAATCTGATCCATATAAAAAGCCACACAGGGTGTGATCTTGTAATCCCAGCACCAGAAAGGCAGAGACAGATGGGAGGATCTCCAAATCTTATGGGCCAGCCAGTCCAGCAAATCCACTAACCCCAGGTCCCAATGATTGACCCTATCTCAAAAAGCAAGGTTGCAGTCATCAAGGAATGGTACCTGAAGGTGGCCTCTGACTTCTACATGTATATAAGCACATGTGCATCTCCTTAAAGGAACAACAACAACAACAACAACAACAACAACAACAACACACACACACACACACACACACACACACACACACACACACACACACTGGGTGGGCCATAGCAACATGGTTGGCCAGGCAGTTTAAATGGTAAATTGGTTGTTTGCAGACATGAATACTTAGGGCCTATATCGAGCCAGGAGTCCTGTGCATATCTTTAGTCACAGCGTTCCTACAGTGAGTTTGGAGGAAAGACTGGAGAATCTCCAGGAGGTCATAGGTCAGATAACCTGGTGCACACAACTGTCAGCAACAGATGGAGTGAGAACAGATGGAGGGTGAGGATTGATAGCAGAGACTATCCTCTGACTTGGCCATGCATGTACTCCATAAAACATATTCTTCCTCCATACATCAAACATGCCCCCTCCCTACACACACACACACACACACACACACACACACACACACACACACACACACACACAAACCAATAAAGGAAAAAAGTGTCTCCATGGGCTGTGGATGGCTTTACAGCTACCAGGGATGGGGTGTTTACTCCTTGGCAGTTATGGAGTTATGAAAATAACCGATTATCCTCACTTTGTCCAAGTCAGCCAAGCACTTTCTCAGGAGTGAAACCACGGCAGGAATTTAACCTTGAGTTAGAGCCCAGTCTTCATATTGAATGAGTTTCCGCATGTTAGATTTGCATTTGTTCTTAGCGTCATTAGGAACTGGGGAAAGGTTAATTTTCCCTTTGGACTGAAACATATAGCGTGACAAATAGCACACAGTCACTGGGCAATTTGTGAGCATCTGGGGAAGGTAAGGCTGATTGCTTTAGAAGAGATTATACATGTCTTTTTGCATTAAGCCCAGCACCATGGTAAAGCTACCTCTTCCATTGGTAAATCCCACAGGCCATTGCATTAGCCATTTGATCTATGGGAAACAGAGACTAACTTGAGGGTTCAAATGTCCTCTGTGGTGATAGACAGAACCACGGTTTATAACCAGTGATGTTACTTCCAGGAATGTTCTGTCCAGATGTGATGCTTTTAAACTATTGTTTGGATTTTTATGTTTTAACTTATAATTCTGTAATTTGGAGGATCTGCTTCTAGCAAACTTAGTTAAGGGCAAAGCACAATTTAAAACAGAAAAATTTAGGAAAGAGGACAGATGTGTCAGAGAGAAACAGAGAGACCTGGGGCAGGGAGGAACAGAGGCAGGATGACCCACCCCAGTCACCACTGCGATGAAAGCTGTTGAAGGATGGCTGGTGATGAGCCCTGCTGCTTTCTCCATTTCTTCTCTCCATCAGACACACCAAGCTCCTGCTACTTCATTCTCAGCATCAAAGCTTAAGGTAAGCATGACAAATAGGAATTAATCCTAGATATTCAGAATCCTAACATCTGAAAGTTCCTTCAAATAAGGGAATGAATAACGCCCACAGGAAAGTGATGTTTAGTTAAGCTAAAGGAGGGAAAGTGGAATGAAAAGCAATTCAGTTTTTTTTTTCTTTTTATTGTTAAGGGAGCTGAAAAAATATCAAGCAATCCATGACTCTCTCTAGGTGGCTTTATTGATTGGAAAATTAGGAGGGAGGGAGGGGAAGAGGAAGGGAGGGAGAAAGAGGACACAATTCACAAGTTACTTACCCATCAATAAAGACATAGCATCTCTTTCATACCCTATCATCACTGGACATAACCAACAAGAGGCATTTGATAACCCTGACAAGAAAGTTACTATGAAATGTGCAGGATCTGGCTGTCATCAGATAAGGTCTTTTGCCCTTTATGATCCAGGCTTCTGTAGTTCAATGAGCCAGGTATTTTGTTGTTGTTTGCATTGTTTTGACAGAAATCCTGTTGGGTTGTTAGAAAACGTGGCCTAGGTTGAGAGGGAGATCTTGGCTTCTGGCTATGGAAGGCCCATTGCTGTTGTTGCTGAAAAGCACACTTAGATACTAAGAACACAAACCTTCCTGATTTCTGGTCTCCTTCATTCTGATGACAGCATCTCTGTCTATTTGAGTAGGAAGCTGAGTTCTTCCAGTGTTTCCCAACCCCCAAAGGGATGTCTTATCAAAATACGCTCAGGGCTGATAAGATGTCTCAGCATATAAAGGCATTTTCTGCAAACCTGGAAACAAGATGTCTCAGCATATAAAGGCATTTTCTGCAAACCTGGAAACTGCCTTAAGTTTGGTTCCTGGAGCCCCAGTGATAGAGAGTATCAACTCCTATAGGTTATCCTCTAACCTTCCTACACATGCTGTAGTATGCTTGTGCATGTATACATGTGTGTGTGCACATGCCTGCCTGTGTGCATGCATGCACTTATACACACACACACACACACACACACACACACACACACACACACACACAAGAGAAAGGTCCGTTTCCATTCTTCATTCCTTCCTATCTACAGGACTATGCAGCTCACACTCATGCCACATACTTAACTATGAAAATTATACCAGGTGTCTAACATTTGAGAAATCGAGTCACTGACATTCCCACTTCCCCAAATTTTCGTAGGACAGATACTTTTTAATGTCACTAATGTTATAAGTTCCCACAAGTTTATACAGTCCTATAGGGGACTCAACACTCCACAGATGGTCTGACTACAAGAAAATTACCAGAAAAGCAAAACTAAGCTGAAAACATCTTGAGGCCTGACAGAGAAGATCCATCTTCATCTAGAATACTCTTTCCCATATTATTATCTCTGCATTTAGGATTGTATTTCCAGTAAATCATTCAAGGGAAATCTTCCATGTAAAATTTTCTGTCACAATAACCTTGATGTGTTAAAATTACAAAGAGATGAAAATCTCATTTTAAAAAATTCTTTAAAATGCTTAGGTTTTAAAATACCATGAAAATGTAAAATCCGGATAAGTCAGATGAAATATGTATAAGGCTTGGAAAATTGAATTTTTAAAACCATAATCCTTGACAATTACATTTTGCTCTTCTAGTGATGGCTAAAATTTTTTCTCTGCTTATATCTCTTTGTCTCTTTTAGAAATTAATCCTGTATGCAACAGAGCCATTACATTGTCCCCCAATTTTAATACATCAATTTATATGGTTTATGTTAACTGCTGACACATAATTTATTTTAAATGTGGAAACTCTTCATCTTCTCAAGACTTCCTTCCCCCATTCTTCCTTGGACTCTTTCTTTCAATGCAAGTTTTAAGGTTTTATAACAAAGTTCTTGATACATTTAGATAGTATCTGTAAGATCTTATTTTATTGAATTTTTATATTTGTTTTGAATTTTTCTGACACTTAATTTTTGATGATTTTAAAGTAATTACCAGTTATGTTAGTTGCTCAGTTTCTGATACTATACTGTCCATTATTTCAACTTTACTAAAGCACAGCCTCCAACATAGAGTATATTATTATATTCAGGGATGGTTTTCTTTATTAAGATTTAATTTCATTTTAATTGTGTATGTGCACATGAGGGCGGGTACTCATGGAGGCCAGAAGACCTCAAATCCCTGGAGCTGGAATTGAAGATGTGGTGTGCCACCCAATGTGGGCGCTCAGAGCTCAAGTCCTCTACAGAGCAGCAAATGCTGTCCCTCCAGCCTGGCTTTCAGCTGACCTTGAACCCATTCCTACCCAGGGAAGGAGGGAGACCTTTTAATTATATTTCAGTAGCATACCACAAGTACAATGTCTTTCTCCTTTACCTCTGTCAGAGTTTAACTAGATCTTTGTCACAATTTCATCTGAACCTTAAGAAAATTTTATAGAGAAAATTGTGAATTCTCTCCTTTACCATTTTCTGATTGGAATTCTATAAAATAGTATGTGAAGGAACAATGTGACATCAGGGCTTCTGATTGGATAATTCTTTGTTTCTACTGTCCCAAATATTTTCATCACATATCTCTTGCATCTTTCATGTGAAACTAATGCATTTGGGTATGTGGGGGTGTATATGTGTGTGTGTGAGTGGGGATGGCCAAGGTTGGGATGGGTATGGGGTCCAGAGTCTACTATCACTTTCCACCCTATTCTTTGAGGCAGGGTCTTTCACTAAATGCAAGACCATCATCCTCCCAGGCTGTTTGGCCAGTGACTTCCCAGAATCAACCTGTCTCTCAGTTGTTGAGAACATTAGGACATCACCAGTCCAGCCCCCTCAGGAGCTAGGCTACTTACACTGGTGGAGGCTTTACCTTTTTGTACCATCCACGTCAATATTCTGACTCGTGAGTTATTAATGGAAACAGATTAAGCATCTCTAGATCAAGAGTGCTTGTCTGTTAGCTTGTCGTAAACATCACAGTGTTATTTCCTGCATTTATAATTCACCCTGAGATGTCTGCCTAGCACTTTTTCATGATCTACTTGTATGAATTCTTGATTTTTATTTCTTAATTTGATAACTTACTGTTTCTTTCTTACTATTCTGTGACAGCTCCACACGTGTTTATAAGACATTCTGGCCACACCCACCCTCCATCCTCTCCAACAGTCACAGCTGCCCTTCCTCTCCTTCATTTTATTTTTGTTTCTGTTTTGTAACCCACTGGGTATCACTGGAGATGCTCACATGACCTTGGGTGTGAAGTTAGCTACTGGAGCATGAATACCTTACCAGGGGCTACAATAATTTCCTCTCTCCCAGCAACCCTCAACTGACATCAGATCCCCCGGGTCAGGTGGGGAGTGGTCCCATGGGCTCAGTCAGGTGAGGTCACTGCACTTGCTGTATGTTAATTACTTGCTGTATGTTAATGAGTGCAATGTATGTCATGTCCCTAACAGATAGTTAATGTTCCTGCCATTTAATCTTCTTTGGATTCTTAGAACAAGGCTCTGTCTAATGGCTTCAAAATATAGGTAAGGGAAGATGCAACTTGGTAGTTCTAAAAGCTTGAAAACCTGTGGCTGTATGTGCTTTATGCAGTCTGTGTACATTTTAATTTGTATATTTGCTGACTTGTGTATTCTTATGATTTCTCTCAGTCCCTTGTTTTGTGAATATGTTGTAATATTTGAATGTGTAGAAGTGGATATGTCTTTTTCCTTGTCAGTGGAGACTAAAGGCGTGACTTTTCTAAATGGGATATACCTTTCATAAACCTTGAAAGCCCCTTCCCCCCATCCCAGTGATTTTACCAGGTTTGATCACAGTTCAGTAATAAGAGAAAGGCAGCCTTATCCACAGGATTCCTGCATCTTGCTGTAGTGCCCTCTATACTTCCACTCATGGGTGATGGGTGGCATTGCCTGGTTTTTGTTTTTTAGGGTTTTTTTTTCCCCTCTGATGGGGGTAAATGTACATGTTTTTGTGAGTGGGGTTTTCATTTAATCCCAGGTGAGGTTCAGCTCTTTCCACATACTTCCATGCTATCTACACATTCTTCCCTATCTATGGCCTTTCTTTCTCCCCAGAAAGTTTTCATGTTGGAAAACAGTTCTCTTTGTAAGTTCTTGGAAATTAACTTTTAATGTGTACGGTTCAATAACCATGTTTGGTTAAAGAAATTCCTCGGTAACATTTCTCATTTGGTAGATTGTAAATGAACCATTGTAAGATGAACGTTTCAAATTACATTTTAGTGCTCTGTAGGAACATTCATTTTGACCTGCAAGTTATCAAAATTGGGGAACTTTTAAATGAGTTTAATAATTTCTCTTAGAATGCTTAGGTTTCTTTAGGTAGATAATCATCAACTGAAAAATTGTGTTTTTGTGATTCCTTACTTCCAAAGTGTGTTCCACTGAATGTCCTTAGTTGGTTTCACTGCTACACATAAACCCTGTTCAACAGAAACATACACTTGCCATTTACTTGTTATCTCCTGTTGTCATTGTTATTATTTGGATGCTGGGATTGAATCCAGTGCCTTTTCATGCCAAGCACTTGTTCTCCCAGCTTTGTGTCCACCCAGATACACACATTTGACTTTATATTTTCTAGTCACCACATACATAAGGAGGGTAAAAGGGTAAGGGAGATGGCTGAGTAAGTACAGGCATCTGACACCAAGCCTAATGATCTGAGTCTCATCAACAGATCACATGTAGTGGAAGGAGAGAGCTGACCCCTAACCTGTCCTCTGAGCTCTACAGAGGTCTATGACATGTGCACACACTCACACAAATAAAGACAACTCAAGAGAAATTTTATTTGGAAGTATATATTTCTTACACAATAGGTTCTTCATTATTTCAGCATGCAACCAAAAAAAATTGATAAATTTTATATTATTTTCTACTATGAAATCTTTGAAATTAGTTTCCATTTGCCTCATACAGCATCTCGCTGGGGACCAGTCCCATTTCAAGTGTAGATGCTCATCAGGTTTTTTCCCCTTTGCTTGGAGGCAGTGTGGATGTCCAGAGTCAGGAGAGTGAACAGTGGTAATATTAGACATCTTTGTTTCTCTAATCAAAAGGGAATAGCTAGAACACCATCATATGGTCAGGATTGCTTCCATTTCTTTGGTTCAGAATTTTATCATTTAAAGAACTTTCTTCTAGTCTCACTTTCAATATTTTTAAATCATAAATAAATTTTAAATCTGTGAATGTTTACAACTGTTTAGAGTATCATAACTCTCAACACTAATTAACAATATGATTGAGTCATCCATTAATTTAAATATTAAATAGTTTATATACATATGTAATATAATGTAAGTGGTCATTGGTTCTCTTAGGGTACATGGAACCTGACCATGAATTGTTTGTTCACATAGAACTGCATTTGGTTATCTAATATATTATTTATAAGGTTCTGATTTTATTTAGAATCAGGTTTGCCTTTCATTTTCCTTTGTTATGCAGTTTCTTTCCTAGTTGAGCGTAGATTGTTGAGGGAAGGGTGGCGAAGCACTGTAGGAAGAGGAGGAAGCTCTGTTTTGTTATTCCAGTCCAGATTGCAATGAGACCCTTGAAAAAGTGTGACTGAATTATTTCACAAGTTGTGTAAAAACCTTGAAAAACAATAGAAATGATATTTTAAAACTTAACTTTGAACCAGTCTAAATGCCATGGCAATAGATTCCAATGGTTACTTCAATTATCTCTTAGATTCAAGTTCTGTTTTACTATAGGAAAATTTGAATAACACTAAATAAAATATCCCATATTTACTCATATTCAGAGGCTATTTAAATAGGTGTCTATCTTAAATGTGTAATATTACATCCCTTTAGCTGAGGGTTCCCTCTTCCTCCACCCTGACCAGATACTTTCCTTATCTGTTATCTTAATGGTAGTTATCCTGACTAGAGGCAGGTAGGATATCAGTGTATGAAATTTGAATTCCTCTGATGGCTAAAGCTTGGAACTATTTTTTTCACATGGTTATTTTCACACTGTTTTGTGTATTTCAGCTTTTGACAATGTTCATTTCATCAGGTCATGTATGATATTGATAAGGTTGGTTATGTTTTCCTGGTAATTGGATTTCAGGTTCTATATAACAAGTTCTATATAACAGTTCTATATAACAAGTATTAATTCCACATCAGCTGTATAGCTAGAAAAACTTTTGTTCTCTTCTGTGGGCTGTCTTTCCACCTGAATCTTTCTTTTGCTATGCGGAACCTTTTTAGTTTTATACAATTCCATTTGTCAATTCTCAGTTTTATTCTCTTAGTTAATGGAGGCCTTTGCAGAAAGTCTTTGCCTATTCTTATAGCTCAAAGGACTTCGCATTTTCCTCTGACTATGACTATTTAGGATTTCCAGTTCTTCCATTAATGTTTTTGATGTTGGATTTGTGTAGTGAGACATGGGGATGTGGTTCCATACTTTACATGTGGATACCTACTTTCCCCAGAACCAGTTGTTGAAGTGACTCTCTTTTTTTTCTCCAGGATATGTATCTTGCTATGGCTAGTAGGTTTGTTTCTAGATCCTGCCTTCTCTTTCTTTCATTGATCTACATGTTTCTTTTTCTCTCATCTTCATTACTCTGTACTGTAACACGAAGCTATATGTGATGGTGATATCTTCAGCAGTTGTCCTTTTGCTGAGGATTGCTTTAGCTAATTGATATCCTTTGTGCTTCTCTATGAATATTAGGATTACCTTTTCTATTTCCACTAGAATTTCGATGGGAACTGCATTGAATCTGTATATTTGATCTTGATAATGCAGTAATTTTACTATATTAATTCTTCCCATCCAAAACTATGGAAGCTATTGTGTCCTTTTTATTATCTTTTATGTCTTTAGAAATTTTATTGTAGAGATCTTTTGCAGCCTTGAGTAGCCTATTTCCTAATTATTTTATTTTGGAAGCTAAAGTAAATGAGATTGTGTTTCCTGTTTCTACCTTAGCATGCTCGTTGTTGACATATAGGAAGCATAACATTTTCATATGTTTTCTTGGTCTTCCTGTTGTTCTGAAGGTGTTTATCAGTTCTCGAGGTTTCTGGTGGATCTTTTTGTGTAAAATCACACCATCTGCAAATAGGAATAATTTCACTTCTTGCCTGAAAATAAATCCCCAAGTTCTCATTCTCTGTCAAGCAACCTGGATCACCAATGACAACCTCACTACAATAGTAGCTCTAACCAATGATTTTGCAATCTGAGCTTTCTCTTTCTCTGTCTCTCTCCCTTCCACACACACACACACATCTCACCAATATGGGGCTGTTGGAACACTCATTGGCATTATTCCATCCCATTGACACTTCTAAAAATCTGCAGTTCTGAAGACAGAACTTCACAACTTACTTCAATTTTCTTTTGCTACATGCCACATGCCTTCTTGATGGATACAGAATCTTCTAGATGTATTCTTTGTGTCTCTATATTTCTTCTTCACTGACTCTTAATTCTTACCCCTTTTGTACTGTACTCTAGCGGAATTTCATGACTCAATCTCCTAGTCTGTTAATTTTCTCTTAAGGAGTCATCTACTTGCATTTCTGCCTTGCCAATTTTTACTTACTGTTAATGTTTAAGACCCAAGACCCAAGATGACTGTTTATGAGGCTAACTTTGTTCCCTTGCCTATTTAAAGTTACTGTTCTAATTCTTTCTTATGTGCATTGATTTTACTTCTTAAACGTACGTTTGTATGAGTTCTATCTTTCATTGAAATTATTTATTTGTTTAGTTATTGGGTGGGTGCCACGATATAGCCCTGACTGACTTAGAATTTCTGGTCCTCCTGCCTCAGCTTCGCAAATGCATGCACTTGTGAAAGTGTGTATTCTACCACATTTGATTCATTCTGTTTATCTTCTTGAAATGTGAGTTTAATTGAACTCTCTACCCCCTCTTGTTGATGAGTGTCTGTCTGATGAGAGAAATATGTACTTCAAGATGTTCTATTTAGACAGTAGTAATATTCTGCCTTGGATTATAGTATTCTTTTTTTCTTTTTTGAGATTTCCATTTTCTGTCTTTCCTAAGGATTTGAAGACAAAACAAGTGGTTTGTGCATATGCCAATCTAATCTTTCCCCTGCTGCTTTCTAATTAAGTTTTTATGTTTACTATGCTTTAATGTGGTCCTTGAGCAGTTTGTCACAGAGCTGTCCTCTGTGTGCCTTCAGGAAGTTAGTACTAGTACTGTGGTAGTTTTGCATGACAGAGGAAACGCTGACATTTCAGTTGACAGCCATTAAAAATAATAAGTGTGTGACATTTTGTTTATGATTTAACAAATAAAGCTTGCCTGAAGATTAGACTACCAAGCTAGCCACACCAATTAGCCATTAAAGGTGGTACATACCTTTAATCCTAGCACTCTTGAAACAGGCAGAAGGGTCTCTGTTAGTTAAGGCCACCCTGGGATACATGAAATTGATTGAGTATAAAAGAGAAACAGTGCTCACACAAGGATTATCCCAGCACTTGGAGTGGTGCACCTTTATTCCCAGCACTAAAGAGGTGGAGACCCTTCACCTGTGCTCCAATAAATAATCCCAACCAAGCCCACTGGATCCCCAAAGAGAAAGAAGAAATGGAACAGAGGGAGAGACGGCAGCAGGACAGGGAAGCAGATGGAGGAAATAGATCAACAGGAGGCAGGGGACAAGGCAGAGTACTGGGGATGAGAACCATAAAAATACATAAATAAAAATTTCACAGTGAAGCAACTAATGATGTGATAATAAAAATACAAACACGAAAAATTGTCTGCCAACACAAAATGCTACATTACCAAGCAAGCATGTTAAAAAGCAACTGTACAGAGTTCCCGATTGCCCAGAGGATGATGACTTATGGGGAAAATATATATCAGCAAGTAACATAAAACTGGTTTAGACAAGTAAGTCTGTGTATGAGATGATTTTAGAACATCCTTACTATTTTGTCTTCTGTGGTTTCATAATGAGTGTGACATTATAAATAATGACATGTGTCTAAAAGAACTCTTTAAGTAAATATGAAATAAGTGTTTTGTGATTTGAAAAACAAAACAAAACAGCAGTGTTATCATGCCATAAAATAAGGAGTGGCATTTTCTTCTCTAAGTGTACCTTGAAATTGGTACATTAGATTATTTGAATTTGGTATTAGGCTGAAAGTTAAAAGTTATCTTTAACCACACTAGCCTCTGTGAAAGGGAGGGTAAATTGTGGTTCAAATGAGAACCTTCTGTTCAGGCAGAAGTGAAGGAGATGGAGCATGCCCATATCTAATGGCTTGTAAACTGTAAAGTCTTTGCCTAAGGTCCCCTTCCCATGAAGTGTGAAGAGTACCTACCGAGACCTGAATGATTGATTGCCTTCTGGTCCAGATTAGGAAAACCTCAGTCATAGTCATTTGAATTTAAGGTGATGTTGACCAGGTAAAGATGCTGGAAATGCCACCATAGAGGATGATATCTCCTACACAGGTCTTGAATAGCTTCATGAGGCTACATCTTGTCTCTCTTGTCCTGTAAAGGCAAGCAGTGGTATACAAGGCAGGGTTAGAGTAGGTTGGCCATCTCAGAGAAGGTATCAGCGGGTAATCAATCATCCTTGGTACTTTGGCTTTGTTGTAGAAGGAATTAGAAATCATTACCTGGGTTTCATAAGTAGATCTAGTCATGATTTAGTAATGTGTAAGGAAGATAACCATGGAGCATGAAGGTTGCACTGGGGCTGGAGAGGCAGCAAGCTGTAAGAGGAAAGGACTAGGCACATGGAGTAGTGCAGGCATGAAAGGATATGGCCCTCAGACGTGAGGCAGGAGCATTTCAACTAGATTGTTACTAAGATTAAATGGGTCTGTGGTATCTGCACATAGCAATTCTCAGGTCTCATCTCTCCTTGCCCATATATCACATCTATCTTTACTGGGAGGTTTCTGTATCAGCCTTCTTGTCAGCTGGCTCTCACCATCCTCCTCCCCCAGCTCTGCTGGTATGAGCTGATATTATCACATTCAGAAAGCTGCTGGGGACTGGCCTTCATCTCCAACTGTCAGTTTCCTTTGAGCAGAGGTCCCTCAGAACACTGAAGCTCACTTAAAAGCAAGCATAAATAAAAATCGATCCACCCTGCTAGGCACACCCAAGGTGAGACCCTGTGTCTCTCTCAAAGTGGAGATTCTTGAAGATGATTTATCCACGGTCAGAAATGATAGGATCAGAAAGAAGTAAGGTGGCAAATTTATCCCATATATTCTTATTCACACACACACACACACACACACACACACTACATTCCTTATTTCTGAGCTACATCTTCCAGAAAACAAACTGCAAGTTCTCTCTGGCTGTCACTAAAGGCATTCCAGGTGCTCTGGCAAATGTTTGACACCATGGTGCTTTGACACATTCTAGTAAAAATGACGGACTCCATTTAAACTCAAATGGGATTCCTTAACCTGTGCTCACGTGGACATTCCTGGACTGATTTGGGCATTGTGAGAAGCCCACCACCACACACACACTCAATGAGGGAAACAGCATTTTGAGCTTGCCTGCCTGCAGGACCCCACCTGGGATGAGCTCCCTAGTCTTGATTTCAGTCTTTCTGAGTTGTGCTTCCTTCCCCGGGTTTCATCTCCTAGCAACTCAGGAAGTGAGCAGTTTATCCTCCTTTCTGGTGGAGGCCCTTCTTGTTAAGGACAATGTACTCAGACGGATGCTTCATATGGGGACTTATTTCCATGGACATTAACCCTTCACACGCATGGTTTCCCCCTGCTGTTTTGAAGCCATATTCCAGTAACTACAAATAATTCTATTCATTTAATTAAATAAATGAGAGGATCATGTGAAATGCTGCATGAATTAAGATTCAGCCCAGGTATAGGGGATACATAATATATGAGAATACATATGGTTATATAGTACATATAATTAAATATACCACATATAGGATTATGATGTATAGGGTGGTATATTATCCTATAAAGTATAGTGAATACATTATTATACATAAATGTATACATATATGTGCAAATATGAAGAAAGAGAATGGAGATTTGGCTTGTGAGATTGGAGAATAGGAAACACACTGTCCATAAGCTCAAGTCCCACTGCTGATCCAAATTCCATGTGGATTAAAAATGCTGGATCCAAGGCATTCAGTGGCATAAAAGCCAAGTCCAAGAGAAGATGGAGGAGGAGGGGAGACCTATACCTCACTCCTGCACACAGAAAGAAAGGGTTCTAAGACTCCTCATAGTCACCTCGTTCTGTCCCTACCCATACAATGTAGGGCAATGCACTTTATTAAGTTCATAGATTCAAATGTGGATTCCAGCTAGAAACATGTTGAAATGTTGAGATGAGAACATAGGAGATAGACAAACATCAGAGAGGCCAGACCAGGAGATTTCTTATGGACACTAAGAATCCTGCACATACTTTAGTATGTTCTTGCCATTACACTTTAGGTTAGCATAGCTATTGCAGCAATAGTAAGGGGGTGGTCATGGCTGAATGATTGCTGCCAGTACTTAGGTTGGGTAACAGTAGTTGGTAGGTTTCAGGACATGGGAATGGGGCAATCTGAAGAATCACCTCTAGGTAGAGCTACTAAAGTCCTACAGTGCATGATAAACAGAATAGGTCATAAGAAAGTGCAAGGACACAATGAACTAACTGCCAGTAGGTGCTAATATAAGCCAACTGGAAACAGGATCCAGGTCTGCTGTAGAATATTTGCATACTGTGTGAAGAAGTGTTTCTGTGATTGGTGTAACAAAAAGCTGAATGGCCAATAGCTGGGCAGGAGAGATAAATGGGACTTCTAGGCATAGAGAAGAAGAGGAGATAATCAAGGCATGTGGGAAACACCAACAGAACAAATTGGACCTATAGACAGAGGAAAGGTGACTAAGCCATGTGATAGAAGTTATAAGAGCTAGTTAGAAAAAACAAAATCTAAGATCAAGCTTTCATAATTAATAAGTCATTTCCATGTCATTATTTGTGAGCTGGTGGCCCAAAGGGCAGTCTGGCTATACAGGTCTTCCAGCATCATTAAACCATCTGGTGAATGCCCTGTGCCCCTAGAATTAATCACACTCTTCTTGTTACACCAAGGAAAATGTCTATTGTGAGAAAGAGCTAGGGAACATGACCAGGTAAGGCTGAGTCTCTTTGGAGGGTGATAATTCCCAGGGAGCCATCTCTGCAGCTGTGATCATCCCCAAAGTCTGGTCCATGGGTGCTGAAGCATTTTTTCCTTGGAGAACAGATGATAGAGTTAACAAATAGAGTTTAACTTATGCCTCAATGGCCATACTTCCCTGTACATGCCTGACCTCCTCTGACTTTGGAAGCTAGGCAGGGTCATGCCTAAGCTGTACTTGGATGACAGTTCAACTTAGAAATCAGGCATGGTTGGAGATGAACAATACCTAATAATAAACATAAAAGATGTTGAGTCTTGCAATAACATTTACTTAAGACTCAAGTTATTTCTGGAATCGCTGTGTCCTATATCCAGGCATCTCATCTCTAAGAAGATACAAGATGGTTATAGATGAGGGGGAAGATGAGTAAGCAGTCCTGCTTGCCTGCAATGGTGTAGACTTTACTTGTAGTTTCCTGAAATAATATTTAAGAGTGGAAGATTGTCAGGGCAATGAAGTGACTTTCAGATCTTTAACTTAGAAGTGTCTTATGTGAAGGTGACAATTTTCTCTAGCATTCCTTCTCTGCTACCTATCAGATGACAGTAATATATATCCCAGCATAACTGTGGCTGCCCAGCCTAGTATACCACATCTGGAAAGTAGAAATTATCATAGTTCAGACCCTGGGGAGAAATTGTAAGAGAGCATGGTTGAAAAATCACCATGGAATATGGCAAAACAAGTGATAGATGTATGACTGGGAAAGTGATCAATCTGCTCTCTAAATTCCAGCTTGCCTAGCTGTAAAACTGGGAAAACTTGGAGAAATTTATAAACACTCATAACTGCAATAGACCTGCATGGAGAGAGATAGGAACAAGGTGCTGTCTGAAAGAGGCATTTCTCATGCACAAGATGTCCTGGTGGGCAGACCCAGAGGATACCAGCTCAGCATGTCTCTGACAAGCAGGAAGGTGACTAACCTGAGAGGCATCGTGGGGCCAGGACCTGGCTCTTTCCCATGTGCATGGTTCTTTTGTTTTTTCTTCTCCATGTTAATGGTTATAATTAAAGGTTGAGGCCACAGCCTTCCTCTTTACATGGAACAAGGCTCAGGAGCTGGGAATGTGTATAGGGTATCCTTGCTTTCAGTTTGGTACAGAGTTCTGATCCTCTGATCTTGCATGCAACAAACTGAGGTATCTTGACATTTTAGATGATGAAGTGATGGGAATACAAGCTGCTTGCTGTGAAAAACAGGATTCCGACAGAAAGGATTTGTTTTGAGAGAAAAAAAAATACTCAGTTCTTTGATCTATCCACATCTCAATTGCTCCATAGATACAATGTGTCTATGAAACTAGCTTTTGCCCTGAATGAGCCCTGGTTCTTGTGCCTTCTCTTGGGCTGGTTTCCTTCTGTTTGCCTTCTCCAACTCCAATGTGTTAGTTTTTGTTTTATCATATTTTATTATTGTCCCTTAGAATCCTCTTTATTCCCAATGAGAAACAGAAAAGGAATGGAATCAGATCAAGGGGAATAGGGGAGTAGAGGGACTGGAAACTAATCAGGATACAGTTTGTGATGAATGAAAAGAGGAAAAAATAAAAATTCTAATTAAAAAATAGATACATAGAAACAAAAAAGTTAAGAAACTAACATTTGCATAATGTACACTGAAGACAGATCATTCTATCATCATGGAATTCTTCTACAAGATACTACTCTATTTCAGCAGGAGGTGATTAAAAAGTGACGGAAAGAGGAATTTTATAAAGAAGTGACATGATTTCTGTAACAGACATTTTCCCTTTGAAGTCAATTCATTTTGACTCACCTGCCAGAACTCCCATTTTGCACTTAGAAAGCCCCCCTTCCACCACTTACTAGCCAAGAACTGTGGAGGAGATGTGTAATTCTTAATTTTTGTATTATTTGATTTACTGTGTGTCCACAGTAAATAAGTAGGGGGAGAGAGAGGGAGACAAAACAAAAGAAGGAGGGAGAAACAGACAGACAGAAGGGACATGATGGGAGATGTCATTCTGTAAATATGTTTCTCGTATTGGTTACTGAATAAAGCACTGTTAGCCAATAGGAAAGCAAGATAGGTGGGACTAGGAGACAAGGAGGTTTCTGGGAGAGGTAGGAGAGAGTCAGCATGTAAGACCAAGAGAACAGAGATCTAGATCCCTTCTCCAGTAAGATAAGACCATGTGGAAACACTTAGATTAATAGAAATGGGTTAATATTTAAGACAAAGCTAGCCAATAAGAAATGCTAGTAACAGGCCAACAGCTTTATATCTAATACAGCGTCTCTATATGTTATTTGGGGCTGGCAGGGCTCTGGGACAGGCAGATGGAAAAACAACTCGTAACAGGGACAACATATAGGAACTGGTTCCTTCCTTCCACTTTTAGATGTGGGTTCTAGATTTTGAACTCAGGCCAACAATCTGTGCCTGTACCTACTGAGCAACCTCACCAGTCCTTAACCCTTTTAGAGTGAGTTTTCTGAATCTTAAGGTGAAGATGTGCAAATAAGTGTTATTCATTCCTCCTGCTTTCCTACTTTACCTTGTAGCTTATGAAGACGAGGTAGTAGTGCTCTCCTCCCTTCTGTTTCTCTTGCATGTACCAAGAAATCAGGAACACAGAAGATGATTAGCAAATATTGGACGTGTAAATGCAATAAATAACACAGAAATGAATTACTTAAAGTTAGTGAGACCATATTCTGTGGCATATTACAGGGCTATGCATGAGTAAGATCTGGACTTTACACTATGTCTGAAATGGAATCAGAGGATCCCAGTAGATTGTGAGATGGGTTATGATCAAAGTTCCAAAAGAACTATAGGGGAACAGACATCAAAGAACTGTAGGGTGATGTTTTACTCTTTTGGCTCTTTTGGGGAACCTGCCACCCAGCTCCCAAGTAAATCACACACAGAGGCTTATTCCTAGTTATGAGTTTTTGGCCTTAGCTTGTTTCTTGCCAGCTTTACTTAAGTTATTACATCTGTTTTTCCCTCTGGGCTTTTATCTTTCTTTTTACTCTGAGGCTGGGTGGGTAGCCCCTGATGTCCTCTTCTCCTTGTTTTCTCATTCTGTTTATCTCTCTGCCTACCAGCTCCACCCATCCTTGCTCCTGCCTCACTATAGGCCATTCAGCTCTTTATTAGGGCCATCAAGTGTGTCAGACAGGCCAAGAATCACAGCTTCACAGAGTTAAACAAATGTAGCATAAACAAAAGTCACACACCTTAAAACAATATTCTACCACACAGAACATATTCAACCAAGCCAGAAATAGGGGCAGTAAGCCAACAGCTTACTGGAGTGTTTTAAATCTGGTAGCTATAAGGAGAGCAAGGCATGCAGTAGGACTGGGTCTTCTGCACTGATATCAGTACTGAAAGCCCCTCCTCAGAGCCACTGGATTTGTTAAGTATAAAAGTCTTCTTCCCATTATCCAGATATAGACGAGAAAGGAATCAAAGTAATCAAAGATAGTAAGACAGTGCAGCCATTGAACACATCTAGAAAACAATGATGTGCAGGAGGGACTGGGTCACAGCAGGCTAAACTGTCCCCCTAAATGACCACAGGAAGTAAAAGATGTGTGATAGAGCTGTGAAACAAGGACTAAATGTTCTAACTTCCCAGAGAAAGGAGTTACTGGAACAACAGCTCATGACCAATAGCCCCATTGGCCTTCCTGGGGGTAGAGAAGGTTCTGAGAGACACAAAGAGAACAAAGTTAGGTAGTCCCTTGAAGATAAATTACTAAGGTTAGCTGTAGTTGGATCTAAGATTCCAAAGTGCCTATGGCTGATACTTTAAAGAAAACAGGCAAAAGCACAGAAAAAATGATTTGAAATGGCCATTTGAGAATTATAAAAAGGAAAATATAACAAATTAAGACTCAAATGTATTTAAGTATCAGATGGCAGATGGCAGAAAACATGGAAACTGTAGTAAAGAGTAGAGAGAAAATAGATTAAATGGACAAGCAGAACAAGCCTCTTAAGAACTTGGTATGATGGTGCATGCATGTAGTCCCAATACTCAAAGAGGTCTCTGTAAGTTTGAGGTCAGCTTCAACTCCATCTTCATATAGAACTCTAAGCCAGCCAGCCCTACCTGGTGAGACCCTGTCTTATAAGGTAAACAGTCACAGTAACCAAAAGCTCCAACAAACAAACAGAGAACCACAGTTCATTAAAAATATAAGCATTCATTTGTAGACAGAAAGTTTTAGAAGCATACTACAACAAAGAGTATCTGAAGACATTATAGCCTAGGATTTTTCCAAACTGATGAAAGACATCCATTCATATATTCAGTAAATCCCACCTTCATAAATACAAAAGAAATCAACACAAAGCTGTCTGGAGTTTCATGTGCAATAAAAAATATCCCTGAGACATGAAAATGAAATAAGAATAATCCTGTGAATAAAGGCTTAGAAAATAAAAACCATCTATGAGAGAGAAACCAGCTCTTGCTGGAGAGAGTAGAGAACACTGTGGTTGGATATGAAGCTAGACGCATCAGCACTGACAGGGAAAATACAGAAAGTAAGCACCTTGGAAACGTGGATGAAAAAGTCTTGCAGTCTGACTCAGAATCAATTCAGAAATGGGATGAGGACATAAAAGTGCTTCATGCATGGATCATGAGTGTGGAAGATGCAAGAACAAAATGTAACTGCAATACAATAAGGTGCAGGGCATGATCTGGCTGTCCTCTGAAAGAAAAGCCAAAGAATGTAATGTACCACCAGCAAGAGGATAAAATGGAGAAACAGTTTCCCAACATTAATGGATAAATAGCAACTCTTGGATGGAACGAGACTGGGGAATTGCATTTTCTACATAGATGACTAGAACTCATGCAGAAAGGCATCTCCATGAAGTCACCACAACCATCACAGAAGTTTATCTGGGCCCATGATGCTCTAGAGGACTTCTTGGTCCAATGGTCTAGGATGATAGACTTCTGAGGACCAGAAGTTTTATTTCAGACAAAGTAATAAGTTCAAATATAATCTGAGTTCTCTATAAACAAATAGAAGGAATACAGGATTAGTGCTATTTTCAATCTTGTAAGATTGCACTAATTCAGGCAGTCTGAGAATGTTTCCACAGTAAGATGGCTGCTAACTGTTTTTCTCCCTTTTCTCCAAAAGTCACATCTGGCCAATCATTGCATCACATCTGGAAACCTCTCACCTGGCTCATAACTTGTCAGATGACTCAGTGGGGTTGAGAACATGCCATCCTCCAAGGTCAGACTCACTGTTTCCTTTCAAATCCACTCAGCCTTTAATAGCAAAACTGATGCACTGGCAAACCACAAGGACATGGTCAGTGCACGCTGGAGACAGAGAACTCTTAGTATTATTGCTTTCCAGAGGCAATTGTGGATCCAGGGGCACAGATTATGTGGGAGGGACAGAATGCTGAATGGCCACTTTTGTGACTTCCAAGGAGTGTTCTGCCTGTAAAAGCTTTCCATCCTCCCACTTGAGGGTTCTTCTCAGGGTCAGACATTTTGGAAAGTAATACAATATATAGTGAGCAAAGACACAAAAGGTATCAAATAGATCCCTGCCTAAAAGGAGACCACCCCAGTTCACACAACACTACAAATCCTTTCACTTACCACTTAATTCAAATGATCAAATGGCCTTCTGTGAATGGAGCCAGAAAACTTGCCTTCTCTGAGGACAAGGCATTTAGGATCTCTTCACAGGGAACTCTCACTGCTAGGGTATTTAATGAAGGAATTAAACACCACTACTTCTCCTAGGACTTCTAGTCTGCCAGAAGCTGAACAAGGTACTTCACCATCCCAATAACTAGTATTCCATTTGCCTGTGCCTGTGTGTCTTCTTCTTGTCTTGGTTTCTTTGTTTGTTGCTCTGACAAATACTCTGACATAAGCAACTTAGAATAGAAAGGGTTTGTTATAATTCACAGTTCAAGGTGGGGAGTCAAGGCAGCAGGATCCTGAAGCATCTTGCCATATGATGTCCATAGTCAGAAGACAGCCGTGAACAAACGCACACTAATGCTGTGTTTAGGATTTCCCACTGAGGGCGAGGATCTCCCACTCAGGAGGATGTATCTTCCTACACCTACTCCATAGGCAAGATGGTCCCCCACAGATAAGCCAAAGGGTCCATCTCCTGGCCGATTCTAGATTGTATCAAGCATATAACTGGCAAGAAAACTACACCTCCCATATTAGGTGGTAGATTCTTTGAAAGCAGGGAGTTCATTCAAAATCCTGTCTTGTCAGCTCAGAACCTGGCACTTCCTAAGTACTTAGTCTGGGAATAAAAAGAGAAAGGGGAAAGGGACTCTGAACAAAGTATCCTATGCTAACTTCCCAAAATAGAATTTTTACTTATTTTCTAAGTAGAGGAGGAAAAAAGAAAGAACAGATGGATTCGGTAACCAGCAGTCAAGCTTGAAAAGCCAATGTTCAAATTATTACTCAGTCATCCTCCTAGGCTATGAGGGAAGACTAGAAAACCCTGTGTAGCATCCAAATGTTACCAATGGCTTCAAACGCTAAACTTAAATTTACTTCTTCTTCTCACTCCCTGCCCTCCTACTCCTAAAGCAACAACTAAGCTCAGAGCCTCTGTATTATAATCTATCCCACCCTTGTGCTACATAGAGTGCTTGTCTTTGTATATAATGTGTTCTCATTGGAAATCATTATTTATCTTTTAAAATTCATCTTAAAAATTGCTTCAGCTCTGAAACCATCCCCAGGCACAATTGCTTTTCTTCTCTCCGTGTTCACATTACTCTGTGTGCCACAATTATTTTAACACTTGTCAGCCTCATTTTTAATCACTTGTTTTTAGTGTCTTCACTATGCAATGCATGGGCTGTGAAAAACAAAGACAACGTAACACAAACCCTGTGTTTTCTTTATTTCTAAATCTCTGGTGTCTGGAATTTCTGTGGCCCCTTGCATTAACTAAACAGTAAAACACAGACTAAATAAGTACTGGGCAAAGATGATGTGTGTTTGTCTCCCACAAAGAACCTACAGTGGTGGTTCTCAATCTTCCTAATGCTGTGACCCTTTAATACACTTCCTCATGTTGGGGTAACCCCTAGCCATACAATTATTCTCATTGGTACATTGTAACTGTAATTTTGCTACTGTTGTGACTCATAATGTAAATATCTGTGTTTTAGGTGTTCCCTTAGGTGACCCCTGTGGAAGGGTGTTCAAACCTCCCCACCCAAAGAGGTTGCAACCCACAGGCTGAGAAGCTACAACTTAGGGAGAGGAGGGCTCATTTCTTCTCACACTAGATAGTACATCACTCAGGGAAGCTCTGGGAGTAACTCGAGGCAGGTTCCTAGAAGTCAAAACCAAAGCAGAGACCATAAAGGAACACTGCTCGTGGTACTGCTCACTGTCTGCTCCCACTGCTCATTGTCTGCTCCTGTTGTCTTGCTTAAGCTGCTTTTCTCTTATAGCCAAGGCCCATCTGACTAGGGATGACACTGCCCACACTGGGACTGGTCCTTCTGTAGAATTAAGACAATGACCCATGGACATGCCCACAGGCAAATCTCATGGAGGCAATTTCTCAATTGAAACTTGCTTCCCAGGTAATTCAAGATTGTATCACATTGAACACAAACTTTTCAACACAGTAAATAACCAGAATATTGGGAACTCAAGTGGCACCAAGATTGCCTCATCCCCTTTTATATTATGAAATGCCTGCCAAACTTAAAAACAGACAAACAAACAAACAAAAACCAAAATTACCTATGTTGATGGTAGTCATCACAAGCATAAGAAGGGAAAAAGAGTATGGTGGGTCCTCAAAAAGTATAAAATGAAAAAAAGTACCATGCAATCTAATAATCACCACCTTGGATATATAGCTGAAGAAGACAAGGCCAGAATGGCAAAGCTTTCCACATTGTAGCACTATTCATAATAGCCAAGATATGCAATCAACGTAAATATCCCCTAGTGGCTGAATAGATAAGTAAAATGAATTGCTATCAATGTAAATGGAACTTGAAGACACTTTGTTCAATAAAGTCAACCAGATACAGAAAGACAAACACCATCTGATCTTAGTTATATATACAATTTAAAGGGGGCTGAGTAGTAGTTACCAGACTGTGAGGAGAGAAGGGACATGGACAGATATTGGCTAAGTGGTACTGTTATAGTTGCATTTCTGTTGCTATATAGCTAAAAAACACCCTGAAACCCTCCCCCAATAGATGTGAGCATTTGATCTCGGAAAAACATCCCATGTAGTTTCTACAAACCCCATTGCCTGTGATGTGAGCTGTAAAGACCCTGTATCTCAGCAGCACATTGGGATTCTTTCCTTGAATCTCAGCACTTGGAAGGCCAGGAAGGAAAGATCCTGAGTTCAAGGCCAACTTGGGTTGTGCAGTGACATTCTGTTTCAAAAGCAACTAAATAATTTCACATAAAAAAAAAAAAACAAAAAAACAAACTTTATACCCCTCCTCTGATTAATTCTTGCAATGCCTTCTATGTTGGCTAGTTTTCACTGCCAACTTGACACAATATAGAATTACCAGGGAAGAGGGTTTTAGTGAGAAATTATCTAGATCATTTTGGCCTCTGGCATGTTCATGGGACATGGTCTTGATAATTAATGGATGTAAGAAGAACCATTCTGGATGTTGGTGGCACCGTTTCAAGGGTTGGGCTCTGCTCTGTGAGAGCAAAGAAAGATAGGAGCTAAGCCTAAGAGAGCAAACATGGCGCATTCATTTCTCCCAGCTCTGACTACACAAGTGGTGTGACCAGGGCCTCAACCCCTTCCTCTGTGACTTCTCTCAAATTACAAAATGTAACCTGAAACTCTACTCTAAACTGACATAAATCCCTTCCTTCCTTCCTTCCTTCCTTCCTTCCTTCCGTTGATTTTTGTCTGGGAATATTATCATGTGACAGAAAAAGAAGAAAAAAAACACCCTTCTTTTACAGGGTTAGATGTGAAGTAGAGGCTAAGGTTTCTGCTCTCTGTCACATTGGTTCAGGCTTTGGAGTTGCTTGTTTCATTTTCTCACAGGGATTGGACAGAAGAAAAGCGATGACTTCAGAACTTATCCTTTCCATTGCATGACCAGTTTGGAAAGGGTAGGTCTTGTCACAGTGAGTTGGAGGCACCCCTCTCCATAGCAGTGATCTGTCTGTGAGGGTGAATATCCTGTGGTTTGATAGTGTGATTTTTTTTTTTTCAGTTGTGGCCTTGGAGTCTGGCATGTCTGTCCCAGGACATTCTTCTCCACCAGATTGGCTAATGCTGCTCAGGGCATAATTCTACAATACCTAACAGATACCTCTGGGTTTCAATCTCTTCAGCTGTATGGTGAGTAAGGCACAAAATCAGTATGCTTCCATGCCATTCACATCTTGTCACATGTGTGTCTATACATCTAAATCTATGTCATTTCTCTACACACACACACACACACACACACACACTCAATGCTGTGTGCCCGCATGTGTTGCAGTGTCCTCGGGTCTTCTAGTGGATGTCATAAGAGAAATTCTATCATTGGAGAGAAGGGAGGGTCCTTGCTTGACGTGTTACCCTTCAGAGTTGTTTCTAAGCCAAAGATTTTTTAGATGACTGTGACGAGGAAGACTGAGTCACAGAGGCTTTCTGGTTCTATTTTGGGAACCCCGTGGGAGGCAGTGTGGTGTTGGGGAGGAGAGCAGGCCACTGGAGTCACCCTGGCCTGGGTTGTAACTTGACTCAAGCTTACCAGCTGTGGGAGACTGAAAAACTGCTCTGAGTCTGAGCTCACCCTCTTTCCCTGTGAAATGGGTTATTCAGTTATTTAAAAGGCTCACAGGACACACCAGCAGGACACTCTGTGGTGCAGGGACAGTGCAGAACATAACCTTCTGGATGGAACACACTCTCAGGAAGTGTCATAGTCCTGAAGCTTCACAGATTCTGAAGGTGCAGGACACTATATCTCTTCTAACAAAAGTGGGTTTACTTCTGTTAATACTGTAAGAATGTAGCCACATATCCACCTTAATGTTCAAAGGTATCCAGTATATTATTCAGAAAAAAAAAATGTGTCAATTATACCAGCCTACCCTTAGTCCCCTCACATCTAGAATATAAATAATATCGGCTTCATTGTTTGGGAAGCAAACTTGTTGAATTTGAATAAGGTTCAAATATATCTATTCTCTTCGAAATCAGATGGGTGCTGTGTGCTTACTCTATTGTATGCCACATGAGCTCTGTCTATCAAAATGCTAACTAGTATTTATTGAATTTTACTGTGGTCCAGGCTCTTGGCTAAAGATTCTGTATATTCCCTAAAACAACATGTAGGTGTCTTGTCAATGGACTTGTAATGGGAGCCACACCTCCTTGGGCATGGCCTCAGACAAGGAGCTTTTCTTTGTGCTCAGTGGATCCCATAGGAAGAGCAAGGGACGCTCTGGTGGTTCTTTGTATTTTTCTGTAATTTTTCCCCAATGAACACCCAGTTATCATTTATCTTGGGTCTAGTGAAATAATTACATCCTTGCCTTCAGCAACATTCCAAGAAAATCCCATTGCTTCAATTCTGAGGATGAGGAATTCTTTGTAGGGATAGTTCAGGTAACCTTGTGGGCTTCCCACAGTTAGAAGCAGGATTCCATGCACCAAGTCTGTGCTTTCCCCAGGGCATGAGCCTGGGCTCTTGGTCTCTTTTACTGCGGAGCCAGATGGACTTCCAGGATGCCTGTCCTTGAGAATGTGATCAGTGAAGGGAACTGACTTGAGGCAGATTCTCTGAGCTGTGGTAGAGATGCACCACCTATCCAGATTCAGCTTGCCCTAAACTCAATTTAGACATTAAATTCCTTTGCCTAAATGAAATACCTAACAAGCAGGAATTGGGGTAAGCACAGGTTTGAAAAGGAGAATCCCAAGCCCTCCAAGAACACAGTTTAAAGCAAATCATGGCTGCCATGCTATTTTTGTTGCCTCTGTATTTGAGACTACCATCTAGAAAGCACAATTCAAATATTTTAAATCCACAACAACTGTTTCTTTTCCCTTGAACCATTGGTAGTTCTTTTGACGCACTTGTGGCCCCACTCACTTAGACTGGTGGCTTGGGAACTGTTACTGGTGAACTCCAAACCAGATGCCTCTCAGGGAAGCAGCCATTGGGGGAGCAATGGGTGACATCTACATGACAAGGCCCAAGATGGAATCAGCAAAGATTTCTGATCCATGTTCCATGTTCCTATATTTCTGTTTAGACATAAAAACCAGACAGGAAGCATGCACCTGTCCCTCAGACCAGAAAATCAGGGTCTAACATCTGTTCTGGTGGCTTCATCCTGCCTGTGGCTTTGAGCTGGCTGGTTCCTTCCTCTTTTTTCCATAATTGGCTCTTCCATTATCAAGTGACTTCACAAGCCACCAGTTCTTTGATTCCCTTTGCAACTGTGTGTGGCATGCATTCCTTCATCCATGTTTCTTCAGAGTTTGCATTCACAAGTGCTGTCTACTGCCCCCCACCCAGCCGGCAGGGAGGGTCTTCACCCAGTTTCCTGTGCTATGTGTATTTAGTACTCATTTCCTTGGAGAAGACACCGAGGATAGCTATAATGGTCACATTCAATTTTTGAATGTACATTCTTTTATGAATTGGAGGTCACCGATTGTCAGACTTGGGCAAGGTTCTCAGAAGAACTGCACTTTAACCTGCTGACAGAGAGCTCTGTAGATTTCACAAACATGCCACGAGATTCTCAACTGTGCAGGACCTTTCTAGACCTCCCTAGAACCCATCGAGGTAGACTGTCCCTCTCAGCAATAATTGCTTTCACTTCTTACTACTTTCATATTTGTAAGTGCCCCAGGTCTGAGCTGTCAGAGCCCATGCCCCACCCTCAGAGAGCCCAGTAGGAAGTGGGCGCAAAGATGTGTGTGCTTAGACCTCTACCCCACACCTGTCTGTCTGGCAGTTAGTCCCTGGGTAGGCTTGAGGTAGTCATCACTTCTGAGAGAAGTGCTGGGAGTGAGAGAGGGTGTTGGGGTGCCTCTTTACAGGATACCAGCTTTACTGAGATGTAATTCATATACCCATACAATTGCTATTAATTTTGAGCATTAACTTTCAACCCCAAGCCTCAGTGCATACTAGGCAAATGCTCTGCCACAGAGCTATGTGCCTGATTCACAGATTCACATGACTCTAAGTCTTCTCCCTCGGCCTCTTTTTTTTTTTTTTTTTTTTTTTTTTTAATTTTATAATTTTGAATGTGGCCTGCAGGGCAACACTGATTTGCAAACACCCCACCCCCCACCCCCCACCCCCACCCCAAGCTTTTGGAATGAGTTACCCTGACCTTCTCTTGCCTGTTCAGCCAGCACTGGGCAGGAAGGGGAAGGGTGGAGGAGAGTTCCCACCCTTTCCTGCATAACAACATGGGCCTCAAACCTGCGCAAGCTACCCAAACAGCCAACAAAAAGAACAGTGTCTTCATGTGACTCTCGTACTGCTCTCTGCCTGATTCCTCACTTGAAATCATCTTTTAAATCCTCAAATTGTGCTGTGATTTTTTTTTCTTTCAACGAGGCAAAATTGCCTCATTATTTGCAAGAGTGTATCAATAATATAAAAATAGTCCATGGGAGAAAGCCACATCAATGAATGCCCACATTTTGTTCAGCTCTAGACAATGGCTGCTAAAAAGAGCCATTTCCACTAATTTAACATATTTTCTGCCATGCGAAGTACCTTCCCTCCATCTGGAGAGAAGAGAGGCACTCAGATTGGTTAGGGCAATCTGTGAGCCTTTTATTTGGACCCAGTATTATTGCCATTTTTAAAAAAAATAACCCTGTTTATCATATTTCAAGGGGCTCCAGACCAAAATTATAGCAAGATGACAGCTGATGAATCATGGAGAGCAAGGGCTGAAGACAGCTAGAGCTGGCTACTGCCACCTGAGAAAGGCCACGCCCAACCCCAACCCCCTGGACTGCAGGGAAGGGGTCAGGAAGATATAGGAACTCTCTTAGAGGCCTGTATGACTCTCTTTAGCTTGTTCTACTCAGTTTCTTCTCAGGACCCCTGTTTTCTCACCTGCACACTGCAAAGACGGCTCCCCCATAGGTAGATGTCCCTAGAGCCTTTCAACATTTCTCAAGACTGCTTGACAAAGGTGAGCCTCGGCCTCCGTGTTCCCACAGGAGCGCACACACAGGCTGGAGACCCCAATTTCATTTCTCCCTCCTTCCTTTCCCTTGTTTTAGAATCCAAGCTTTTTTTTTTTTTTTTTTTTTTTTTTTTTTTAATAGGGAGAGAGTAGCAAAACCACTTGCATCCCCAGTTTCTGCTTCTTCCCGCCCCGGCAAGCTCAGATTTCACTGAATGGAGACTCTCCTCTCCAACCAGAAACGCTTAAGGCGAGCTCACTGTGGGAATAAAGATGACTCATAGCTCACCCTGAGCAGCCAAGTGAGAAAGTAAGAGAGGGAGGCACTTTAGTGTTAATTGTTACAGGGGCTTTTGTTGCCACTTTAGGAAGTTAGCATCAGAATGCAGGGCGGGGAGTTCAGGTCTTTGGACTAGTTAGATGAAACCTGCAATCACAAAGGGGTGAAGCCAGGTTCATTAGCCACAGGGCACCGAGTTCAGGAGGCTCCCACCTACCTTCATGAGTAGAAGAGAAACTGAAACAGAGTGGAAAGACCAACCCTGTAGAAAAGAAAGGAGAGTAGGGGCTAGGAGATGCTTGTCCTGCCAGCATAAGGAACTGAAGCTGGACCCCAGCACCAACTATGAAAGTCAGGCTCAGCGTTATACATCTGTAATCTCAGTGCTGGGAGGGCTGAGGAGGTAGGTCCCTGAAGCCCACTGGCCAGCAAGCCTAGCTGAGTTAGTGAACTTCAAGGTGAGTGAGACCCTGTTTCAGGAAAGCGCCCTGGTTGCTTAGCAGTAAATAACACTACTAACTCTTGAAGAGAGTCGGGGTGTTATTTCCCAGCAGCCACATGGTAGCTAACTCCTGTGACTCCAGTTCCAAGGAATATGATGTCCTCTTCTGATTTCTGGGGACAACAGGCATGCACGTGATGCATATGCATACACGCAGGCAAAGCCCTCAGACACATAAAAAAAACTTTTAAAAAGGAAGGTGGAGAGCAAATGAGGAGAACACAGTGTCGACCTCATCCACAGAACAAACCCAGGAAGGACACTTTCCTAGTGGACAGTGTCTCTGTGGTAAAGTGGCTTCCCTGAGTTCACTGAGAACAGTATGGGTACATGTAAAGGCCCCAGAGCTGTCTCCTTAGCAGAGCAGAGCTCTGACGATGTCCCAGAAGCCTTGAGGGAGGTCTGTTTTAATATCACCAATCTGGGAGGCAAGCAGGGCTGCTGGGAGGATCACCGAGGGCCAAGGAGAATAGCAGGCCTCCTCAGGCCACACAAGAGGATGGGAAAGTGGGTGGGCATGGTTCCCCTGCATTTTCCGAGGGAAGGCTATATGAGGCTGAGTGAGATCAGGAAGCTGTGAGCTCGGGCCAGCCCTGAAGATGATTCAGAGGGCTCAGTGCTTGATCCTTTGATCCCCACAAAGAAACCTAGCCTTGGCTGGATGGAGGTGGATCTTTACCAAGGAGCTCCTGGCTACTTGTGCCCTCTCCAGATGCCTTCAGCTAAGGAGGAGAAGGAGAAGCAGCCCACAGAGACCTGCTCCGAGGTAATGAGCGGAAACAGAAAATGTAATTAGCATGTCTGCCCTGAGAAAGGAGAGCTAACTCTATTACCCTCGGCCTCCCTGCTTCCTCCATTATGAGTGATGGTGTTTCAATCACAATCCCCAAAGTATTTCCTTCAGGAAATATGTCAGGGTTCCGCAATAGGAAAGAAGGAAATGGAGCCATGAAAGTTTAATTTATTGTGGTGACTGCATTTGAAAGAGGAAAAAGAACAGGGCTGTAGGGGACTGGTGACAAACACAGCCCGGAGTCACCTGCTGTGATCAGGGAGTGTTTGTATAAAAGCCCAGCTTGGCTGGATGGCAAAGAAGAGGGGACTCCTGCCCTCCAAGACACCATTTTGTATTCTGGCTCCTACTGGCCTGCTTTGTAGGTGTTGTGATATAACAATGGTCCCCTGAGACATTCAGGAAGGAGAGCATTTGGTTGGAGGATGACCAACGGTCTGGCTCCAGCACCCTACAGGATTCAGGGCTGAATGAGAAGGATGTTTCCAGTGCACTCTAAAACCTCAGAGTGTGGTAATAGTAAAGGACTGGCTGCTAAAGTGACAGGGTTAGGGACTGAACTAACAGACTCCTACAGCAATCAAGGTGGGGAGCCTGCTGAGGAAATCAATAGGTTACCAGGATTCTGACTTGGGCTGGTCAGTGGTCCTCTTGGGGAGACATCACTTCCACAGACTGCAGAGGGGATAGAGACTCCTCCAACCCTGCATTCATGCATTCATCCATCCATCCATCCATTCATTCATGCTCCCACTCGAAGTGGAGCTGGCAATCCCCCCCAAGAATAAACCCCACCTGCACCATGAAGACAAAATAGGCTACTGGAGGAGACAGAATCAGGAAGTCAAGATAAAGGAGGAGGCGGGCTAAAGCAGAGGCTTAGCTCTACAGGAGGCTCTGGGATCTTGGCTATCAGCACAGGGGACTGTCTGCTAGAGGAAAGCAGGGATCTGACAGAGAAAGAGGCCTCTGCAGTGATTCTTAGGGAGGCTAGAGGGTTTCCTGGTGGATAAATGGGAACGGGTGCCTGCAGGAAAGCCAGAGACTCCATGATTTTGGGTCTGCCAGGATTGTTGTAGGGAGGGACAGGAGAGAGAAATTAAGAGTGTCATTCTGGTTGAGGGGTGGGAGAGGCATTTAACCCCGACTGTATTTGGAGACCTCAGGGAAGAGTTCAGCATGAGGGTGGCCTTAGAAAAACCCCATAAGTAAGAGGACTTTTTAGAGGAAGCCAGACGAGGGACAGAGACTAGAATCTGGAGTCCCACAGGAAGCCACAGAGTCATGTGAGAGAGATGTACAAGGTTGAACAAGGCAGAGGGAGCACACCTCTGTAGGGGGTGCCCTAGGGGCTCTGTTGAAGGTGAGTCAGTGTAAAAGGTGATGAGTTTTTGATTCATAGCCACAGTCTGCTACAATCCACACTTAGGGCATGATGGGATTGAGGGAGGGGGTCCATTATTTACTTCTTAATCAGGAACTGACTCATAAGAACCTTACCCTATCTGTTGTATCATTGCACATTACATCATTTAATCCCCAAGACAGTTCTGCAGAAGCCACTAGCAGACAAGAGAGTGCTGCTTCCAGCCCTATGGGTTAAGATCAAATGTAAAGACAAGAAAGCTGAAGGAGAGGCTGCTTTCCCAGAGGACCCAGGTTCAATTCCCAGAACCCACATGCAAACTCACAATTGCCTGTAACACCTGTCCCTCTTCTGGCTTCCAAGGGAGTTAGGAACCTGGCTCACACATCCATGTACAAATAAATAGATAAATAAATAAATAAATAAATAAATAGATAGATAGATAGATAGATAAATAAATAAATAAATGGGTCAACCACCACACTTCACAATTATTTAATAATAGAAAGAAAGCCAAACAAGGCAAAGGTTAAGTTTGTGCAATATCTCACATACCCATGTGGTAGGGATGGGAACTCCAGCACTTGGAAGTTGGAGGCAAGAGATTCAGGATTAACTACATTACATAAAAAGAGTTTGAAACAGGGCTTGGTGGCACACACTTTTAATTCCAGTACTGGGAAGGCAGAGGCAGGTGAATTTCTGAATTCGAGGCCAGCCTTGTCTATAGAGTGAGTTCCAAGACAGGCAGGGCTACACAAAGAAACCCTGTCTCAAACAAACACACACACACACACTTAAAAAAAAAAAAAAAAAAAAAGTTTGACACCACCTTGGGCTACACAAGATCGTTATCAAAACATTAACAAAAAAGATCTTACATTCTGTCAATTCTAGAGTTAAAAACAAAACTTGTCTTTTACACTAAAAGCCGGATAGATTTCCTGTCCTCATTTCTGACATCCTCCTCTTTTTTTTCCTTCGTTCTCTTTACAGGTAGCTTCTTAGGATCAGGAGGAACAGTAGATCTTAAAGATGAGGTATGCCGACACAGCCGGGATCCCTGGCTAGCTGAACAGGAACCATGATGAGGTTTCAGGAAAGGAGGGCTGGGCCTGATAACTTCTGATCTGTCACACAGGAAGTATCCCCCCCCCAAGACTCCCATGAGGCTTTGCAAAGGTAGCACTTGCTGGGAGAACAAACAATTTCCTAGACTCACACAAGATGCACCTACCCGACCTACCCAGATCCTGCAATAAGTCAGAATGTTTCCCTTCTACTATTGCTCCTCCATTGGTTTGCTGGCTTCAGCTTTTCCTGATACCTCTCCACACAAGTCACTCTTACCTGGCCTAGATTCAGGCCATACAGGTCTCTCAGCACAAGGCCACTGGGGAGCAGGTGCCATTTGCATGAGTAGAGTAACCTGAAACTTAGGAGCTAGTCTGCACTCTTCTTCAGAGGCAGGGGGCTGAGCCTTGGTCAGGAACAAAGGAATACTCTCTAGTTCCTGTCCTAAACAGCAGCTCAGGCCACTCCCTGTACAGAGGGGAAGCAGCCCAGCATTGTAAAAAGACTCTGATGAATAATTAAGTCACCATTTACAAGAAACCCTAATCTTAGTGCAGTTCAAGGTAAAGACAGACAGCAGCCAGGGACAGCCAAGAACAACAAAGCCAGTACACTCAGGACATAGGCCTACAGCCAGATTTTTTTTTTTTTTTTAAATCTAAACACTGTCGCCAAAAGCTCAAGTCAGAAAGTCTCTGTCCCTTTGGTAACCCCAGCATATCAGTAATAATGGTAATAGTTAAATAATAGTAAAAAATAATTAGTTATGATTTAGGATTGCCTACTAAGGGTTTAGTACTGCAGGTTTATATTATTTTATTTTAAACATTACCCATCCCTTCATGAAATCTATATATCATTATTACAGCAAAGGAAATAAGAGGTTAAATTAATTGAAGTCATACTGTTAATAAGAATCAACTCATAACTGAGGTGTTGACTCTCTACTCACTTTTTTATACTCCTTTCCAACTAGAGAAATTGTTTCTACAGTTGAAGGTTTATTTATTTCTGAATCTTCTACATCTCAACTAACTACAACATCTCAATTATTTTTATATATTTTCATATATATATATATATATATATATATATATATATATATATATATATACACATACATACATACATACATACGTCCTAGGGAAGATAGTGAAAAATCTGACCTTTCTTCCAAGGACCCTATATATGTAAATGAGATTTTCATAAAAAATGCTGCATCCTAGATGAATTTTTGAAACCCACTTGAGATTGTAGTGATGGAAAACATTTTTGCAAATGTAAAGCATTGTTTTCTCTTGTGTAAGAAGCTCAGTGATAGGCCTGTGCCTTTCCCTCACAATCACTCTCCTCCCTATCCTATACATGCTATTGCACCAGGAGGGACTGCTGGTCAACTTTCCACTCTGCACTGCAACAGAACAGACTCAGAAGTGACAGGGCCAACTGTCACAAATGGTTCTGGGTTACTAAAGCTTTGTTCCACTCACAGTTGAGATATTTTTGCCTCTGCCATTTCTGTGTTTTTTCTGACTGTCCAGAGAACAGATAGAAGACCTTGCAAGTGACACAGTTTTGGTTTGTTCTACCGGTGACCAGGATAAGATGGTAATATTGAGACTTCTCACTTTGTCTTGGGACACCTTGTTCTCCTGTGGTTCCCACTACCACTCTGCACAGGCCCCTCTAGATATGAATGATAACTGAATCCTTGTAACAACTCAGAGCCAAGATGACGGTCAGGGCTGAGTAAATATCCTTTAAACAGAAGGATACAGTGTGAAGAGACCCTGGTAGGAATTCCTCAGAAGGAGGAATGACACTTGACAGACCTCAAGGTTCCCTGAACATCTTGGTCCCTTAAATTATCTAATGCATATCACTAAGTTGTTTCATATAAGGTAACAGTATGTGATAATACAATTTAGGGAGACATTCTTGTTTCTTTTTAATTTGTACTTACTGTATTGTGAGACTTTTTGGCAACAAGTCCTGAGATCATTTTGCAAGTTTCTGCTTAGATTCCTTGGAATTTGTCATTATGATGTTCTTGAGGAAAGGGCAGGTTTGAATCAAATATACTCTCTGAGATTTCCTATTTAGAAAGTGTATTTATGACATGAGAAAGGGTCTTTTTGATCAATGGTGTGTGTGTGTGTGTGTGTGTTCGTGTTCTTTTCCACACACTCTCCTCCCCCCTTCTGCTAATCCTAACAGGACCTAACAAAAGTTCTTGGGAGCTATCACTATCAATTTTACAGAGAGTAAAAACATCAAAAGTTTGAAAACCACATTGCACTGGATTCAGATGGCTACTTTCTATTACCTGATCCCTTTTTGCTGTACTTCCATAATGACAGGTAAGAATGATAGGTACAATAGGCAGGAGACAACATACAAACGCCCTGGACACTAACCTGAAACTTAGTTCTAAAATATGTGAAGGCTGGATAAATGTGCATAGATATCACAGGCAACATCATTTGATGGTTGGACCACACTGTTTTTCTTTTTTTTTAAGCCTTGCTTTCAGTTCATGTGACATAGTATCTTTTGAAAGGTGATTTGATATAGTCTCAGATTTCCAGGTAAAGTATGAGTTCCCTGAGAGTTACAGTAGCCAATGATTCAATCAGGGCGCGCGCGCGCGCGCACACACACACAGACACACACACACACACACACACACACACTGCCCTAATCCACTTTGATAACCAGAGCAGTCTCCTTAAGACATTTTTCAATTCTAGTAATATTCTATGAATCTTTGGACCTCTTTGGAGGAATATTTAAAAAACAATAAACTAACAATTGACTTCTATATAGTATTAAAGAATTGCTAAGCTGCTTTCTCATCCAAATTCCTACTTGATGCTATATTCATTATACACACATTATGGCAAATTTGGTTGAAAAGCCTAGGGATAGATTGACTGGTGTTGTATACCCATGTGTCATTAACTTACTGTGTGGCTTTGGCAAATTGTCTAACCTGTCTATGCATTAGCATATTACTGACTGAATGAGTTTAAGATATGCACAGAGGCTTGGATAAATTCTGACCTATGATACAAACCCAGGATCATTATCAAAATCTGACCACTTTTCTTGTGGCTATATGCTCACATGCCTGTTTTCCTCCTAAAATGTGAATTTGATGTAGACAAGGACCTTTCCTGGTTCATTGTTAAATTTCCAGCCTCTTAGAACTGTAGTGCCTTGAACATAATAACTCAGTAGAAAGCCAATAAATAAGTGTGTGGATGGCTTAGGTTCTTGTTTGAGTGACTCATTCGATTTTTATTCAGTCCTGTTTTGGACAGAGTAAAACAGTAAAATTGTCTTTGAATTTGGGTTGACTGGTTATATATGTTTCAGGGGCCTTATATATTTCCATATTGTTTGGTTTGACTCTCATGTGGTAACAATGTTAAGAGTCAATCCTCCAGCTGGCTAATGATTCTACAGTTTGGGCTTTAAAATGGTGGAGACAAACCCAGATAGCCACACTCTGAAGCAGAGCCCTTATTCAGTAGAACCCCCACCTCCACAGGAGCAATCTGGTGTCAGATAGCTTTTGTGATGTCAGGTAAGACTGATTTTCCAGAATACTGTTGCTTGGAGCTGACTGAAATTGTCTCCATGTATGGAGGACCACAGAAAATATGTGTCTGTTGTCCATGTACTCCAGGGAAGCCCCATGCTCATCCTAGAGCACTTGTAAAGACATTGACCAGCAGACTCTTTAGGAGAGGGGTAGGTGCTTGGGGTGATGTTTATTTTTTTTCAATGTTATCTTTATGACAGTAGTAGACAGACACTCATTAGCAAGTAACGTAGGTGGTTTCATTCTACCCATTTTAAATTAGCATTCCATCTAGAATAAAGTTTGTCACTAAAATACAAAATTCAGCTCAAACCTCTCTCTCTCCCTCTCTCTCCCTCTCTCTCCCTCTCTCTCTCTCTCTCTCTCTGTGTGTAAAATGTCAGGTATCATTCCTTAGGCATTGTACATACATCTTGAGATACGGTCTCCCACTTGCCTAGGACTCAGCCATTGCAATAGAGAGGGTGGCCATTTACCCGGAGATCTGTCCATCTCTGGCTTGCCAGTGGTAGAGTTAACAAGTGTATAGCCCACATTATGTTTTTAAAAGGTGGGTTCTTTGGTCCTTATACTTGCTTGCAAAGCAAAGGCTTTCAACAGAGCTTAAACTTTTAAAAGAAGGCAGAAGTGCAATGTGCTCCTGGAAATGCCAGGTCTGATTCATGTCCATTTATTCATGTTGCCTTTTTACAGTGCTCACTCACTTGTTTTTGTGCATGGTCCAGACGATCAGCCTAAGGCTTTACCCATTGCAAGTCAAACTCTCCTTTGAGCCAAACTTTTCTTTCTTGTGATTTGTAAATGTTTCACTGAATTTATATCAGTCATATTTAATCCACAAGGTACAAAATTATAATATGTACCCACAATATGTGGCAAACCAAGATAATATTTCCTTATCTTCAAATATTGCCATTTATGTGTCTTCAATCAATCCTATAGATACTGAGCTCCTATATATAGAATGCCACAAATAAATTTCCTTGACTGCATTTTCTATTATCCTCGCTTTCAGTCACTTGTATTTAAGAAAATTACTTTTTCACAGTTGCAGCTTCATGTTTTATGGTGGCTATCACATGGAAAAGGCATATGCTCACTGTATACCCTGCAAAGGCCTCCAGAGTCACTATGACCCAATCTCTGGAGTCAACACCTGCCTTGGGTTTTGTTGCTGTACCAGGAATTGAACCCATGGCCTCACATATGCTATGCAGGTACTCTATCAGTGAGTTATATCCCCTGCTCAAACTCTGAGCTATTTGTTGACACATTCTCCATTCTCCCCTATGTTCTCTGTCATTGCCTGTTCACTTAGCAAATATGTATGGAGCCTTCACTGTCAGGAACTATTAATATATAGTAGGGATCTTATTGAATAAAGTAGAAATAGAGTTTACATATGCTCTCCTCATAATAATATAGATAAATAGTTTATGGAGATGAGGACATAATTATATATATAGAAACATAATGACGATCACTTATAGAGGCTAGCGCCAGGAAGTAAACCAGATGTATTTTAATTTAATCTCAAAAGACTCTTGCAAGGTAAGTGTGTTTGTCTACATTTTACTATTAGGGAGAGTTGGAGTAGAGCAAGGGGAAGTACTTTACTAGGTACACACAAGCCAATGAAAGGTTTACTTTCTAATTTTTTTGTTTGTCCTTTATTTGATACATAAGATGCCCTCCACACAAAGACCTAGCTTAGCCCTCTCCAGAGGAATTAGTATTCCCATGCCAGATGATGTTAGAATCAACCAGCTGCTTATTAATTTCATTGTAAGGATTTAGTTAAACCCTTAGTGCATTTTAGTTTAACATAATGTACTTAGACATACATATATTAATCAATTTTCCAAAAACAACATTGTCCTTGCCTGTAGATATTGGAAATTGATTAAATTTATGTCCTTGACAAACTCATACATGTATATAATACATTCTGATTGCCTTCATTCCTTACCTCTTACCTTCTATTATTTCCCTCATTCTGTGATATCTCCCCTCCCTTCAAGTCCTTTTCTCACAATTATTCTCTTTTGTGATCCGCTGATTTTTATCCAGGGAGTGTGTGTATGTATACACACACACACACACACACACACACACACACACACACACACACACTTGGAAGTATCCATGGAAAGCTGGTTGGTTCATTGTTGGAATAACAACTGAAAGCAATGACTCAACTTCCCCCAGAATACACCAGTTGCCAACAGTTCACCAGGGATGGTTAGGGCTCCAAGAGTTCTTCCTAGGTCTGGTCTGTGATTGGCTGTTTACAGGCCCAGTCTTGTGCAGAAAACGACAGCTGCTGTGAGATTATGTTTGCAATGGCTGTGTCACACCCTGAAGATAGCCTTGCACAGCCCTTCTCCCTATCTCCTGGCTCTTAAACCTTCTCTGTACCTCTTCCAGTGTTCTCTGAGTCTTAGAGTAGGTAATGTAAATGTTTAAGGCTCAACCATCAATCCACCTCAGCATTTCAAGCAGCCAGGACTACTGCAATGACTCCATGGACTTTGTCTTCCAGGCATAATTCTAGGGTGTGAGATGTTGCAATTTTCCTAGTCTTCCTGTAGCAAACATTTAGATTGGATGACTAATCTGCCTGTTTTAATTTCTCTCTATGATGGCTTGAAAGGCTTATATTGATTCATTTAATCTCACTTTACATTTGCAGAGCAAATTGAGAAAGGACAGAATTTGTTGAGACCTGCCTGTGCTCCTTCATTGTCTAACTCAGCAAAGCTGATTCTCCCAGACAAGTAGATCAGTGCTCCTCCACAGTGTCTCACCATAGGAGATATGCCTGCTTTCTAACTAGCCATCCTCAGAGATACCCATGGGGTCTGACATCATGTTCTTTAGATATTCAAGTTACATCAGCCTATGAGGCCACTGGACCTCTACAGAGTAAAGTGGATTGGGCTTGCTTTCTCCTATTTTCAAATACATGATCAGAGTCCAGCTCTTTTTTCTTGTGCTTTCTTGAGTTGAGAGTCAGGCTGGGCTATGAGTCTAGCTTTATTCTTGTGGTTAGTTAATGCTGGTAACTCTCGAATGCTGAACAGGATTATTCTTTTCCTTAGACTCATGATGTGACCAAGAGCGATGACCTTAAATCTCTGCCCTTGTTTGCCTTTACCTCCAGAGTGCTGGCATTACAAGCATGCACCACTAACCTGTAGCATGAAAATTAAAAAAAAAAAAAAAATCCAGAGACAGATACTGGGGTTCAAGCTTCAAGCTGAAGATCAGAGAAGCAAAGCAGCCAAACCAATACATTTTACCTCTACCCAGATGAAATGGTAATCCCATCTCCATGAATCTTCAGAGGCAAAAGCTCTCAGTTCCTGTCTCCTCCTGCCCTTTATTCCTGTCTCCATCCAGCCATATCACCCTGTCTCCACCTCCCTAGTGATGGGATTACAGACGTATGATCCCAGGTGCTGAGGTCACCTTTTTATGAGCTGTTTCTCTTTAGGACTGGATCAATTTCATGTACAGTGATGCCTTGAACTAATAGAGATCCATCTGCCTCTTAATCCCGAGTCCTGGGATAAAAGGTGTGTATCACCACTGCTTGACCTCTATAGCTTGTGGCTTACTTTGCTTTCTGAATCCTCAGGCAAGCTTTAATAAATTATAAATAATATACCACCACATAACCCTGGTTTTATATTCTGCTGGCAATCAAACTCATGATTTTTTGCATGCTACACAAGTACTCTACCCACTGAGATATATCCCCAGCTCACTTTCCCCTTTTGTTGATTTTAAATATGAAGACCAGTCCATTTTCCTCTTTGTTGAGTAGTAAGAAAAATACTAAGCAATATATAAGACCCATTGCTATGCACCAGGCTTCTTCTCCTTGTCCTCTATACTACCTGCACTTTGTGCAGAAAGGTAATGTTATTAAACAGAGGCCCCACAATAACCATAGTGGTGGCTGGATTTTTAACCCTGGTTATCTGCCCATGTGTAGCTTCTCTTCACTATGGCTAGCCACAAACATTTGTTAGGTTAAGTTAGGAAAATACATTATAGTCTTGTAGGCCTTAAAAAATGTATCTATCCATCTCTGTCTTCCATCTGGGAACTGAGGAGTATCTAAGAGCAGGGCAGCCTGGGGAACCAAGAAGTTCAAAGAGAAGATAATGGTGTTTCAGGTTGCTATAAAAGAGATGTTTCCCAATAAATCTCAATGGCTCTGTTCTACTGAAATAAAGCCTTCAGGAAGCCCAGTATCCCTGAGAATGTTCATTTATGTCCCAATATAGCCCTGATTCTTGGTCCTGAAGCTCAGGCCTTGGTGTCCAGCCCCTCAACAGCACACCCATCGATGCACTAACTTTTCATTGAACACTTAGTTTAACCTCTTCAAGATTTTCTTTCCTCATATTTAAAATAGGGTACCTATACATATTGTTGCTCTTTTGCTGTGCAGCTAATGCCTAAGAAACACAAACATGAGACTCGGCACCCACGTGGTGTTTATTGATAGAAGGGAGAGAAAGAGGGGGTAGCTGGTGGTCAACCGAAAGCAGGAGAGAGAGAGAGAGAGAGAGAGAGAGAGAGAGAGAGAGACAGAGAGAGAGAGAGAGAGAGAGAGAGAGAGAGAGAGAGAGAGAGCGCAAGAGGGGGCAAGAGAGAAACCAGAGAGAGACCAGAGAGAGGCACGCTTGGCGCGCTTGCTTTAAAAGGGGGCTTGCACATGCGTAACTGAGTCCTCTGGCAGCCAGGTAAAGCTTGAGCCACCAGGCTGACATAGCGATGACATGGCCATGAGCGTCCAGCCCATCGTTGGGGGCAGGGCGTCAGCTGGCTGCTAGTTCCTTACACATATAACTGTTTTTATGAGAAACCCAGGACTTCCTGCTCCTCGACAACCATCCATGTGGCTTCTGCTACTTCTCAATCACTGTACACTACATGTTCAGTGGTTTCACTCATTACATATTCAGGTTTTTGTAAAGAAATGTTGAATAGTCAACAGAGGAAACCAATGTGCACAGTGTGGGGAGAAATAAACACAAGCCCTTCTCATTACCCTTTGATATTGTGTCATTAATGTAGATTTCTTGAAGTTGAAATTTTACTTGGGCAATAGGGGACATGTGCATGGTGCATTTTTGTAGGTCTGAGGACAACTCCATCATGTGGGTTCCAGGGATAGAATTTGGATATTAGGCTTGAAGTCGGCTGTCCTTGCTCACTGAACTACCTTGGCAGCCCTAACATTGTGAAACAGAAATGGTCTTCCATGGTTTTGGCATGTGCCTGTTATGTCATCAGACTCTTATGCACTCACAAACTGGACACGTGTACATCTAACTCCTTTAAATCCAGTATCTGATCCTTCCTGACCTATCATTCTCCTGTACATTTTTCTTCTTATTTATTTTTTCTTTCCTGTTTTCAAATATAAATGTTAACAGACACTGAATGTTCTCTGCTGTTTCTAATTAGTCAGGCAAAAACAAAAGAGAAAAATTACATATCCTGGAAAGTTAATTCTGATGTTTGGTTTATATAGCCAAAGCTAGTCTACAGCTTCGGAAAATGGCTGATAGTATAAAGAGCATAAAATTAATTTATTTTTTAGTTTTTTTTTAAATAGATGGCGACAGGAAATAAAGAAAATGTTTAAAATTCATATATTAGAGGAATCACAGGGACCAGACTGGTGTTTAGGTCAGCAGTGTTTTCCAGTTTTTGGTGGGCTAGTTCCTGGGTGTGGCCAGCCTCAACACAAGCATTAGAAGAAGAAAACAGGGCCTGGCATAATAGCACCCCAAAGTCAATCCTCACCTCAGTTGATTAGTAAGAAGGAACCATAGAGAAATGGCAGGGAACAATATCATGGGCTCTTCTTGGCTCTGGGTGCCCACAATGATCCCAAATGCAGCACAGTTGGAGGATGTGTATTTATCATGGGTGTGGCCCTAGGCTCTATCATTACCACTGCACACAAAAGAGAAGTGTCTCAGGGTGCTTCTCAGTTCACTTGCTGAGACTCATGGAGGTCTGGGTCTGTCTGCATTGAAAAGTTACCCCCACCCTGCTGTCACACCCCTCCCCCATTTTCTTTACTAGCTTGTGTGACCTGTGACCATCTCTACATAAGATGACATCTGGTCTCATGTTCCCCACATCTGGAGAGCCTTATCATCTAACCTGTATAACATGAACCCTTCTTATTTAACCTCAGACTGCATTTAACCTCTGACAGTCATTTTTTTTTTATCCCTCTGTATCCTAGTGATCAACGCAAGATGGTACAGTTAAACTATTTCTTATTAAATAGCCAAGGATCTTACTTAGAACCTAAGGTAACTATAAGGATAATGAATCCGCACTTTTTTTTTTTTATTTTATATAACCAAGTCCATCCGCACATTTTTGAGATGACGATGAGAAAATGTTACAGTGGAGCTATGGAGATAGGTCAGTTGATGGGGTACTTGCCACACAGACATCTGCATCTGAGTTTAAGTCATTGGCACCTACATAAAAATGCCAATACAGTGGTGTGTGCATGTGATCTCTACTCTAGGGAGGCAGAGGATGGAGGATGCCTGGAAATTAATGGCCAGCCAGCCTAGCAGAACTAGTGAGTACCAGGGTCACTAAGTGGCACTGACTACAAATCTTAAGCCACAAGAAACAACCCCACATTGTGAGACTGGGAGAAACCAATCTCCAGCATACTAAGTAGTTTTAATGTGACCTGCCCCCGATAACCTCATGTATGGGGGATCTACTTGCCAGTTGATGGATTCTGGGGAGTGTGATTAGATTCTGAGGGCTGTAACCTAATCTATGATTTGATGGACTGACGAACACATGATGTCCTACCCTTGTTGGGAAATGGGAAGTTGTAGGAAGGATCTGGTTGGTGGGAGTATATTTCAGGAACATGTCATGGGTGTTTCATCTTGCCATAGGCCCAGTCTGTATTCCTTTCTCAGCTTTCTGTTGACCATAATGTGAGACAACTGCCCCACCACACCCCACCCCTGCAATGGTGGACTGAGATCTAGGAAATTACACACAAGTTAAGTCTTCCTTCCTTTTCAGTTCGCTTAAAGCAAGAAGAAAGCTAATAGGTGGTTTCCATGTCAAAACATTCGAAGGATGGAGCCTATGATCACCAATGAATAGAAAACTGGGTTGGGTACGTCAATACCAATAAAATAGGCTTCCGAACAATGGAGATCGAGGGCAAAGAAGGGCTGTCTAAAACAAAAAAGAGTTGTGACAGCCCTAAATGGATTTTAATCTAATAACAAAATAAAAAGGAATATGCAAATCTAAGTAATAGCTTGTGTTTATAACAACATTTTCTCAGCAAATAACATTTTCTCAGCAATTAATACACATGTAAAGAGAAAATGAGCTAGGATACAGAAGAGTTGAATGACATAATCAGACAACTAGATTAAATTGATATTTATAAGTCATTCCACTACCATAGGGTAGACATGCATTTGTGTTCAAGGTATGTGAAATGTTAAATGAGATCGACCATTTCCTTGGTTATAGATTAAACTTCAACAAATATCTAACAATCAAAGACCATGAGGCACATTTCTGAATTGTGTGTTGCTTTTGTTAGGGCTTTCATAACAAAGTACTGCCTACCCTGGGTCTTAAGGGACAGGTGTTTGTCATTCTGATTCTGGAGGCTAGGAGTTCAGAATCAGGGGTCTGGTGAGTTTCTTAAAGAGTCTCTCTCTGGTTCACAGACAGCTGCCTTGTCACTGCTTCTCTCCATGGTCCTTCCTTTGTCTGGGTTAAAGTGTCTCCTAATCTCCTGTCATTATAGAGACTCCAGCAATATCAGATTGGACCCACTCTAATGACTCCATAACTCAATTACCACTTCAGAACCCATCTCCAAATGCAGTCACATTTTGAGGTACTGGGGTAGAGCTTGAAAGTTAGAACATTTGGGACACATAATTTAATTACAGATCACATGGAATTGAACTGGAAAACAGTACCAAATAAATAAATAAATAAATAAATAAATAAGGAAATCATGGGAAATCACACAATACACACAGGTTCAAGAGGCAGTCACAAGGTAAATAAAACATTTCTGGTTGAATGAAAATGAAACTAAAACATCCGACACTGTTGTGGGATACAGAAAGAAAAAGATGGTAGTTTCTGAAAGTTTAGTGTCCTCAAACAGCTAACAGAAGGGAATCATAATATTCTGCATTAATAATCAGCTAAGATTTTTACCTTAAAAAAAACAGCTAATACTTTACCTTAAATGTCAAGAAAAGACCAAGGCAAGCAAAGAGGTAGTCAAGAGCAGCAAACAACAGAATCAGAAAAACTGGGGAGAAATAATAAAGCTATTAGCTGGTTCTGTGGATAGAGGAATAAAACAGCTATAACTATAACAAGATGCATACACCAGAGGAGATAGACAGATGATAGATAGAATAGTAATATATATGAATAATAGATACACACATACATAGCTAGATACATGAATATAGATACATAGATGATGGATAGATGTTCCAATGGCATCAAAGTATCCACATGCATCAAATGGATCATAGGGCTCTGCTTACAAGAAGTCACATTACACATTATTTACACATTCACTCATTACACATTCAATCATTTACATACATAACTGTGTTAACTGTGCTACGGTTACATGTGTCATATGCAAATAGAGAATTGTATGTACAGGTCATGATGGATATCTCTATATAATTTTGTCTGAATACACTTGGCAACTTAGATGTAAGTTCAACTCTCAAGAAGGACTGAAACAATTGAAACAAGGCCAACATTTAACAGATAGTCAGAATAATCTGAACAGTATTAAGCGAGATGGTTGCCAGCTTAAAAAACAAAAAGCAATCCCTTCCTGCAATATTCAGTCTTATTCATACCTGTTCTATAAAAATCTCTTTCAGAGAGCAAAAAGAAAAGAATGTTTTCCAGCTATTTTTGTAAGTCAACATTATCTTGATGGCAAAGCAAGAAATAATATAAAAATATACAAATCACAAAGTCATTCAGACAAATAGACTTAACAGTATGAATGAAAAAATAATATTTTTAGGCAATCCAGTAATATGCTTAAAAACTCTGCAGAACATTTTTTTTTAAAGTGTATCCTTGGATTCAAAGGCTGGTTATTGTTTAAAGTCATTTTGGTCACCTTCAACAAATAAATTAGGAATAAAAGTGGCATGGGGCAAGAGAGATGGCTCAGTGGATAATGGAATTTACTGTTCTTCCAGAGGACTCAAATTCAGTTCTCAGCGCTAATACCAAGGTGTTCACAACTGCCTATGACATCAGCACCAAGGAATCAGATGCCTGCTTCTGACCTTCTGGGTACTAGTGAGCACATTACACCACACACACACACACACACACACACACACACACACACACACACACACACACACACTTTATGAAAAGAAATGCAGCAAATCTTGTATAGGCTCTGTGTGCCATGTGCAAAAAATGCTGACACAAATAGCACAAAATTCTGTGCAATTAAAGAGACGTGGCCAGGAGTTCTTAGCACAGAAAAAAAATGTCAATCAATCCCCCATTGATGGTTGTTCACCTTTAACCTGATGGGTTCTGGAATCACCATGGAAAAACCTCCAGGCTTGTATGTGAAACTGCTTCCAGAAGATTGAACTAAAGAGGAAAAATTCATCCTAAATATGTAGGTAACACCATTCCATGGTCTGGGGCCACAGACTGGAGGTGGGCGGGGGGGGGGGTGTAAGAGGGTGAGAGAGGAGGGAGAGAGGGGGAGAGAGGAGAGATAGAGAATTGAGTCCCAGCATTCACATTTGTCAGCTGCCTAACTACAGAAGCAGTTTAGCCAGTGGCCTCTCACTACAGCCACCACGCCTTGTCTGCCTCTATGGACCTTCCCCACAAACCGTAAGTCAAAATAAGACCCGTCCTAGTTTCCTTTCCTCAAGTATTTTGTCACAACAAAAGAAGTGACAAATACAAGTAACTGATTACAACCTACATGCTGGTTAGTATTAATTATCAACTCAGAATTTAAAAAATACCCTGGAAGATAGGTGCCTGAAGATGTAAGTGGGAGATTATCTTGGTTAAATTAATTGAAGTGGGAAGACCCTCCCACTGTGGGTGCCACTGTCCCGAAAGTGGGGACTCATGGAAAATGTACTGCTTACTATCATTCATGCAGGCATCATTGCTTTCTGTGTTATGGATGCCATGTGACACACTTCCTCAAACTCCTGAAGCTGTGACTCCCCCACTATGATGGACAGTAACCTGGAACCATGAGTTAAATAAACCCTTTTCTCCCTCTACATTGCTTTCCTCAGGTATTTTATTGCATCAACAGGAAAAGAAACCAAGACATAATATATTGGACACATTCCTGTTGCTATGATAAGACACATGTGTTTTGGAATATTTGATCACACTGTGTGAAGATGTGGCTCTGTCCTTCTTTGCCTACTACCTATGGTACCTTCTGACTGGTTTAATAAAGAGCTAAATGACCAATAGCTAGACAGGAGAGGATAGGTGGTACTTTCGGGAAAGAGAGAGGAACTCAGGGGAAGAATTTGAAAGGCAGGCAGGGATTCAACAGAGAGGTGCAGAGGAAGTTGGATTTATAGTACTTGAGGAGAGGTAATGAGACAATGGCAGAATGCAGATTAATATAAACAGGTTAATTTCAGTTTTAAAAGCTACTTGGGAATAAGACCAAGCCAAGGCCAAGCTTTTATACTTAATAATGAGTCCCCATGTCATTATTTGGGAGCTGGCAGTCCAAAGACAGTCCAACTATACACATGACCAAAAGTAACTTACAGAAGAAGGAATTTATTGGGGCTTACCATTCCAGAGGGATAAGAGTTAGTTATGGCAGGTAAACATGGCAGCAAGTGACAGACATGATGGCAGGAATAGGAAGATGAAAGCACATGTCTTCAAGTGACAGCCAGGAAGTAGAAAGAGTGAATTGGAGTGTGACAAAGCTTTAAACTCTAAAAGCCTGCCCCCAGTGATGTACTTCTCCCAGCAAAGCCATAATGCCTAAGCCCCACCACACAGAGCACCACCAGCTGGTAACTAAGTGTTTAAAGAGTCAAGCTTATGGGGGATATTTTCATTCAAACCAAGCCCCTACCCTAATTGATATGTAAATATAATACAATACCACTAAATGTTGAAATCCCAGAAGGTATTTTTTTTTTTTATAAAAGTGTTCTAGTGCTGTTCTAGTTGTTAATTTTTTCCCCCTGAATTTGTAAGGAAATGCAAAGGTGCTAACAATTTGGGAAAAGAATGAAAAGTTGGTAGTATGATCACAGTGCTTATTTTCAGATTTATTCTAATGGCACTAGTCACAGAATTATAATAATATTGGCAAAAGGAGACACAGACCAGTGGAGTATAACACAGAACCCAGAAATAGACTATAAGTACAGCTAAGCTATTTTTGACAATGATACAAAGTGATCCAATGAAGAAAGTGAAAGTGTTTTCAAAGGTATTAGAAGATGTGGACATCTGCATGTAAAAACATGAACTTTGTCATAAATAGCCTGTCTTATTCTAGGAAAGTGATTCAAGATGGATCATATCTCCAAGTGTAAGACACAAGCTATAAAAAAATCTTTAGAAAAGAATGAAAGAAAATTCCCATGGGCTCAAACAAAAGCCAAAATACAGTCCATTAAAGGAAGATATGATTAATTGGATCACATCAAAATTTCAGTTTTCCTCTGTTAAGAGAACAAAAAGACAAGGACAGACTAAGAATATTTGAAGGTTACAGCTATCCAACTATGATTATGTGTATGTGTTTTACCATTTTAATAGTTATCAAAAACTCAACAATAACACCATCCAAATTTAAAAATAAGTTAAAGATGTGCAGCCACATGTCAGCAGAGCTACATGAATAAGCAAACAAATACACGAGACAGGACATGTTCTATGATGCCTGTCATCGGAAGAAAGCAAGACCAAACTGTATTTAGGTTTGATTGGGGTACATATTAGAATTATGAGGAACCAATTGGCAGTCAGGCCTGTCATCATAGCTACTGGAGTGGCTGAGGCAGGAGGATCACAAGTTCAAAGCTAACCCATGTTACAGAGTTAGTTCATGGCCACCTTGAACAAATTGGTAAGACTTTGTCTTAAACTACATAGTAAATAGAGGCCTGGTGACCCAGCTCAGTCACACAGTACCAGGCTATGCATAAGGAACTGTGTGCACTATAAGCAGATGTGTTGAGGACCCTCAATGCTAGGGAATTGGAAGAGAACCAGGGATGCTCATTTGGCACTGTTGAATATGCATACCATGCAGCCCTTCTAGGAAAAAAATTTGGCAACTCCTATGAAATTAAAATTAAAAGCAGATGCAGGAACCCCATCTCTAAACATTTACCTCAGATAAGGTATATACCAAATTTTGATTGCAGTTCTATTCAGAATTAGCAAAAGGATTAAAGACTCCAAATGTCTCTCAGTGGATAAGTGCATACACAAACTACTGCCCTTCTCCTGTCAGTTCATTATCACAGTTACTGCCAGTGACCACAAGTTTAGTTGTATAAAGCCTTACACACTGTATAGTTCTAGAAGTCAGGAGCCCCAAACCAAAATACTCTGAGGATGGCATCCTTCATGAAAATTGCATAGTCAAACCCATTTCTCTAAATTTTCATTTAGAGAAAGGTTTTTTTGAATCCTTTGGTTCCTGTCCCCCTCAATCTTTAACACACACACACACACACACACACACACACACACACACACACACACACACACTACTATGGCCTTTGCTTCTGTTGTCACATCTCCCTTCTGACTCCAACCCTCTCACTTACAAGGATTTGGGTGGCATCTGGCCCACATGGATCCTTTAAAGACCCACTGCTGTATAATGTGTCATAGGCATTGAGGACTATGATGGATACATTGTTGAAATCAAAAACCTTTCTGCAACATACGCTATGTAGTGGAATTCTACTTACCACCATAATGGACAAGGGTAGTAATATAGATTAACTTTGAAGGCATTGTGCTCAACACAATGTCCAAAGTCATGTATTCTGCATGTCCAAGTGCATGGCTTTCTGGAAAAGACAAACCCTCCTGCTGGAGACCAGGTCAGTGGGTGCCAAGGGGGGGGGGTATGATGAGGTAACATTGAGCAGCTGATGAAGGACATGGAAGATTGCTGAGGCTGGACACTAAGAAGCTGCCCAGAGCAATGGTTTCTAAGACTTATTTAACATTTTCCACTGAGTTTCCTTTTCCTTTTAGGAGACAGAAGCCAAAACCAGTAGACAAAGGATTACAGGAGCTTCAGCAAGATGTCTCTGGAGATAGCACCATCTCCTGGAAATGCTCCACCAGAGTTTACGAGATGTGTGTAAATACACAGACTGGGATGATGCTCCTGGTGACCTTTAAACTGTTTGCCTTTCAGGAAGATTCCAAGCAGACTGTCTGTCCTGGCAGATCCCTGGGATTCCAGACTTAAACTGAAGAAAAGGAAAGAAAAGAGGAGGGAGGGGAGGGGTGGGGAGGAGAGGGGAGGAGAGGGGAGGGGAGGGGAGGGGAGGGGAAGAGAGGAGAGGGGAGGGGAGGGGAGGGGAGGGGAGGGGAGGGGAGGGGAGGGGAGAGGAGAGGAGAGGAGAGGAGAGGAGAGGAGAGGAGAGGAGAGGAGAGGAGAGGAGAGGAGAGGAGAGGAGAGGAGGAGAAAGCGGAACCAGATCCCACCTGAGTTGAAGTGTCACAAGAGGCACTACTGAGGATCTGGGCATAACACCCCTCTCCTCCCCCTGGTGTTGCTGGGCCATGGGAGTTGTGCCCCAGTGTTTCCAGTGTGACTCACCTGGTCCCAGCAACTTTCTTGGGCAAGAATTGCTGTTATTACTGTAAGGAGGGTAAAATCTGGAGTCCCATACCCCATGAGGATGCAAATTTCTCATGTGTGATGTGCTGTGTGTCTGGCAGGATGTTATAGATTTAGCACCAATAAAAATATCACACTGGGTACAGAATACACCCCAAATGCTCTTGACATGGGTATATGAAGACTCCAACCCAGGCTCCACAACCTCATTATGCCAGGTCCCTTCTATGTCACCAGGCAGACTCCTCTGAGGTTTTCTGTTCTAGGTCCCAGACACAGCTCCCTCCTCCAGCTCTTCCAGAGAACCCCTTTCACTAGAGTCACAATGTGACAATCTTACAGCCTGAAAAACTAAGAGACTCTTCTTAGGGTTTTTGTTGTTGTGTTTTGTTTTGTTTTCTGTCGCTCATTTTAATGACCAGGCAGAGGTGACAGAAATAGCCAGTATGATGAATCAGCCAAACATGCAATATCTCCAAATACCTTCATATCAGTGGTCAGTAATATTGGGCTCTCATTTCTAGATCCTTCCAAATAGAAGGATAACTACAGCTGAATTATTTTTTTTTCAGGATGTATGTACTCTAAAGGGCACAACGGATACATATTAAACTTGCCTAGGTAGGTTTGGTACATGAAAAGTGAGTATCACCCTCCTTGTGGCCTGGCCTTCAAGGAAGTACTGTTCAGTAGGTTCCTGCTCTGCATTTGTAGTGAGTATTCAAGTTGGGGACACCTTTAGATAAGATGACAGTGTGTGATGCCTCTGTCCACTCATATTTAGGCAACCATCCATGTTTATTAGGCTAGAAGTTAGTGAAAAGAAGGATAAATAATAAGGAAAGAAGGAAGGAGGGAAGAAAGGAAAAAAGAGAGGAAGGAGAAAAAGAGAAAGAGAGAGAAAGCAGGAAGAATCCCCTCTGTATCAGACTTAACATAAGAAGGATTTACACACATATTCACATACCACCTGTACTGAGAAGTAGCATTTAGCCAGAGTAAATGAGAGAGCAATATATCAAGCTTAATAAGCCCCAAACTTAGAGAACTGATTGTTTTATTTCTTTCCTCCCCTCATTTTGAAAATTGGATAGCTAATTTTGAAAAGCCACCTCAAATAGAAAGGATATAAAGCTGTCTATCATTCCTCACCCGAACAGAAGATGAAATATTGAATACATCTCAAGTATTTTCCCTGTTGTTTTTTGATATGTGTGTGTGTGTGCTTGACAACACTGGATGTATGCACTTTCTTGCATACAACTCAGAGTTTACTTGACCCTCCAGAACAAACCATAGCTATTCCCCATCATCCTAAGAGTCAAGCAAAAACCTAGGAGTTTTGCTTTACAGGTGAGACTGGAGAAATCACTGTGGGAGTCTTGAGATCATGGAGGAATGGGTGGATCAGCTGCACCCTGTTCATTCTCCATGTGGTCCATGGTACCCTAGCCCTGTAAGATGTTCACTGGGAAACATTAATTGACATGTGTTCAGAACTTGCTCTTTTCACTAATGTTGCAAGTGTAAAGTTAGTTCAAAACTAAATGTAATAACAGTGTATTTATAATGAATAAAATTTGCTCCAACTATTACAGCTGCTTCATGGGCAATGACTATAATATTGTTGTTGCCAACACTATTCTTTTTATGGCCTTTCTGCAGTTCCAAAAACTTTCAGAACATCAGCATGAAACTTGTAAGTCAATACACTCAAGCATATTGATATACACTATCTAAGATCTCTCAAAATTCTTTTACAGCTCAGTGGGTGAAGGCATTTGCTACCAAGACTGATAACCTAAGTTCAGTTTTCAAGACCACATGATGGAAGGAAAGAACTGATCCCCACAGGGTGTCCTCTGCTTCTGCTCACACGTCATGGCATACGTGCAAGAATGGACACAATCAATCAATCAATGTAATTGTTAAAAAGATTTAAAGTCTTTTACCAGTTAATATTTTGCCTCAGTTGATGTGTACCTTTTGTAGTAAACAATTTTATACTAAGCTGATAGATGAACAGGGTTTGCAATTTTTAAATTATTCTTTCATGAAGTTTCAAAATTCAAGGCTTTACCTATAGAAGGCTTCAAGGGTTTGCTTAAACAGATAAATAGGCTGCACTCAAATACTGGAAAGTCTTTGGCTATGCTGTCTGTTACAAATTTTGTTGGACCTGCAAGTGTATAAGAAAACATGTCAATTGCATCAAGGTACATAACCCAACATCCTATAAGACTTTTATTTTAATTAAACGTAGGTCCTAAAATCTGAACTAATGAATACGTATTAGTAATTATCAATATGTTCAATATAATTTATTTCCCTTAGTATATAAAGGATTATCCATATGTTCTAACACTGGGAATAATATCTTTGCTTGGGAATAGTAGTATTGCTCTACTGAGCATGTAGAACCAATTTAAAACTTCAGTTGTTGTTGGGAGGTTGGTGACTTAAGATACAAAATAGGTGGGCTGAATGTACAGGGATTGCAGTTGTGGGAGATCAGTGTTTTGGGGCTTGGGACAGGGAGGAAACTTGAACAAATTATATACATGTATATTCCAGGTTGCTGAAATTGTCCTATACAACAAGATACTGGTAGGTATAACCTTGTCAAAAATTCGTCAACAATTACAGCATAAAGAATAAAATGATTATAAAATTTTTAAAATCATGTAGAAAGTTCCTTCAGCATCCTGAGGTCTCTGTGAGATGACTAAATAATCCAGTTATCTTTCAAGTGTTTAAAGTAAGCCACAGAAGCTATGGTTGGCGTGAGGAAGGTGCTGCCCCAGTGGGCTGGGAGATGAATGGAGACAGTGGGCTAAAGGGTCAGGGCAAGATGCAGAAGGACTATGCCCTCATTGATAGGTTGTGCCAATGAAGTTGCCAGTTACCAATTCAGTGTATGACTGCATAAGAAAACATACGGACATACTGTAAACAAATGGAAGAGTTAGTAGATGGAATATGGGTGTTAGGAGCCAGGTCTTGGCTATTGCAGTAGGAGTGTATAGATAAGCTAAATGAAGAACTGGAATGAAGCAAACCAATAGATTCAGTTTGTAGGCACTGGGACAAACTCATTTTTAGTTAAATATCGACACAGTTGTTTGCTGTTGAGATATTTAGAGATATGCTTATATAAACACATGCTTACATGTTTATATTTACTTCTTTGCAGACAAGGCACAGAAATACTGGCATGCTAGTTGAATGAACACAGATTTTAGTCCCTAATAGGATTCTTCAAGCTTTTTATGGTGTTGAGTGATTGTGGAGTTGGAGGGAAGGGGAATGCAAAATGAGCTTAGGGCATCCAGTGAGAACAGAAGGAAGGTAAATGCTACACACACACATGTGTGTGTGTGTATGTATGACTATGTGCACATGCACAATACATACACAGGATCAAGTATCAAAGGAACACAAAAAGCCACAGGAAGTTACCCTAATGGTCAAGCAGAGGAATGAGGGCCAAAGTAATAATGAATATTAAGGAAGGCACACTAAAAGATTTAAAGATTCACTAAAGAAATTAATGGTAAGGAGGAAAGGGCAAGTATTTATGAATGACAGAATCATGAGTAGGAGAACTCAATACTCTTTACTGGAAAAATAAAGGTGGTTATTTTCCTTCATCTAAAAATTATGCCATAAATATTTAGGCTACATTTTCAATGGCAGGTATTTATTTTGTCCCCACTCCATAAGATGTGCTATATGACAATTTCATACACATGTGTAATGCCTTCTGATTACACTACCCCTCCCCCATTCCTCCAGCCTTGTCAGCCTCCTTTTTCCCTGGAGTCCCTTTCCTGTGTTCATGTCTTTTTGTTTTGTTTTACAGCCCATTGATTCTCACCAGAGATGCCTATATGACCATGGACATGGACCTATCCAGTGTGTCCTGGTGAGCTCACTAGCCCACACGTGTTCCTGGAAACATGATTGCTGGATTAATGGTGTGTTTCCATGCTACCTGGTGATGGAGGAATGTCAGAGAGTCACATTTCCAGACGTAAGGATTATTTTGATGAAGGCTTCCACCCATTTTTTTTTTTTCTGTGACAGCAATTTTAAAAGTTGCATCTGTCTCTGAGCTAGCTTTAAAAACAGAAAGAAAAGAGGTCCAGCCTGTAGCAATGCTCTTGACTTGGATTTACATGATAAATTCAGCTTCATCCTCATCTCACTTATTGTCCAGTATGCTGTTGGTACTCTAGCCCTTTGAGATGTGTTTGGACAGCTGTGAGTGTGACCGGCACGGTACTGGATGAGGGTGGAGTTTTCAGCTGAGCCATGAGCTCTGGATACCTACAGGGACTCCCAGGGTGGACATCAGTTTTTGTTTGTCTTTTACACACGTAATAAAACAAAACCAGCTTCTGTTTTCTTCCGAGAGCCCATGGAGTCTGCCCAACACATGGAATCCTTTGACTCAAGACTACTTCTCTTACACTGAGCATGCGATGATGTAGCAGAACCACCTCACAGCTACATAGGATTTCATGCATGACAAAATGTACTTTAAATCAGTTTCACGGCCCCACACTGTGGGGATCAAAGGCCTGTGTTTGTAGGTTGAGAAATGAAGGCTTACAAGGAACCAATGACAGCCTATCTGTTGTAGCTTGAATAGGCATGGCCCCCATAGACTCATGTGTTTGAATACTTGGCCCATAGAGAGTGGCACTGTTAGCAGGTGTGGCCTTGTTGGAGTAGGTATGGCACTTACTTCTGGAAGGAGTGTATCACTTTTGGGGTGGGCTTTGAGAGCGTATAAGCTCAAGCCTGGCCAGTGTGTCTCAGTGCTCCTTCTGTTGCCTGTGGGTCAGGATGTAGAACTCTCAGCTCCTTCTCCAGCACCATATCTGCCTGCTGCCACCATGTCCACCATGACAATAATGGACTGAACCTCTGAACTGTAAGCCAGCCCCAATTAAATGTTTTCCTTTATGGGAGTTGCCATGGTCATGGTGTCTCAACAGAAACCCCAACTGAGACAGTACTAAGTAGATAAGCATTGGTATTAACTGACTGTGCTGGTTCCTTTATTGTCAGGGATAGGGGTCTTCATGGTTCAGGCATGGCTGTTAGGATCTCCAAATTTTGAAGAGCTCCTCCTTCCACCTCTCTCAATGCCCCCACTCTATGCAGGCACCATGAACACCTCTGCCCCAGGTTACCAGAACCTGTTCCTTCACTCTAGCCAGCTCCTTCCCAGCCTTTTGCTTTGAGCACTCTGAACGATGCACATATCTGCCATACCATGACTGCTGAGGGTGCTGATATGGAACAAGCACGAAGAAAGAAGGCAGTTTCATAGTGAGGACAGTGAGAAATGGAAGGGAACCAATGTTTATGGACCACCCATCACATGTCCAGTCCCTGACTCTGCCCTTTATAGCTCTTCTCTCAGAGTTCCTGATACCAGGAGTTTACTTCCCATCATAAACATGAAGGAAATCACATTAAGTCATTTCCTACAATTCACACAAGCAGAGCATGTCAGAATCGAAATTTGAACCCACACTAAGCAATTTCATCATTGGTGGGTTTTGTACTGATAGAGGCTCCCGGGTGGATTAACAATGCCCTTGGGACTCTAGATTCTCTGAGGGCCCACACTTCATTTTCCTCACCTGAGCAGACAAGAATGGAAATTTTCCATTGTGCTTTCTCTATATGCAAACAATAACCATGCCTGTTTTCATTGGCTTTCTACCCATTTTTTTAATCAAGAACAACTGAATATTTTCCACTTGAGTATAAATAGATGTCTCAATTGTAAAGGTGCCTAGAGCTCAGCCTTACTTAACTTCCAGTTTAGGTATCCACCCTGCATTGCACAATTATCAAATGGGATATGATGCAATTTTTTTTTTTCTAAACAGACTAAGCAAAACAAGTATTGGGTAACTAGAATCAATCTTTATCCTTGTGTGTGCCTAGCAATCCTGCAGGCCTGCTTGGGCGGGGCGGGGGGGGGGTGTTCTTGACAGTAGCTCAGAAAGATATTCAAAGAGTAGGAAAGCATGGGGCATTTGTGATGTCGCAATTGCTTGTGCAGGTTAAGGATGAACAGACAGAGAAGCTGCTAGGACTCCAGTGCACTCCTTCCCTCTCTGAGCAAAGGTAGCAGTAGGGACTTACAGAGAGAAGGGCCAAATACCTCTGGCACATCCCCTATTTACTCTTTGGATAGCTGAGCCTGCAAAAGGGTGTGGATTACTTTCCAACATGGATTTTTCTGCTGAATAAAATGACACACAGTATTACAGAAACTGGGGAAGAATTAAGAATTCATGGTGCCAGGTTTCATCACCCCAACAAACAAGCGTGTTTTTGTTGTTGTTGTTGTTCTTAACTGCTTCCTTCCAGCCCTCCATTTAAGTGAGAAGTAGTTTAACCTGTGAGACAGAATGAAGGAGGGAGGCCCTATGATGAAGGGAGACACCCTCTTTGGTTAGAAATTAGATCTATGAATTAATTGCTGAGTTGATGTCTAAGGGGCTGGAGAGATGGCTCAGCAGTTAATATGTTACTCTTAAAGCTGACCCGAGTTTGGTTCCCAGCACCTCTGGGGCTGCTCCCAGCCTCCTGAAAATCAAGTTTCTGAGAATCTAATGCATTTTTCTGGGCACCTGAGTACATGCATACACACGTAAAATAAAAAAAAAAAAAGATTTACATTTAAAAAAAAAAAACTCCTAATTCAGCCAACAGACCTCCTCCTACTTTATGAAGAAGTGTGTAACCTAAGACTGTTTCTAGACCTGTCTAATGTTCCCTGCATAGGTCCCACACCTGGGACTGAACTCCAGTCTGTTTGACAATGAATCCACGTTTTTCCTATTATTGTCCATCAGCCATGTTCTGCATTTACCACCACATTCAAGCATCTTACTTTATTATGCCCATTTAAATTAATATTTTATATAAGTAATTTACCAACAGTAAACACATTGTTATGTTCTCTGAAACACTTAAGTTTGGCAGCAAATATAAATTTCAGACTACAAAAGAAATTCAAGGTTGTGGCTGTTTTCTGTAAGCAGACAAAGAGACAGTCTACATTTTTCTAGATGTAAAATCTAATTCTGGATCAGAGAGGAGTTGATACCCATGTGCTCTGGAAAATTCCAGAGTGCTGTTTGTGTTTCACATTCTTAACGAGTGCCTATTATCTTGGGGGGGGGTGCATATGACCCTCTAGTGTTTATTCCCCATCTGCTGAAACATCCCCTGGTGTGGCCTGCTACCCTCCCGGGTCCTGCTTATTTATTCGGAGAGGTTAACTCTGTATCCTTATGAAAAGCCTACTCAGGTCTGTCTTGATACAGCAGCCATAAATTCTCTTCAGAGCAAGGAAACAGGAGCAAGGCCAGATGAATTGGTCATCAAGGTCACCAGAGCTGGACTTTCCAGGGCCAAGCTCCCCACTTGAGTAGGCCCATGCTTCCAGCAGACCTGCCACATTCCCAAGGGAGGATTTCAGGGAACCACAGACCATAGATGTGGTGGCAGGTACTGTGGTGACTAGGGTACAATTCTGAGTCAGGGTCAGGGCTAGAATGCCACCAAGTGATTCCGAGAAGTATACCTATGACCCATGTGACCAACAAGTAGATGCATTTGTGTTCATTGTAGTTCTTAGGATGGGACAGAACCATGTCTATATCTATAATGTGAGTTTATTTCAAGGTAATTGGTTGTGGTGATTGTAGAGACTTACTAAGTTCAAAGCAGGTGGGGAGGGCCAGCATGCTGAATGGCGAGGGCAGCTGCCCTTAAAGTTGGAAGCAGTCTGCCTGTTACTGCTTGTGCTGGGAAAAGGGAGGTCAAGACTCTTTCTAGCTAACTGTATGAAGCCCATGAATGTCTGGAGGGCCACCATCTCTAGTCAATGCCCACTGATTTAAATACAAATCCCACCCTAAACCATGTCATACATGTCTCAAAATAATTCAGAATAATTGTCAGTGACATATGACATATCCGGATGCCATGACCTAGACAAGCTTACATAAAATCAGTCATCACTCTTGCACAAAGCAGGCATTGTAAGCAAGTGGCTACCTCTCCAGGGCTTCTCCTTGGAGGATTTTCACCCAGTTTCTAAACCTCTGGTTACTCAGAGAGCACAATGTCTAAACAGCCAAGTGCGGGGAACTGCTTTTGCAACACATGGATTAATTTGTTTGAGAAACATTAAACTGTCAGGCATTCATTTCCATGGATTCACAAGGTGACTCAACTCCTTTTATTGTCTCAGATAACTGACTTTAATATCATGGTAGAAAACAAACTAGTTATATAAAGCTCAGGATTTCTGCTTAAACCGTAGTGATAGCAAAAAGTGCTAAGAGGTATTCACTTAGGTGGTCAATCTGATTGCCTATTTTCATTTTCACTTGGATGTTAGGTGGCAGGCTTCACCAAGCTATGTGTCCTTGTGACAAGGTATGGACAGTGACATCTACATCATGTCAGTGGCCCTTTTAGGAAGACCTTGAGTGAATAGTATTTGATTCAAAAAATAAAATAGTTATATTTTTGCTTAGTCAATGGTTCACTTTTGCCTTAATGATACAGTTAATTTGAACATGATTATATATGTGTATATATACATATGTATATGTAGAGAATATGTAGAGAGGCATGCATAGCACACATTATATATATGTTTCTTGCTTTGGATATATAAGAAGAAGAAGAAAAAGAAAAAAAAGAAACCAAGTCAAGAACACCCTCAAATAACCCTACAGGACCAGGTACATTTTCATGTATACTTACTGTATATATACTTACTCTACTGTGTCTTTCTCTCACAAATATTGTTCCTCTTTCTTGCTTTATGTTTTTCTTTGTTTTTTTTTTTTAATAATACCTAACTGTATTTAACTGTTTGACAGATGTCTTAGCTACATTATGGAAATACATAGGAAATTAGGTCTAGGGATGGATGGATTGTTGGATAGATAGAAGAATGACTATAATTGGATACATGGATGGAAGTATGAAGATTGGGTAAATAGATGAATATATAAAGATTAGATGGAGGAGTGAATGGACAGATGGATGGATTTGTGGGTAGATGGATATAGTTGGATGTATGGATGGATGAGGGTTAGATGGATGGATGGGTTGTTGAATGGATGGATGGAGCATTATATACTCATTTGAGAAAGTTATTCAAAATGTCTTTGAAATGATGACCTTTCAAAGGTTAATCTAAAGGGAAGAGTGGCTGTCAGCTGGAAGGAGAACAGTTTCTATGAGGAAGGGAGGTGGGGGAGGGGAATCTGGATTATGCTCATCTTTGGTGGACAGAGCTAATTAAATAAGTGACTTAGCAGTCACATCGTCTGGTTAATGCACCTCCAAATGGGTCCCAGATACTTCAGTCATTATGTTGATGGAAAGCTTTGGGGGAGAGAAAACACATCTCCCTGTGATCACCCTGTAATTATCCATTTCTTGCCTAGCTCTTGCTGGTTTTGATAAGATCCATTAGGATAATAATTACAGGCTCTGCTAATGTACGATGACTTCTGTAGACATATACCCCTTTCAGTCACTGTGTGAGACTGAAATATTGTTAACCTCTTAAAGGTCTTCAATCATAGGCTGTGTCAGACCTGTATTAACAGCTTGGCTCAGTATCCCAGACTCCAGCTAGCTGCACACATGTGTGGAAACAAAGCCTTTTCATTTTGCTCATGGCTATTTCCCTTTTTAGGAACATGAAATGAAATACTGTGTTTATCCTGTAGGTCCCAAGAATGTACGTCAGCTGCAGTGCCTGAAATAGACACGGTTTGTTGCCCTAAATATTTGATTCTTGAGTCAAGTTATTATAATTGCTAGACATCTTTCTTTAAATAGACAGGGAAAGCATAACTGCACATTTGGAATAAATGCCATGTGCAGATGTACCATGGTGCCTTTTTAGTATTTAAAAAATATAATATCCCCAGGATTAATGGATTCAGTAAATACTGATGAGCTGTTCAATTCATCTGAAGTCCTGTAGCTTTAAGAAGGCAGGATTAAATGGTCTCAAGGTTAAGAGATGGTTTGTAGCAGTTAAGGGGATTTCAGTTACTAAAAAGACATAAACTTAACACACCCTTTTGTAAAACCATTGCTAATCAGCCAAGGCTCCTACCCTAAGGCTGCTGTTTCTGTTAGCCTGATAAGTATATTCAGATTAAAGAATGAAGGCAAATATATTTACCACAGACGAAGCTTTGCCCTAACTGCCTTTGAATTCCTTGATAACTTATCTTCCTTAAGCAGGGCAGAGCTGAAGCTGCTAGGCCACCTTGACATCTAAAGAGATGGCCTTCAGACAGAGATAGCTTCAAGGAGTTCTGCTTGGGACATGGTCAAGTGAGAGAAGAAAATGGAGACTAGGAGTGTGCTTTGTGTGAAATTTCCACCAACATCTCACTCTAATTCTTGCTTTGTGTGTGTGTGTGAGAGAGAGAGGGGGGGGGGGAAGGAGAAGGAGAAGGAGGAGACTCTTGATCAGGACCACCTTGATGAAGATGGATGAGTTCTATTAACTTGAGTATACTGTAACTTTCTTACTTTTAACCCATCAGCAAATATTTACAGTTTATTTCCTGCTGATCCGGCACCATGTAGGAAACAGGGAGTATATTGCAATGGCCGTTGTTCCCCAAATGTGCTCCATGAGGAAGACAGTATTTTGTGTAAAGAGGTATAAAGAAGATTGTAAGTTCATGATACAGACCCCCATAATATGAAAACAGAGAATGGCTCCATGCTCAGTGAGGCGTCATTGATCCCAGCTAAGAAGTAGAGGCAGCAGAGGGGTTGGGATGGTGATCAAAACTCTCCAAGATTCACAAGCTGGTTTCTGCTAGGCTTTTTATGTAGGTCAGATAAAGACAGGAGTACAAGCTCATGACACCGCTCATCAACATGTGTGTGTGTGTTAGCTCAACATCCTATTTATTTATTCACTTAGTTGACTGCTTACTCACTGATTCCCTTTTCTCACAATACCTGGGTCCCATCTTTCCCATTTCCACCATCAGCAACCATCCTAATCTGCTAATGTTGGCCATGCTCTACCAAACAGAGCACTTTCTTTCATCCTAATTTCTGCAGGCAGCATTACTTTCTAAACTCCACCATATCATTAGCTTGCTTCCTCATGGACCACATGGCCAACATCCACCCATTGTTCCACATGTCTATTATAACCTCTATACAGGCCTCCATTTGCAGAGATCTCTGGTTTCTACTTTGCATACTCTGGTGAGATGAAGGCTAAAACAGTTCAGTCCTTCTTACCCAAAACCAAATTATTCCGTATTTCTAACATGATCCTGGTGCATGATACAAAGATGTAAAACACACAGCTGTTTTCTTCTGAAAATTAATGATGTATCCAGTATGGGGTGGAAGATTTATGGCCTCTAAGTAAATAACACTGAATAAAACAGACAGGTTCAAGATCAGTGATTCCAACTCACAGGAGAAGGCAAGCGGAACGTGTTCCAAGTACAGCGTAACTGTTATGCAAACACAGGAAGGGAAATCATAGGTTGAGACTTAGAAAATGCAGGCTTATTCGGAGAGAGATCCTTCACACATAGCCAGGGAGGCAGGAAGCCCACCAGAGCAAGCACTGGTGCTCAGGGTGTGCCAGGCTTTGGGGGCAGGAGGAATGACCTACAGAGGAGTGCCCAGAGGGCATGAAAGATGACAGGTGTTGCCCTAGAACTCATGACAGGAGATACTTCATAGAATGACATCTTAAATCCTAAAGAGAAGTGCTTCTATAAATATTTATTAATTGCCTGGTGCCAGGTGATAGCTAAAGCTCTCCAATAGTCTAGAAAAATCTCTAAACTCCCTCTCAGAGGAGTGATTTTGTAGGGATGAAAACATGATGCAACATTTAAATGTGTAAGACCAAACACACAAAGGAAACCCATACAAAGGAAATGTTGTAGTCATATCATTACATGTTATTAGAATGTATATATACAATATACATTACTATAAATACATTGCATATATAAGTCATTATATATACATTAAGGTATATGATATATTGTAATATACATTAGTATATTAGATTAAAAATACAATAAATTTTTAAACATATATTTTATTTTTAGTTATGTGTATGAATGTATGTTTGTGTGGGGTGTGTGCACCTGAGTCTAGGTATCTGAAGAGGCTGGAAGAATGGAGTTGGAGTTGAGGGCAGTTGTAAGCCACCCACTGTAGATGCTAGGAACTGAATCTGGGTCATCTGCAAGAGCAGCAAACATTATTAACTGCCTAGCCATCTCTTCAGCCTTCTCGCTGCCCTTTTTTTTTTTTTAACTGTATATATCAACCTATCTTCCTCCCTTCCCTAATGGATCTTCCTTCCTCTGTAGATCTTCCTTCCTTTTAAAATAGTGTCTCTCCATCTCTGTCTTTCTCTCTGTCCCCCCCTTTCTCTCTCTCTCTCTCTCTCTCTCTCTCTCTCTCTCTCTCTCTCTCTCTCTGTGTGTGTGTGTGTGTGTGTGTGTGTACGTGCACGCGTGTTCATGGAGTTAGGACCCAAGACCTCTTACATACTGGGTAAGCATTCTACCAGAGCCTACAGCTCCATACACCTAGTGCTATCCTACTAGCTTACTAATAGTCCATGCCTTGTGAGCATTGCTTGGCAGAGATAGTATTTCAAGATGTGTATAATCATAATGTAACACCAAAACTAATCTCCGATCTCCCTTACTGACATGTTCCGTGTGACCACTAACACTGCTGATCTGGTAGGCTCGCTGAACCCAGAACAGCAGGAAATGACACATTTCAGTTGGTGCAAGTAACACAAGAACAGAAACACTCCCCACCCACACCCGTGGGCTCTATCACTGCATTGAGAGCCTGTGGACCCTGATCAGAACTGTCATGCAGGAAGGATCAAGCGTGATGTACAGAGAGAAGCATGAAGGCGCATGGCAGGCTTGAAAAGGAGAGAACACAGTGTGACATGAGCTCAGTGTGCAAACAAGAGCAAAACTGGTGCGGGTTGTAGAAGTCCTGCGATTAAACGCTTTGACCTTGCCTTTTAAATTTTCAACCTGGGAAGACTGAGAAAGACAATGTCATATTTGGGTCCTGAAACTTAAAGGTCACACCAGCATAGTAGATATTACATATTGCTCTCTGGCTTCTTCTAAAAAGCACTTTAAGAGCACAAAGCAGAAAAGAGAGTTCTCGCCCCTATGCCCCTCAAACTTGTCCCCTTTCTATCTGCAGTAGACACACTATAAACACAAAACCAAGAGGACATTCTGGAAGTGCATTTTCACATAAAAACCACTTAGTTTGAATTTACTGCCAGAACTTAAGCTAATGTGAGCCTACCAACAGCCAATTTTCACATAAGTTTTAGATTTGACTTCTCCCAGGCTTACTACTAGCACAGGATGGGGTTGCCCATAGCATTCTATCATCTGTCCATGCCCTGGATGAGCGCTTATATTTTTCCTTTCATTGTTTCACTGGCATTGCATCCTTCCCTTCCCCCTCCCATCTGGAAACTGGGCCTGGCCTCAGCTATGTATACAATAACACACCACCAACAAAGAAAGACATATTCCCCACTCACACCCACAGTCTCTGTCTATCACTCCATTGAGAACCTGTGAACTCTATTCAGAATGCAGATCGCCTCAGTCCAATCACTGAGTTGGAAACAACTGAGAAGTTACTATTCTGTATTGATAACATAGAAGCTATCTTTGCCCACTGATCTTCAAGTCCCAGAGAAACTTTAAATAAACAAAGACTATGAGCTCAGAAGAGGTCACTGAATACTCTCTAATGAACCAGTGACATCAAATCAAATGTTCCCTACCAGATATTTTCTCTGGTGTAATCTGTCCACATCCTCAGACAAATTAATCTGTTCACAGATGCTCTTCTAGGAAAACTACAGTCTGTGCATATATGTTTGTGCGTGTACATGTGTGTGTTGTGTCTGTACACATGTGATGTTTGTATGAGTATATGCAATTGTTTGTACATATATGTATTATGTGCACATGCCCGTGTGTCTGCGTGTGTATGTATTATGTGTATATGCATAAAAAGGTATTTACGTGTGTGTGCGTGTGTGTGTGTGTGTGTGTGTGTGTGTGTGTGTGTGGTAAGCCCTCACTTACCACTCCACAACTGTACCACTTGTTGGCTCTTTCTAGTCTATCCTGGATAGAGAAGTGGGAATTGATCTTCCCCCTCTCTGCATTTCCATGCTAATAAATGTTTGAATATCCATCACTTTCAGGAACTCAGCTGGAAACCCTGGTGTCTGTTTTCTCACCATCTTGCCTAGTAACAAGCAAAGTGAAAGTACATGAGTCATTTTCATGTGAATTCCCATCCAGTTATCATTCATTTTGAAATGTCATCATCTAGCTAGCTGCAGTATCATCACCAAATATAAATCCAACTCAAGTCATGGACCACAACAACGGCAGCTGCTGAGTGCGCTTGGTGGTACACAGAGCATCTTTTAGCATCCCTGATGGTGGTGGCAGTTGACAGTATATCATTTTCTTGCACTCAGTCTGTGACTTTGAGATGCTGCACCGTCAAGGACTCTTCCCTGCTAGCCCATAGTTCGATGCCATGGTGAACAGTGAGTGGTTCATGATGCTTTGCTCTCTACAGTCTATCTGTGGAGACATGTACAGAGAAAGAAACCTTCTCTTCCTGCTGGTGAATACAGTGATGAAGGTATGTACCAGAGATCAGGGATGTCAATGATGGCAGAACTAAAGGGCCTGGTGGGAGACACCCCGCAAAGCCTCTATCAGAGTTAATCTTTGAAAGTTAGAAAAGAATAAAAACACAACCTGATGAAGAAGGAAAATGGAGGTGAGATGGAGGAAGATTGAGAGAATTCACACTGGGGACAAGGAGTGGAAAAGGCAGCTGTCTGGATATGTGTGTATTGCTGGAGTCCCAGTTTGCCCTGACGGTCATAACAGACACCTCATCAACAGCACAAGTTCATGCTTCTGTCACAGTTGAGAGAAACTGTTTTCAGTATGTGCTGGCCACAGCAGTCTCGCTTGGTTCCATGTGTCTTCCTCATTTTGGGATTTGGACCAAAGCAGAGTCCACATCTGGAACACATTCCAGTCGCAGTAGAAGTAGAGGAGTCGCGTTAGCAACATGCAATGGCTCTTAAAGTCTTTGATCACATACAAAGCCAACTGTATTCAACGTCTTCTGATTGGTTAGCCATCTCATGTCACCCAACCATGCCTAATATTAAGAGCAAAGAATTGCCTGCCAGCAGGGATCTATGATGAAAAAAGGCATGAGATGTTGAGCGTCCATGATATGAGTGTCAGAATTTCACGACCACAGACAGCAAAAGATTTCCCTGAGAGCAAAGGTTACAGTAAAAACATGTCAGCATTCTCTGGGACCCTGTATTAGTGTGGACTGCTGTAACAAAAATAATAAAAAAACAAAATAAGTAGACATAGACTTGATGGCTCAAGCAACAGAAATGCACTCTTAACAATTCTGGAAGGTTATATTCTAAGATCAAAGTTGGTTTCTAATAAAGTCTCTCTCCCTGGTTTCAAGAAGGCTTTAAGTTATAGAGTTCCTGTATCCACAGCTCTGAACCACGGGTGTGTTTTGGGCAGATCTTTCAAGCACTGGCATTGGCTCATAGCTTTCCAACCCAGGGAAATAACCCACCATCATTTAGTAATTCTCACCTTGTTCCTTTTTGATTCATAATCAAATAGAATTTGTTTTATAAAGCCAGACCATTGTGGTTCTTTTCTCCATTCTTTCCTTACACCCCATCCCTTTCCTCCAGACGTAATGCCAGATTTTCAAAGCTGCAGTCATTGCTCCCAGCATTATTTGGTAATTCCTGGATTATCTCTGTTAAGTACCCAACAAGGTCATTTTGTATTTTGAAATTTGAAATCTTGCCTGACATGGTCAAGGAAAACATTACCATAAAAAAAAAAAAAAAAAGGCAAGACTAAATGATGGGTGACATAATGGAGAATATGTTCCATCCTTCCTCAGTAACACTTGCAGGCTTTGTATGCCTGGCTGGTCCCTAAGTAATTAAAAGCTGTGCCCTGAGCTCGATCAGAGACATGGCTCCATGCAGGTAAGAAGGGGAAGAAGGTGGAAAGGAAGAAGAACTTTCCAGAATACTTCCAACCCCAGTGGAAATCAGTCTTTTCATTACCTGTTCAATCTGGCGGGGCTGGCCCTCTAAGCCACTGAACTTTTCTCTGTCTTGTACCCATCAACAGTCTCCTTACATCAGTGATCTAATTAGCAGGGCTACAGGACCAGGAGAGGACCGGGCTGGCTCACTTGGCTCATTAAAAGCTCCAGTCTCCTGCTTGGGAAATTGTTCTTTAGTTTTACCAGAGCCATTTGCCTTTTGCAGATCTCAGGGGAGAGAGGCATGGCTAGTTGAATTCCTGGTGAGGCTCCTTGGCCCAAGGCCTCCATAAAACCTTGGCACCAGCTTTCCTGACTTGGGGCTTTCCTCATTAAACCTAGAGACAGGAGCTAGCTGTTTGGCTTTCAGAGGCCTAGCTGAGACAGACTAGTCTCCTCTTCCCTGAGGGCTCAGGGCTGAGACAGGCCTCTTGAAGTGAGGTTAGGAGGAGGAGCCACTGGGCTTCTAGGGGACAGGCAGGGAGGTAGCAAAGAAAATTGGTATGTGCAAATTAGAACTCTGAGTTCCAAAACCAACATACCATGTGGCCCTTTTGTGACAACTGATTGTTCCCTGTTGGAAAAATCACACCATTGATATACATACCCTCCATCTTGTACTTGAGCCTGAGTTCAGGCTCCTTACACTTTTTCCTTATCATTTGGTTCACGCACTGTGCAATACTTTATTTAGATGGTCTTCTTGTCATTTTACAGGAATAACAAGGCACAGTACAGAAACAGTTTGCACAGAGAGAGAGAGAGAGAGAGAGAGAGAGAGAGAGAGAGAGAGAAGGATCAAGGAATGTGGCTCCCATATCATTTCAAAGGCTGATAAAATTCTGGGTTCAGAATCCCCCAAGAGCCAACATAGTGAGCATCCCCAAGCCAACATGCTTCTGATATACAAGCCTACCCAGCAGCAGGTGCATCCCTCAAAGAAAACCTAGGCAGTGTGGCCTAGCACAGGGACAGTCCATCTGTTTCTTATCCTCCCCCACATCCCCTGCCCCACCACTCACAGCATGGAACTTGCTGCTGACATCCTCCAAATCATCACTTTTAGGGAAGTCAATGACACTGAACGAGAATGAATAGCATAGGGAGAGGCAAGTATAGGTCCTGATCAGATGTACACAGAGGAATGCGAAGAGTCAGAGGTGCTGACTGAAGAGCTCAGTGGCTCCTATAAGAGAAAGCTTTTAGCAATGCCCTGTTACCTCTATCACACAGTCAATCACTTTTGTATATGCTATTTTGAGGGGAAGATATTTAGAAGGACAATGGGGTATGGCGCAGACCTGTGAATGTGCTAAGGAAAAGAAGCCATGGTATGGGGCAGTGAATGAGACCACCACAACCAGGAGCAACAGGGACCCCCATGCCTCCTTCCCAGGTCCTGTGCATGGGGACAGTGCTCACTCAAGTTAGCTGGCCACTGCTTCATGCTCACAGGGTCACTTGCCTCTCATTACACTGTGTGCAGGGCATGTCAGGGTGGAGAATAAGATCAGCTTCACTTCTCGCATGGCAGTATTTGAAGAGGGGGTGTAGCAATGAAAGCCCCTGTTGATGGGTCACTGCAGAACTGGAGGTTAGAGATGGAAACTGGTAAGCATAACACCTGGCTCATGATAGACACTAAAGCTCTAGGCTGTGGAGTTACATTTACTGCCTGCATCATTAATAGGCAAGCTAATGACCAGGTTATCCCCAGGGTCTCTTTTAGCTCTAACAATCTGCGTGCAGCATCAGGACACTTTGTCCTCAGTATTTAAAAGTCGATTTCGAGAATATGTGTGGATACCCTATGGAACCTAACATCTGGGCAAAGGGATGATAGAAACAGCATTTCCCTCTCCAAACTGTAGATAGATACTGTGATTGATAACGCTCCATCTCCTACCCTCTCCCCCCCCCCCCAGCCTTGAAGAGGAGCTGCTAATTTAAACTGGGAAGTTATCACACTACATTAGCAGTTAATGCAATTAAGAGAGCTGACAGACAACTTCCTGAGAGCCATCCTCCTGGAACACAGTCATACATGAGTCCCCACTCTGCCCCTGAATTAGGGTCCCTCCAGGGTTTGTCTACTTAATATGAAATACAACTCATTTTACTGACAACAATGATTATATAACAGCATTAAAAAAAACTAATGCAAAAATCTATACATGCCAATGTGTTTCTTCTTCAAAAAGAACTACAGATTTTATGTACTGCATACCTGGAGATGTCACAATCTTTGATAAATACACCTTATGCAGAATCTTTTGTTTTCTCATGAGCCTGTTTGGGTAAGTATAATTTAGAGTAGTTTCTAGGGGCAGAATTCTAGTTGATTCTGTCTTCAAGGCCAACAGGTTTCCTACAAACTATATCTCTCTTCAAATACATTAAAGTCATGAAAATGTAATCACCTGCTTTCCCAATCTCAAACCTAAGACCGATCTCATGAATGAACTGACCCAGTCAGATGTTTTTCCCTGAAACATACCTCAGCAATGTCTTCCTCCATGGGCTCATATATTTGAGCATCTGTTCCTGGTTGGTGGTGTTGTTGGGGGCGTTATGGAACTTTTAGGATGTGGAATCTTACTGGAAGAATTGCATCACTGGAGGTGGGCTTTGAGAGTTCCTGGCCTAGCCTCACTTCCCAGTCTGCCTCCCTCTTACGTTCATGGTGCTGATATCTCGGAACTCAGCTTCCTGCTCCTGCTGCAATGCCTGCTGCAGCCTGCCTTACCTTCGTGTCATAAAGGACTTTCCTCTCTCCAGAACAGCTCACAAAAATAAATGCTTTCAGCTCTAAGTTGCTTGTCATCACAGCACTTTATAACAAAAACAGAAAAATAACTAATATTTTATAAAATATTTTGATACACATGTTTATCACATCTACTCCCCATTCCTTCTCTTTTATTCCTTCTCTACCCTCCCCACTTCCCCCATAAGCTTATATGCTATTTCTCTTTTAATAATTAAATTTTATTACTCAAGGGGTCCCATTTGGGGCTGCTGTTATGTGCAAGACCATGAGACCATCTACTAGAACAGAGGTAGTGAATTCATCTCCCTAGCCCTTTTCCCTGCTGGAAGCAAAGAGTCCTGTTACTTTACCCAGTCACTCAAAAGGGCATTTCAAGAAGGACAGATGACATCATGGGAATAATGAGAGCTTTGGAGTCAACTAGTCCTACTTTATTTTTCAACAAATATTTATTTAGCATGTGTTCTATGCCAGATCCAGCTCCAACACCAGGGGCAGTCTCCCTGTGGAGCACCTATTTAGGGGCAGGGTGCCCAGGACCAGTCTGTAATGTCAAGCAAATCATGTAAGCCTCCTAAGCTTGTCCTTGTTTTTCCCAATCATAGAATAGTCATTTTTAATAAGATTTGCTGTTCCAATTAGTCTTGGCAATGCTTGAAGCTTCTACCATACAGTAGCATAAAAAAGTCTACGTTAAGTCAACACTGTGGGACACGACTGAGCACTTTTGGAATTACTTTATTTATTCCTCACCTGGACCAAAGTTGCATCTTCCTGTAGGAAAAAAAGAAAAGAAAAAAGAAAAGAAATAACCATGCCTAACACCCCCTCCCAGAGGTAGAACTGATAACCTGTCACCCTTTCCTTCAACTTTGCTTCTATGCTCATGTAGAAATAAACAGATGATATTAGAGCCAGACAGAGTGTGCTGATACGGAAGGTGACAGAATACTGAGGGGGCCAGAAAGGAGGATCCCTGAGGCTTGGTGCCTGCCACCTTAGTCCCAGGTTTTCTTAAGGGGAAAAGGCAGAGTAATAAATCAGGGCGCCTGACCTCCTCTTCTGGCCTCTGCACTTAACTTTCATTCACACATGTGCACACATATATACACACACATATAAACTACACACACATATAAAGTGTATATAGTGCACACACCTACACACATGTGCATGCACTTCACATGTATACACACATATACACATACAATACACAGATCTACTTTACAGTGACTCCTGTAAAAAGACAGGCCTAAAATTTGACCGTTAAAGTGATTTTTGCAATATCTTTTGTTATTTCTCATTTTTTAAAATAGTTGTTTAACAGAAAAGATCAGGAACAGACAAATACTATATGTTTTCCCTTGTGTGAAATCTAATTTTGAAATCGCATGTTTGGAATTGTGTCTATTTATATGTGTTATGTATATATGTTTATATGTGTGAATGTGATTATATGAGTGTATGTGAATATGCTTATATGTGTATGTGTATGTTTACATGTGTGTATATGTGTGTTTATGTTTTGTGTGTGTATCTGTGTTTATATGTGTGTTTATGAGTACAGAAAGAGGGAAGGCTGAAAGGATGTTCATGTGTGTGTATGTGTGTTTTTGTGTGTATGTTTATGTGTTTGTGGGTAACGAAAGCTCATGAGAGGGAAGGCTGAAAGTAAGTGTGTGCATGTATGTTTACGTGTGTGTATGTGTGTTCATATGTGTGTTTTATGTGTATATTTGTGGGTAAAGAAAGATGATGAGAGGGAAGGCTGAAAGGAAGTGAGAACTCAAGAGAATACATAAAATAAGAGAACAGCAAGGAAATTTACTGGGATAAGAATGAGAACTAAAAAGGGAGGGAGGGAGCATGGCAGTTGGAGAGGGGACAGAAGTAAGAACACATATGACATGTGTATGAAGATGCCAGGATGAAACCAACTCTTTTGTATGTTAACCCAAAGCCTAGTAAAAATAGAAAAGCAACAATATGCTTTGCTTCTTGTAGCTGGGACTATGACTCATCTTGATAGTATTTACATGTGATAAGAGGTAGAAATCAAAGTCTGCTTTTTTTGTATGTATTTATTGAGTTACTTTAGCTTCACCCAAAAAGACATTTTGCTTCCTGGGGAGGGTGGGGAATCATGACTAGAAAAATGTTCAATTTGGTCATAGTTAATCCATGTGAAAAGAATTTTATGATTCTACTAAAAATCGGTCTTTTCCAAAGACTGCTTGATGACACAGAGTATTATTTAAACTAATAAGTAATTTAAAAGAAACTAGAAATTGTACACAGCCTGTTTCCAAATATGTTTATAAATATGCACACATCAGTACTATTGGAAAAATACATTAAAACATGAGTAGTGGTTGTCTCTGAAAGATAGACTATCTTTGCCCTCCTTCACAGTTTCCTGCCTTTCAAAGTTTCTACAAGAAATTTTGGTTCTTGGTTCAATAGGAGGTTTTCTTTCTTTGTTTGTTTTTTAAGCAATATTTCTTGTACTTGAGATTTCTCTGACTACAAACTATAAGCCTAAGACACCAAGACTCCATAATAGCATTTTCTGTCCAGCAGTTCTTCCAAATCAACTAATCTGAGAAGCCAGGAAAGAGGAAAAGGCTCTTTTTCAAAACCACGTTTAATGTGGATCAATGACAAGACCAAGATAGAATCTAGTCTCCTCAAGCGAACTTCATACCTCCTTCCAGCCTTGCCTTCCTTGCCTCAGCAGGAACTACTGACAGGTGGAGCTGAGGGCAAGTTAAGCCACACCCTCTTCTGAGATACTAGATCTTGGTTCATATCTTCAGAACAAGACTCCCCTTAGCACCTCATGGGGTGACACTTGACCCTCCATGTGGATTGGACAAATGACTCCTGGGACTCTCACCACATGAAGCAACTTCTTTTTATCCCACTAAATAAATCTTACACATCATAAAAATTGGATCTCTCTCTCCTTCCCCCCTTCCATCCCTCTCTCCTCATCTCCTTCCCTCGCTCATCCCCTCTCATTTGACCAGAGAGATCAGTATTAGGTCCTGATTTCTCAGTTCTCCTTGAAGATTTGTGTTACTAAGGAAAGCTTCATCTATGCCTTTAAATCCTGATGCTTTGGGAATTTTCTGGAGTCACTGTACAAACTAGTGAATCTGGAAAAAAGCCAACACTGGCTTCATAACCTCATCACAGATCCGAGCCAGTTACCTCACAGTCATCACTGACAGCTTGCTTTCACTTAAGCTCCCTTCCTTTCTTCCCTTTCTCCAAATAACTTCACGAACACTACCAACTTCCATTAATGACTACAGTAGCAATGGGCCAAAACATGAGCTGAGTTGATCAAGCCACATATTTCACTTCCCATTCAATAAGTCCTTGACCTTGACAAAATTATGAAATCATTCACACATCTCACGAGTATCCATATGCTTTTGCCTCTTATGTGCCTTAGGTTAGTTAAGTGTAAGCACTATAGGTTTTATAATACTTTGTAAGTGAGGAAACTGCTGGCTGCTCGTGATCTATTGTAATGATCACTACACAGCTTTTGTTTGATAGGTATGAAGGTTGCTCTCACCTTCCAGCTTGATTGTTTCGAGTATTGGAATGCTGTACAGGTTCCATAGCACACCTCTGGGTGTGTCTATATGGAATTTTCCAGAGACATTTAGGCCCTGAGGGCTCTAATAGAATGAGTGGATTAATTCCTTACTGCATCTATATGAAGGCATTTTTAGGATGTGGATAAAATTAAGTGGAGAGGCACAGTTGGGTCAAGTAGGCCTTTGGGGTTCTCTCTTTCCCTGGTTACATCCTGTATTCCCGTTCTCTCTGCCTTCCTGTCCATCATAATGTGAGCTCTTGTTCTTTGCCCTCTGCCCTCTTACTTCTGAAACCACAAGCAAAATGAACAAATCTTCCCTCTCCTAAAACCTCTCATCCTGATGAGAATGATATGAATAACCTAACAGTGTAGCATCCTGTTCTTTCCTTTGGGCATCCAAGATACTAAGTATGCAATGTGAAAGTCAGCTTTTGGGGGGACCTTAAGGTTAGGCAGAACAAACAAGATCCTCACATAAAAAGTTGCTACCTCTATCCTGCTCAGCTTTAACTGTCAGATTGGCACAATCCTAGAAGTCTTGGAAAGAAAATCTCAATTAAGGAATTGCCTAGATCAGGATTTCTCAATCTGTGGGTCATATTCCCAATAGTCTTAGAAACCCTCAACCACAATGTATTTTCATTGCTACTTCATAGCTGTAATCTTGCTTCTAAACAGTGTCTTAGTTCCTAAGAGCATCAGAAATGTGTGTTTTCCAAAGATTGCAATCTACAGTTTGAAAAACACTGGCCTAGATCATATCAGTATATGGGAATAATAAAACAATTATCTTGATTGTTGATTGATGTGGGAGGGCCTAGCCCACTGGGGGTGGTACCATTCCCTGGACAAGTTGTCCTGACTACATAAGAAAGCTAGCTATTCATAATCCTGCCTGCCAAATAGCAGGCACACATTTCTCCATGGTTTCCTCCGTATTCATTTGGCTGTTATTAAGTTCCTTGGTCTATTAAGTTCCTTGGTCAGAGATAATTCTGTGTAAAATGCCAAGCTGGCTCGCCATGAGGCTTCTGCCTTGAGTTCCTGCCTTGACTTTTCTTAATGATGGAGGGTGGCCAGAAATTGTAAGCTGAATAAACCCTCTCCTCCCTCCGTGTTGCTTTTTTGTTAGGGTGTTCTTATCTAACAGGAACAAAGCTAGAACAAGCTCATATATTTGAAATCACACGTTTTACATAATTGGGTGTTTTGCACAACAGAATGCACCTTCCAAGGCTGCTAGCCAGGAGCCAAGCAGTTGCAGCAAGGCTAGGTTGTACCTGGAGATGGAGCTGGACACACTGAACTGCTTCAAATGATTAGGCAGCTTTTTAGCTTTCCCCATGTTTGGTTACACCATCTTTAAATAACCTCCAAAGACAGGATGAGTTGGGATTAAACCAGCAAGTCAGTTGTGTGCTCAAAAAAGCAAGAACTCTGATATTCATGAACCAAGTGTCATTTTGAAGAAATTGCCACCTGCTCCAAAAAGCACAGGTGATGGGAGTGAAAAGTCTAGAAGACTAAAATGCCACAGACCATCACAGGGGCTTCTTGGACATGTGGCATTTCCATTGTTTTCAGTAGCATGGGAGTGAAGAATACAGCCAGATGGTCTGAGACACAAGATAAGCAAAAGAAATGGGAGCAGCAGCAACAATGAGAAGAAAATGATTGTAAAGTGGGATGGGGACATTGCTCAGTTAGTAAACGCTTGCTGTGTCAGCTTATGGGCCTCAATTTCCTTGCCAGAACCTTTGTTTTTAAAAGGTATGAATGGCAGCTACCCACACTTGTAATATCAGGGCAGGGGAGGCAGAGCTAGGTGGGTCGCTGGAGCTTACCGGTCAGCTAGCCTAGCCTACTTGATGAGTTTAAGGACAGTAGGAGATTCTGTCTCATAAAACTAAGTGGCTGGCATGTGAGGAACTGCAGCTGAAGTTGCCAGGGCTCCACATGCTCATACATACATGTGCACACATACCTCCACACATATACATCTATGCACACATGAACATAAACACAGTAAAAACAACAGTAAAGTAAAACGTATGCACGAATCTAGACTCTGCCTCTTATAGACTAAGAAAAAGATTTATTTTTCCTAGGACTAGGTCTCTTTTATTGCAAGGAGAAAGGGAATACTATATACCTAGCAGTCCTGTTATGCAAATGACCACAGAGAGGCTGTGAAGTGATGGAGATGTTGTGGGATATTTTGTTTGTGTTCTGACAAATAAAATTTGCCTGGAGATCAGAGTGCGGAGCTAGCCACTAGTAAACCATAGAGGTCTGGAGGTCTGTACAGAGAGGAGACAGGAAGTAATAAGTCAGGGCATAGACAGGATCTTGGCCCTGTTGGACTGAGATTTCATAAAGGTAAGAACTCTAATGCCTGGCTGCTCTGCTTTTCTGATCTTTTAGCTTTACCCCCTCCAGGTTTTTATTTAATAAGACAAATTATATTTGTATTCATACAGCTTTTACTTCAAGGTATTATAAATCGCAGGACTTTGCACAGCTTCTTGTTCACATCCACATGGATGATGTTGTTTTACCCTTTTCCCTGGAACCACAAGTCCTTGAGGCGATGAGCCCTTAGCACACTCCCACTCCTGTATGATATGATCTCAATAACTCCAGGATAAGTTGACAATAAATGGACCTGAACCTTATATCTAACATTCTGTTGCTCATATCCATTTTAGAAATCTAGTTTGATGTTCCTGCAAGATCCTGAAAGTTTTGTAAAGCAAGTATTTTGAAGTGGACACTTTGAGCAGAGAAGACAGTGACATGGTTCAGGTCACAAGCAAAGTTGAAGACGAATGCTGTCAGGGGCACAAGCTATTTCCCGGCTAACTCAGATATGGCTCTGTCCTGAAGGTCAGTGTTACGTTTGCATCCCTCACAGGCTCAGCTGTCGAAGTTTGGTCTCAGGCTGACAATGCTAGTAAGAGATGATTGGTTCATGAAGGCACTATTAGTGGGCTGGCATATTGATGAGCTCATACTGGTGGGAGGGTGGTCGGGACTCACTAGAGGACATGGATCACTGGGGAAGAGTTTTAAAAGGGATATGGTACCCCTGGCTCCTTCCTGAGTCAATCCTACTCCATTTCTTCTCGCCATTCTCTTCTTTCTCTCCCCTCCCCCTGATTTGGCTTCTTGATTACTGTGAAATGAGAAATCTGTTCCCGGTGCTTTCCTTCATGATGCTCTGCCTCACGATCACAGAAACAATGATACTGCCTGACCATAGACTGAAATACCTCAAACAGAAAGACAAAATAGACCCCTTTTCCTTTTAACTGCTTCTCCTGGGTTATGTGTTCCAGCCATGACAAGTTGGAGTAACAAAACAGTTCTGGCCCAGCAGGTGAGACTCCTTAGTCCACTCCATTCCTGCAGTCAGCAAGCTATACAAGTAAGGAGAAGTGGCACATCTGGACTGTTCACGGGAGTGGTGCTTGCCTCCAGCTGTGCATTAGAAATGACTTTCTGGAACAATCTAGAAGATGCCAAGGGTAAGCAGTGGAAATGATCCTATCCATGTACTTGTGGGGACAGGGGGCACAAGCAGGAACTCCAGAAGTCATGTGAAGCCACCGAAAGCAAACAAAGGGAATGTAGGCATCCTGTGTTCTTGCTCATCAAGATTGAAGGATGGTGATGGCTACACTGTGCTCCTGCAGGCCAGAACAGACTGTGACCCAGGAGAGCTAGTAGCAAGCTCTCATGGGCAATGGAGAATAAATACCACAGCTGACCTACTCATGTATACCTAGGTGAGAAGGGGGAGCTCAGCTGTTCAGGTCACATCTATTAAATTTTGATGTCAACTTATACATAAAAGAGTAAATGAATGTCGAGTTGTGCATGTTAGGTCAAGCATCCTAGACTGGGGAGATGGCTCAGCCAGTGACTACCCTGAACAAAGACTTCGGTTTGACCCCCCAGAACTCAAACAGAAAGGCCAGGGACTATGGCCCTCATCCATATTCCCAATACTGGGGAGAAAAAAAATAAGAGAATTCCTGGGGCTCATTGGCAGCCAGCCTTGCCTAATTAGTGGTTCCCAGGTCAGCAAGAGACCCTTTCTAAAAATGTAGCATGGAGAGCAACCCCTAAAGACTCAGACCATCAAACTTTGTACTCTACACACATGTATGTGCATCTACACAAGTACACACTCCTGAACACACACACACACACACACACACACACACACACACACACACACACACTTTAATGATCTCCAGCACTCAGAGCCCACTCAAACTCCTTCCAGCCATCACCATCTTCAAAGAGTGACACTCTCATGACTTCGTGAGTCATAGACTTAAACTCCCATCTTCATTTTACTGAGTTGCCTCAGTATTTAAAGAAACAGGAAGCAAAAAGAACAAATCCTGGTACAGTTCTTCCTGGAAAAGGAAAGCCATGATTGTTCAGCTGGAAGGGCTCTCTGTAGGCAGAAGGCAGAACTGGGTTCGAGATCCACATATACTATTTGTTAACTGTTGTTCAAAGGATGCTGCTTTTCCTCACCAAACTCTGGTTTCCTCATCAGTGAGGCAGAGTTGAAACACTGAATTACCAGTACTGTGGTTAGGGCTGAAATATAGAATATCAAATATATATACACATCCCAGGTCCAGTGCTCATTGGCTGAGTGGAGGGACATGAAATGAAAATAAGAATGCAAGGGGTGATTTTGAGAGAAGGGTAAAGTCAACTTTCCCAAGGCCCCAGAAGAAGACTGTATCAGGAAGAGTGTGATGAAAAGAGGGGGAAAGAGAGATGGTTACCTTCACTTTCTGAGATACCCCAACAGCACCCTCCCTTCCCTCATGCTTGGGTTCTTCTCCTATGTAACTGGTAAATTCTGGAGCACATTTTAGGACAACCAATGTATTTTAGAAACACTATGAAATATAAAGTTAGTCAGCTGGAAAAAGCAGAATAAAAATAAATACTGACTGTGATGCCCAGTGACATGTAGAGATCGATACTCATTTGAGGGCAGACATCCGGATTTAGAGAGAATCCAAAACCACCCCCTAGCAGACCAGAATTTTGCTCATCACAAGGCTAATGATGCAAAGCCCAGGCAGACATGGAAAGGTGCTCACTTGCAAACAGACACAGCCTCTGAATGATATGACACATTAACACCAAATGTGGGATCAGGGACATAAAGACAGACATAGCTCAGACTCCTGGATAGCACATGTCCTGACACCAAAAGTCAAAATGGTTCACAAGATGTTACAGTTGAGGGAGATTGTTCTGCCCAGCCCTGAGCTTGGATGGGAAGTAATGCACATCCATGAAATGGTCACCAGGTGATTTCAGAATTACTGATAAATCATGCAGAAACCAGTGGAATGGTACTGACTGTAAGGATCCAGGCATCATGCTGGCCTGCCCCTGTCACATGGCAGAATTCACTCAGACTGTACCCTGGTCAGTCCAGGTTTCCATGATTGTATAGTCTGCTGCAGTTGCAAAGGACCCTTTAAAAGACAGACCCTGCCTATATACAGTCTCTCTTCCCAATTTCTTTCCCCTCTCTTTCCTGCTCTCTTCCTTGTGGTTTCCCTGGGGCAGACAGGACATTTCCTGTTTCCCTCTTCTCTTCTAGCTTGGGACACCCTGGGGAACCCCTCTCACATCTTAAGATCATCCTCCCCTCAAGTACCAGGACCTAAGACTGACTTTCAAACGCTTGGCTTAAATGACTCACCATGTAACAAAACTAGCTCACTACTGCAAATGTGTTTATAGCATATAAAAATGGGATGTTGAAGGTGTACCTGACTGCCAGGTTTGCCTCAGGTTTATCACAATAGCTAATACATGGAAACAATTATATACCCATCAACAATGAAAGAATAATGAAAAAGAGGGCAAAGATGAACACTGAGGTTTAGAAGGAGACATTTCTACTGGTAGTTGATGGCTCTTGCGGGTGGGGGGGAGGCTCACTTTTTTTCATGTGCCCATGTTCCAGAGGATATCTCTATACCCTGTGTGCCTAGCACTGCAGCTGGACTTTGTGAGTTTTGGGGGGTGGGTTGATATAAAGTTGGGAGTGGGACATGGTAGAAATGGTTGGCCTGAGAGGATATTTGAATGAAAATGATCAAACTGCTTCTATACATGTATGAAGAACTGAAAGAATAAGTAAACATGCAATGAGAACATTGTTAAGGATCCTGTAAATAGTACTGTTGTTTGTAATGGTGTGGATTGATCTGGAAGACAGTAAGGACAGTGGAATAAGCAGGCTCAGAGGCAAATACACATTCTGACTTACATGTGGGATGTAAAAGCCTACTTCATTGAAATTAAATGATGGCTAAGGGGTAAAGAACTAGGGAAACATCAGTCAAGGATGTAGATTTTAGTTCCATAAGGCAATAAGTTCAATAGAGCTCCTGCCTGTCCTGATGACTATATACATGTGAAATGATGAGCATAGATTTTAAGTTTTACACACAAAAGCATATGAAAAAACACATAAGTAGTTTGATTAGCCATCCCACAATGCAAAGGTGTATCAGAAAATTAGTGACATTTCTTGCCCTAAGTACCTAGCAATGAAAGAATAAATTAGGAGGATCGAATCAACACTAGTAGGCAGAAAGCATTGTGAAATTATTCACTTTATTTGAGAAAATGTTTAATCTAAAATCAATCCTATGTAGAAGAGAGTACTCAGGATGCCTGCTGTGATCAAGTGTGCTCCACTGAGACCAGTCATTAATAAAATACCTTACAACATTCATTTAAACAGCATTCTCTATAGGGCCAAATTACAAATGCAGTGTTATAGAATTAATATGTTTAAAGGTTAAAACCTAAAAGCAATTTCTAGGGTGGGAGACTTTCTGTTCATTCCTGCCGGTAAATTCTGTGGTAATTTACCCCTGGGCCTCCTAGACGTCAGGTACCAATTCAGAGTTCTTGCCTTTTCTTGGGTTGCCACGTGCCCCACATCATCTCATTATATTTGAACCTTCTGTCATCATCTATCTAGAGATTATTTTATAACTCTGTTAGCATATACTACTACATATACTTTACAAAATAATGGTCCCATTGTGACTTTTTATATATGTTCACCTATCCATTACCCTCTATTGCCAAAGATTCACTTTCCTCCTCTTCCTCCTCCTCTTCCTCCTCCTCTTCCTCTTCCTCCCACTCCCAGTGTTTTGTTTGGAGATAAGGTACTATATAAGTCAGCCAGGATGGCCTCAAACTTGGCATGTAGCCTAGGCTGGTCTTGAACTCTCTGTGGTCCTCCTGTGTCAGCCTCCCAAGTGTTGTCATTACAGTTGTGAACCATCATGCCTCTCTTAAGGCACAGGATCTACCACTGGCAAGACTATTCACTCATTTGTGGAAATATCTAAAGTATCTCTGAGTGGTGGGTTATCTCTGTCCTCCTCAAGCCCAGAATATCAGATATCATCCAGCCTTGCATGTTTTACATGGGTATAGATCAGGGATGGTACCAGCAGGGGCTCACAAAAGCTAGGCCACAAGAGGCATTCACCTGACTCCTTACTCCTTACTTAATCATGTCTGCCAGCTTTGGGGACAATGGAGTCTAACTCTAAGAGGAGACATTATACACACAGAGACTGACAAAGGAGATAAGAGTTAGGGATCCCTGGCACCTGGTATCTCTGCTGTCCCATCAGGCCATCTATCTGCCCATAAGAATGTGGGGATGGAGAGATGCTCAACCCAGGCCAACTGATGCTGGTTGTGCAGGGGTGGGACATAGAAAGAGATCATCTCTTAGCTGTACTGAGTGATTAAAGAACTATTCAGCAGGAGGTGGGGGTGGCTCATTAGCAGAGCACTGGTCATGCAAGCAAATGTGAGTCCTTGAATCTGGTCTGTTGCACCACATAAAAAGCTGGGCACTGTTGTACAATACTCTTTTGTGAAGATGTGTCATCCTGACTGGTTTAATAAGAAGCTGAACAGCCAATAGCTAGGCTGGCTATACAGGCAGTCAGGATGCTGGGAAGAAGAAGTGGGAAGTTGCCAGCCAGCTAGAGATGAAGCAGCATGTAAAGGTAATAAAGCCACAAGACAAAAAGTAGATTGACAAAAATGGGTTAATTTAAGTTGTAAGAGCTAGTTAGTAACAAGCCTAAGCTATTGGCTGAGCTTTTATAATTAAATCTCTGTGTCATTACTGGGGAGCAGCTCCAACATACAGGTCAGCTACAGAACACTGTGGCTCACACTTGCAATTCCAGGAGTGGGGAGGCAGGGAAAGACAGAGCCCCAACACTCACTAGCAGCCAGCCTAGGCAAACCCTCAGGTCCCACTGAGAGGCTCTCTGGAGGAAGAGGAGGTGAATGCCTCCCAGAGAAGGACAGTTGATCTTTAGCTTCCACACAATCTCAAACACATGCAAACATCCACAGACACGCACACAGGAAAACACAGACATAACTACAAATACATGGATGCACACACGAATAAAATATGAGAAGAGTACAGCAAGGCGGCTAGGCTAGAGAAGATTTTCCTGCCCACCCATGTAGCCAGAGTCACACAGAACAGCAGGAGCCCAGCTTCTAGTCTGGGTGAGGGCAAACAGCTTGGGAAGTGTCATGATGGATGGCTGCTATCAGCTTTCTTTGAAGATCCATTAAAAAGAAAAACAAAACAAAACAGCAACAAAGCCCTCAATGGAAGAAAGGCTGCTGAGATTGGTTTGCACTTGCCTTTGCTAGGGTTTGGGTCCTTCTCAGCAGGCATGGGGGCTTGTTAATCACATCATCAGCCACCCTATTTCCTCTCTGTATAACAAGTAACCCTCCCAAGAGGTGGAGAAGATTAAGAGAGGCTGGCGGACACTTCAACAGTTGCGGACCCCTTCTGCTTTCCTTAATCTGGCTGTCAGCCAGCTTTTATACAGGGGAACATTCTCACCTTTGCTTCAAGTTTGCAGTTGCTTTGTTTTGCCTCTCTTTAAAAAAAGTAGTCATTTTTAAGTTTTTTTTCCTGGCTTTTAGATTTCAAACACTTTTCAGGGTTGGAAGTGGCACACAAGGGAAGATGCCATGTAGTCACACTGAGCTGTTGACATACAACCCTAGCTCTCTCCTCTCAAAAGCTGTTATGTGGAATTTATCATGATGATCATCTGTCTATTGACTGGTCAATAAAAGAGAATCCAGAATGCTGCATCCCCTGTGTTAGAGGCCGCCACGCCCTGTGGATCGAGTCTGAAACCAGGGGAATAGCTGAATCTGCCCCTGGGAAGCTGCTCTCAGAATAGAGCAGAGAAGGCGTTTGCTCCCCTTGCTGTGTACACAGAGCACAGCCAGGGAGACATTCCGAAGGGAAGCACCGGATGAGGGAGCGCCTTCTGTGGCATCCTGCCCAGCTTCCCCTCAGAACTCCCTCTGCTTATGTGTAACTCCAGGCTTGTATTGATATCCGCGCGCATATGTTGGCCCGGCTCTTCCTTTCCAGGCGAGAGATGGCTTCTGCGGAAGCTGCCAGTGCAATATTTTGAAAATAGATATCCATTTTGAGGAGAAGAGACATCCAAATATGACTTTTTTTTTTTTAGTTTTTACATTAAAAATCATGGTAATATCTGTCTTTCGAGTCAATGTGATTCTTGCAGCTGTTGGATAAGCCAACAGCTTGTAATGACCACCCAATGGCAGGGACCCTCAAGTATGGGCTATATGAAGCCTTAGAGAGCTCTTAGTGCTGCCCAACAAAACACTGTAAACTAACTTGTATCAATTATGAGAATTTGTGTGTGTGTGTGTGTGTGTGTTTGTGTGTGAGAGAGAAGGGGGTATTTTTGTGTGATGTGTCTAGGTGCCATTCATATACACATATTCCATGCACAGGGTCATGTGGAGGCAGAGGATACCCTTGGGTATCAGTCCTCAGTCACCTTCCACCCTGTTAGGGACAGAGTCTCTTAGTATTCTCTTTGCCATGTAGACAAGGCTAGGTGGTGCCTCTCAAAGATCTCCCCAAATCCAGCTTTCTCTGTCTCCCATCTTACCATCTATAGAGTTACAGGTATGTACAGCCACACACAGCTTTTCACAGTTCTGGAGATCTGAACATCATCATGCTTGCACAGCAACTGCTTACCAACTGAGCCAGCTCCCCATCCATTAAACACTGACTTGTTGACTATTTCCGAAGCATCAACCCTGCGGGCTGCAATGCTATGTTTCAATGTCAAATGTTTGGACCCCCTCGGAGGGCAGAGCTTATGGGGAAATGCTAGCACTTAGGTTACTAACATCTGTACAAAGAGGAGCTATGAGACTTTGAAACTGGTTTCCCATGCTTTACCTTTACACCCTCCAGATATAGATGAAACCCCTGTCACCACCAAGCTCAGAATGTGAGATTTCTAGCTTTCTGTTCTTTTCATTGTAGGCATAACCCACTAAGTGATGATGAGGTCATAATAGAGGCAGGTGGTCATATACTCCAATAGGACTTAAGTCCTAATGTAAAATGGACTTTGCAGACACATACACACAGAGAACCCAATTTGAAGATGGAGAAAAGACTGTTAGAGGTAGATGACACATGAAAACTGAACAGTATGCCTGTACTCACAAGAGAGGGGTTGGCTAGGACTCCAGGAAACCATCACAATTATGTTTCTTTACTTCACCAAGACTCTTTGCTAAGGCATGAATAGGGGAGAGGGGCTGACGTTATTCATTATACAGTACCATCATCTTAGGACAATCCATATGCCTGTACAGCTCACTAGCATGTTGATACCTTAACATGCTCTGTGGACAGAGAAGCCCACACTCTGCCTCAGATTCCCTCAGCTCCAGTTTTCTCAAAAGTATCTTCCCAGTACCCACATGCCTGCCATATACCAAGATTTTCATATCTTTTCTGAAAGAATATGAGGTGTTTTCTAATATATTTGAGTATTTCCAGTGTAACTATAGACTTTATTAATCTGTTGCTTTGAGAGACTGTATTGTACCAGAGGTACAGTGACTTTTACTTTGGACATTCATCCCATTAGGGCTGAAAGCCGTTAGAGAATGAAAGTCCTCTCCTAAGACAAAACTTACTGAAGGGGAAGTATAATTGGAGACAATTAAGCCTAATATTACCCTAGTTATAGTGTCTCATGTTATTTGTAAATGTGCTTAGTGATCATCTCTCTTAAACACACTATATCTTGGTGACAAAACATTTAAACAGGTGGATCTAAACATCCCCAAGAGCCACACTGGAAATAAGGTGGCCAGCAGTCACGTGTAGCTTTTTAAGTGAAAGCTAATTAGAAGTAATGACAGCTTCCAATTAACCGCTCTGGCACTACGTTAGCCTCACCTCAATTGTTCACTAGTCACAAGTGGTCAGTGACTGTCAGAGCTGACTCTGTGCTGAGCAGCGTTGATGTAGACAGCAATTCTCTCTGGCTTGTGTCTTTTAACTCCTGGGTGTTTAACAGAGTGAGCAAACAGAGGCCCCATGACTTATGGGACATTTTTATTCTGCCCAGAGCCACCCTTGATGCTATGATTAGGACAAGGTTGACCCTGCAAGGCCATGTACTTCCTTTCTTCCAGAACAAATTAACAGCTCTGGAACAATAGGAAATATTGCTGTGTGTTTATATGAGCTGTCTATTGTTCAGCTTCTGTGATTTCTCAATCCTGCATAAGAGAAACAGTAGAGTCGAAGGGAAGGTAGTTTCTGGCGAGTCCAGGGACACACAGGGAGTTCAGGATGACTCACATGGATGTCTCATGGAAGTGGATGTGTAAAAGAAAAACTACGGGGGGAGGTGGTCCAGCTGTAAATGTCTCAAGGTTAGGAGCTAGGGCTGGTGTATGTATCCTGCTACTTGGCATACTACAAGCCAGCCAAGATTTACTTGCTTTTGTTAAGTGAACCAGTCTTCCAGCCAAACACATAACTCATCAATCAACCAAATAACAGACTTCAGTTGGATGAAGGTCAGATATATTTTCCAGACAGACAATGCTACTCTCTATTACTGATAAACCCCAGGATTTCATATTTCTACTATGCATGCTTTCTTTTTCATATAATACACCCATCTGAAATATGGCAAAGTGGAGAAGGACACTCCACATGGCCATGGAGGGACCATGAACTGCTGCCACCCTCTAGCTAGAACATTCTAAATCAGTGTCTGACAGGTCATGGAGCCATTACAAAATAGAGATAGAGAAGTAATTTGGTTCCTAACTATCCTGGGTTGTGCCAGCAGTGGCAGGAGTCTCACAGATCATTTGCAGTGAACTATGAGACAACCCCATCCCCAGCTAAAGAGTAATAATACACAAAGTATTTAATAAGCACAGACTGTGCCACTCCAAATCACATAGGTCAGTACAGAGAACAGTTCAGGCTGATGGCAGTTTGGTCTCTAAGGCAGATAGAGACCATGTGACATAGGGCAAATGCTGTCATGAACAATAAACAGATGAACAAGCCTGGTAATATCCCAATAAAACTTTATTTTTAAACACTATACATTGTATTTCAGGAAGTCTCATATGTCAATTGAAAATGTGAATTATAGTCACCTCACAGATCATGAGCCAAATTTTGAATCTTGGAATTTTATGCTAATCATATCTGTATAAAAAAGGATATTCATGAAGGTGGTTTTTCAAAAAAATAAAATATGTTTCAATAAAGTGAAAATAACCAATGTTTTCAACAGGCTTCAGAGGCCTGCAGAGCCCACTAGAAGGCATTCCTGATTGACTCACTGTTGATGTGTGTTAATTTTGTGCCCCCTCTAGGCACCATTTAGGACTAACCTCCACAATTAGAGAAAATAAAGAAAGTCAAATAAATCCAGGCTAGAGGGAGGGGTGGAGAGGTGTTCTGGGACTGCTCTGGTCTGTAATAGAAACCCAGGAATAAAGATGTTCTCCCTCAGGCACCAGGCTCTCACTGTGAGAATTCCCAGAGTCCCACACCAAGGCAAGTCTGGCCCTCTCCAGGCAAATGCAAGAAAACAGCAGTTAGATTCCCTTTATCCAGAGTTATCCAATCCCCAACAGAATAAACACACCAACAAAGACAACAGATGAAATGACTTGTCTTCAAAGCGGTTTTGTCCCAGCATTTACAGTAACATGGGGTTATTTCAGATAATTTGGAAAATGACCTAAAGGTATAATCATGAGAACAAAAGTCACCCCAATCTCAGCGCCCAGGAACAACTATTGTAAACCTGAGGCCATTTCTCTGACATTATGGGTCCATACAAAATTGGTGTCTTCATAGCCACATTCTCTCTCTCTCTCTCTCTCTCTCTCTCTCTCTCTCTCTCTCTCTCTCTCTCGCTTTCTGCCATTAAAGAACCCTTATACTTTTTATTTCTCATTGGCCATATAATTTGGGACATACTTTTATCTAACTGATAGAAGGAAAATAACCTTTACTGAATGATCATGCTTTTAGACAACCATCTGTACTCCTGTTTCTAGGGCATGGCCTAGACCCCAGGGAGACATGAGGCCTTGAACTCTTGTATTCCCCGAGTTGACTTCTTGTGCATGTCTTTGTCCAAGGGTAAACTCTTTGCTATGTCTTTGTGATGCTGAGACAAATCCATCCCAAGTTCAGCACCATGGCAACACTAAGGCATGGTGGGAGAGAGTTGGGTGTTCCAATGACAGATATGAACAATGAAGTTCTGCACAATGGTGGCACCGAGGTAACGGGGACTTGAAGAATGAAACACATGCTTAATTTGAGTGGTAGATGTGACAGACAGATGGAAAGGACCTACACAGGGACAGGATGGTGCTCCAACCAATGAAATGTTTCCATGCACATTGATGCTGCTGTGTCTTTATTTACAGAAAAATCTGGGTTTAGAAACTAGTGACAGGATCAGAACAGACATGTTTTATTTCATCTTAAGTTGGGGAAGCTGCCTTGTCTAGGGAAAGTCCCCTGGACCAGGAGTCAACCACCTTTCCTTGAAGCATCAGGGCACTTCTCTGCCCCCACTGTCCTGCTCTCAGCAGGCATGTCAAAAGCCACTCCAGATACTCTCCTCACACTGGAAACAATGGAGTTACCACATAAGACACCACACATGCTTTCTGTGCTCAGTGTTCTCCTAAGACCAGGTTTTTCTCTAGGGACATAGCTGACTTCGGTCAGCCCAGGAAAGATGTAACCTCTGTGATGAATTGGATAACATTCTCCCTCTCCTGAATTGTCTGTTGAGACATGCTGTGTTTCCATTCCTGCTTTATTGAATGGTGTTTTTCTTAATGCAAACTGGCCTGTTCACAAACCCTGGACCCTGCTTTCACACTGTGCCAGCCCAGGGGATAAGGCCAATCCGCTAATCCATGCTGGCTGTTAGTACATGCTTCTTTCACTTGTACCTTTGGGCTAAGTTTTGAACCCAGTTACACTCAATCTTATTATACTTGCCTTGAAAATGTGAATTTCTTCTAGCAGCACTGATATATATGTATACACATACATATATTTGCATACATACATTTTCATGAACCTATTTTATCTACCCCCAAATTGCATATGGCTGACCAGAACTTCACAGAAACATGCAAATCACTTTCACATGACACCATGCAACCATCAGCTACCACTAGCTATGTGTGTATTAAAAGCCACACCCATGGACATCTGATCTCCTTCCTCCAATAACAGCACCCCATAAGCCGCACACTTCTGGCACCCATGCTCCCAGACAAACTCCAAGTCTTTGCAAGGTAAAGCTCTTTACTTATTCCCATGCATGTGGGTATCTTAAATCATGTTTGTATAATTCTATTGTTGTTTTTATTATTTTAGGTCACATGTGTTACTGGTTGGTGAAGCTTTTGAATGCTGCAACCCCTTCTGAAATATTTGTAGTTGCTATGTCACATTTCCAATGGTACATAGGGACATGTATGTCACAAACAACATGCTTAGCACAGAAGACTCTGTGCTAGTCTCCATTTTGTCGTGTCTGGCTTTGCTGCTGTGGTTGAGTTTGCTATGTTTTTTTATCACAGTTTCATCAGATATTACAAACAGGAGTTTTCCTCTAACTATACAGGGCTTATTCAGACTTAAGGTAAGAAAAGCATACATACCTTACCCTTCCATGAGTGGTTAATAAGAATAATTTTCCTGGTGATTTCAATCCATGGGAAGCAGCATGGTGCTTTAGGAGGATCACATCTTTGTAATGGAACACACCAAGACTTGAAATTCTTTCAGGTAGGGTCCTTCTAACCTAGTGCCCTCCTCCCCGTCCCTGCAATAACTCAACTCTGCAAACCTGACTCACCTGTGTAAAAGAACATTGGGAAGATGGCATTCATTTTTCAACCACCATGGCAAGTAAGCCCCAAAATGGAAGGAAAGTGTCACCCTAGTGCTTCTGGTGAGACAGACACTATGGTATATTTGTTTTCTCCACTTTAATACAGATAAAAACAAATGGTATAATTGATGGCCTCCAGAGAAACAAAACAACACATACATTCATGTACATGTTCACTCATACATAAATACATACATACATACATACATACATACATACATACACAGGCACATACACTCATGTACATACACAATATACCATAAACCCTCTACATTGCTGAAAACAACACACACACACACACACACACACCACATTACTGGGGACTTCTCTGCTTAGTCTACCTAGTGACACACTAATATCTTCCAAAAACATTCTCCTAGACAGTTAGAAATATTGCCTTACCAATATTTTGTGCCCCCTTATCACATTCAAGGAGCACACAAAATCAACATCATGCGCATAATCTTCCTTAAGCAATCTAGAATGTTAAGCAAACAGTCTAAGAACTGTTTTAAGCACCTTATTGTTGTTGTCTTAACTAATTACATCTCTGCAGTAGCCCTACACAGAGAATTCCATGACCATTCTCTCCTACAACTGGACCCAAGGGAATGCGGGAAGGTCAAAGTGATGATTGTTTCAAGGTCAAACAGCTCATGTGCTTGTTACTGCGCTATAGATGCTGAGCTGCAGACCCCCTTTTCCATATTCTGCCTTTAGAGTCTGGGTTGTGAATGGCCGTATAAACTCCATTCCTGTTTGCTCTGCCCCTTTCTCTGTCTCCTACATTACTTTCTGTCATTACTTGCTTTTCTGTGTCATATCCTCCCAGGCAGAAGCCACACCTCCTCCAATGTAAGAGCTGATCCTGTTACAAAGTATTTCTACTATTTGCACTGCAGACCTCTCTGCACCCCATCTCCTCCACCCCCACTGCAGTACACCATCAACCAGCCCCATTCTCAAAGGCCTTTGAGTGTGTTCAAGGAGCATTCTGCTAGGGTTCAAAGACTCTGTCATTGCAAATACTCCACTTTTCCTTCCCTTTGCTCCCTCACTGTGGCAGACTGGTGATGCATCCTGCAGATGCCTCCTCTGTGGGACCTTAGAGACCTCTTCTTACCTGTTTGGTTACTGTGTTAGCAAGGTTACATTCTTTAATGGTGGCTAGTGGGATGCTATCTTCTGAGTGGTGTAAGCTGTGCACCCTACATCTGGTGAGAAGAAGCTAAACTCCCACATGGCCATCTATGAGTAGGAGTCTATGACCTGTGGTGGTTTGAATGAAAATGGCCCCCATCAGCCCATGGGGAGTGGCATTATTAGGAGGTGTGGCCTTGTTGAAGTGGGTGTGGTCTTGTTGGAGTGGGCATGGCCTTGTTGGAGGAAGTGTATCACTGAGGTGTGGGCTTTGAGGTCTCAGATTCTCAAGCCATGCCCAATGTGGTAGTCTCATCCTGCTGCCTGCTAATCAAGATATAGAACTGTCAGCTACCCCTCCAGGATTATGTTTGCCTGCATGCTGCCTGCCATGTTTCCTACCATAATAATAATGGACTAAACCTCGGAACTGTAAGCCATCCTTGATTAAATGTTTTCTTTTATAGGAGTTACTGTGGTCATGGTATCTCTTCACAGCAATAGAAACCTAACTAAGGCACTACCCATATCCTGCCCCTTGAATAATACTATCTCTACTGCAAACCTAGTTGAGAGGTAGATGGTAATGTTAGGCTCCTTTGAGAAAATGTCTGCCAGTCTTCTGCAGGTCCTCATTTCTAAGTCCAGTGAGAACAACTAAGTAGTTTCCCTTGGGACTACTGATCCCTGGGAGGAGAGAGAACAGCAGATACCCACATTTGATACATGCACAAGTTTTATTTGGAATTCAGTACTTCCTGTGAAATAAAGGACACTGTATATTCCCTGGGAACTAATTGCTGGTCCAGTCTTGAAGAATTGCTCAAGTGGGGATTCTGAAAAAACATCCACAAAAAGTATCCCTTCCTGAACTCTCCTTTGCAAATAACCAACCCTGAGCCCCAAAGGGAAGGGCTGGCCCTAAAGTACCCATCAAGTCCAAGGTAGAGCCCAGGAGAGAGATCAGATCTACCAAGTCCTCTGCTTTCCAGGGAAAATAGGATTAAGAGTTGATGCAGAAAGAACATTTTCCAGAGCTCACAGTCAGGCTCCTGGATCCCATATATATGCATCAGGAGGCCCTAATGTCTCATTGCTGTTCTCAGAAGCCTATCAGGAAGGGAGAATGCTATATCTCCCTGCTATATCAGCCCCCTTTTTCTTTCCTTGGATAATAGGGTGAGGCAAGCAAGGTCAGTCAGGGTCATATTCTGTCATCAAATTTTGATCTGCTCTACCCATTATACTTTTCATTCATGTTTTTGAAAAACATAGCATTAACATGGTAGAATCGCAAGCTTCTCTTAATGCCTCCTTCTAATTTGCACTCAATGTGAGTGTCTCACTTTGGGGATTCTGTTCTTGTTCCATCTCTGTCCTCTAGCCAGTCCCTTCTTATTCCACCAGCCCAGTGCAAGTGGTTTTTGTAGCTTCATATCAGTCTTCTGATGTGTGGTCCCCTACTGAGAGTGCTGATGCGGCATGTTGGCCACCCTGGATCATTGGATACAGACCTAAGAAATGGGGAGCACCTAACTGTGCAGGAAAGGATGCAATGGTGAAGACCAGGAATCAGCTATGGGGTCAGAGGACCTGGGCAGCAGTCCTGATAACAGCTTGGTGGTTGTTGATAGCCCCTGATGGATCATCTGGGATGAGGACAATGGAGCAGGCACTTGACTATGCCACACCTCTTGTCCTTACAGTACTCATAGCCCAGAGAAAGAAAAGCATTCTTTTTTTTTTTTTTTTTTTTTTTAACAAATGGAAATGGCATCACCTTGCTGTCTGTCTAGCATTGGCTTGGGGCTTGGTGAAAGTTTGCCCCCAGAAAAGTAAACTTCTTGATGTGAAATTATCACTCTGTACAGTTACACGTTCCCTATGGAGATGCATCTTCATTAAGTCTCTTCATGCAATTTGGTGAGTCAGGTAAAAAGAAAGAAGACGAAGCAATCACCAGAACCTTCCAACAGATTGCTTGAACATAGAAGGTAAGTTTTTAGGGGCACATACTTCTTCCAGCCACACTCAAAGCTTTTGAATTCTACTCTAATTATATTCATTCTAATGTTATTGTTGTTTTTGAATATAGTTCTTAAAAAAAAAGAATAAAAACCCTACCTCATCTATCCTTACCCCCACCAACATTTGCCCAACCCCAAACAGTACAATCAGCAGTGAGAAGTGAGAATGGCCATTCTGAAGCAATGGTGTTTACACTTTACTATCAGCGGCATTTTATCCACTTATTCACCATACAAAAGAAAAGAAAAATGACGATGGACTTGAACCTAGTTAAAAATAGCTTTATATCTTGTTTCACATCCTGTCTATTGCCAACATCCTGTCACCTAATTGCACTCTCTCTTGGTCTCCATCCTAAAGTTGATATGACACCCACCTTTATATCTGCTGCACACATACATGTGTACATTATCAGCTAGGATCCCCAAATGAAGGACAGTGTGCAGTTACTTTTAGGCTGAGTTTGTTACCTCACTTAATATTATATATTCTAAATCCATCCATTTATTACAAATATAATTTTTTATCACAGCCAGATAATGTTCTACTTTGCATCTGTACCACATTTTTATTGTCCATTCATCTGCTCAAGGATGTGTAGGTTGGTTTCATTTCCCTATGATCATAAATTGAGTAGCATTAAACATAGGGATTCAAATATCCCTATGGTAGAATGTGGAGTTTGGGTATACACCTAAGAGAGAAATAGCTGGGTCACGTGGTAGTTCTATTTTTAACTTTTGAGAAACTTCCAAAGTGATTTCCACAGTGGCTGTATTAATTTGCACCCCCACCATCCTTGGATAAGAGTCTGTCTCTGTCCACGTCCTGTCCAGAATTTGTTGTCCCATTGGTTGATCAATGCCATTTGACTGGAATGAGGTAGTATCTCAAAGTAGTTTTAACTCACATTTCCCTGCTGGCCAAGGATGTTGACCACTTTAAATAGTTAGTGGTCATTTGCCTGTAACATTTATTTTAAAGCTATTTAATTCATTGGCCCATTTGATAATGGCAGCCTCATTTCCTTGGTATTTAACGTATACAATTCTTTATAAATTCTGGATGCTTGCCCCCTGTCTGAAGTGGGGCTGGTAAAGATTTCCTCCTGTTCTTCTGCAGACAGTTGCCTTCACTCTGCAGAAATGTTTTAATCTCATGTCCTCCCTTCTGTTGATTCCTGGGACCTGTTTATGTGCTGTTGCTCTTCTGTTCAGAAAGGTCTTACTTAGCTCAGTGTCATGAAGGATATTCTTGATGCTTTCCTCCAGCAGTTGGGGTATTTATGGTTTTAGATTATGGTTTGGGGTACATTTTAATTTGTTTCATGCAAGGTGCAAGACATGGATCTAATTTCATCCTTCTACAGGTGGGTGCCCAGTTTTGCTTACACCGTGTATTGAGTGGGTTATCTTTCTTTTTCCACTGTAAATTAGTTTTCCCAGATTATTTCTGGGTTCTCTACTCTATACCACTGATCTGTCTGTTTTGATGACCGTGCCTAGCTGCCTTTATCCCATTTTATAAAGCAACTTTTATCCTAAACCTCATCCTTCTGCCCCTGAACTTGGTCCTTCATCCTTTAGTTATGGCTTCCTTTGTGCCTTTCTAAAGAGAAATCAAGAATTACTTGAGAGCATCTACATATTGACAGGATGCAATTGCAGTCTGGAGATATTTTGGGAGAACTCTCTCCCTACCTACAGTAAGGGATAGAATTCTGAGATGACCCCCTGGTGAACCACGGCTTTGCAAATGTCTTGTATTTTCATATTGGTGGCAATTGTGACTGACTTCTAGTCAGTAAGGTGTGGCAAAGTTGAAGCAGTAGTCACTGTGATTGAATTATGACTATGTATGTTATGGGACTCTGTTGCATTCTGTTGCACTGTATAAGGCTCCATCAGAGAAGCCTTGTATGAACCTTGGGGATGTGATCTGCCATGGTCTCACAGCTCCAATATTCTTAGTAGGTGTGATGGGTGACACAATGCAATCAAAAAACAAAAACTGAGCAGCAGCTATTATAGGCTACTGATCATAGCATGTTGCTAGAGTTTACACTAGATACTATTACACTAGATACCTATAAAGCCCTCTCCATACAAGAAAAGAATACTTATGCTTTCATTCCACAAGCAAGCAAAAATAAAATTACAGGGATTGAAAATGCACTACTGTGAATCAATAACTGGCAGATCCAAGATCAGAACTCAAAGTTTGGTGTCTTTCTTCCTTTTACTCTCCTCTCTCCCTCTTCCTTTCTTTCTTTTTCTCACAGTCCATACACACTCTAGAAAGGCTTATCTCAGTTTGGAATTTCAGTGGTCCTGAAAAAGAACTCACACTAAGCACATATGGTGAGGCTGCCTACAACCCAAATGGCAGTTATACACTCTTCCTTCCAATGTTAAAGTTTCATCATAGATTCTCCTACTCAGGTCCAGTTGATTGCTAATAGAAATGGATGAGGTCATTAAAAATATTAGTGAGAAAAACATCACCACAGGTGATAGTGAGAAGCATGGAGAAGCCCGTTATAAGGTTTTTCTCTCTATCCACTTCTTGGGTTCAACAGTAGCTATCCACCTCCAATAATGTTTGCTTCTTGTGGAAGACACAGATACAGAGAAACCTACCCTTCTCCCCATAAACATTCCTTGGGTCCTTCTTTCCTATCTGTACCATGCACAGTGTGTAGGGGCAGACCATTACCTACTGTAAGTACTTGCAGAGTGCCTGTGATAAAAATCTCTCCTCTGCAACAATGCAGACACCACATAACTCAGAGATGCTTGTCAACCTGAAAATTGCACCACACCCCCAAGATGCCCTGCCCTTTTACCTGTGCTTTCGCAGAATGTGAGAACTATGGAGCTAGGCATATCTACCAAACTCTGCCACTGATTCCCAATTCCTTGCAAGACACTCTCCTGTCTGTCTTCCTGCTTGCCTCTAACTTGCCATCTCCCCTCTCACGTCTGCCTCTTTCAAAAATAAATGGTCTTTCCAGTATATAATCTACCCCATACCTAGCTGAGGGACACCATTCAGACACAGTCCTGCCCAGTGGGATTGACATGCCTGGCCACCTGCCCTCTCCCACCTCCAGTTATGGATTCACTTTGATGCTGATCCTGAGGTTATGGTAAAGATGAAGCAGGTGTTGAAAGCTCTGAGGCAAATTTGAATGTAGGAGTGATTTCCTTACATATTTTGTAAAATGAGATGATTCCATGCAAGTTGAAAATTCCATTGTGTGTATCCCGTGTGTGTGTGTGTGTGTGTGTGTGTGTGTGTGTGTGTGTGTGTGTGTGTAAGCATTGGAAGGTGTCATGGACAGAGAAGAAAAATGAACTAACAGGAAATCAAAAAAGGAGAAAGAGAAGGGAGGAGAGAGGAAGAGGCTGGTGGGCACTGAAACTCAACCATGACTTGCTCAAGCCACTGAAGGAAGGAAAACTGCTGAATCAGGTCATTCATTATCCTCCCTCTGCACTTCAAACGAATGGTAATTGCTGGTTTAGCTAACAAGTTGGGCCTTAATTACAGGCCATTAGGCACCATTAATAAAGAAAACCAATTCCACTAGAATCCGAGTCCCCTTCTCAGAGTCTCAGTCCCTGGAAAGAGTCTACAGGCATTTAAGTCTCAAACTCGAAATCCTCCAACAATAGAATGAAGCTCTTTCTTATATGCCAAGCTTGGCCATGATCTTCTGGGAAGCATCCCAAGTACCTGTGCCCTGCCCTATGCCTGGACTCTGACTCAACAAGAGTGTACTTATGGACAGCGACCCCAAGTGGCCAGTCTGCTTATCTGCCCCTCCATGTAGCATCTAAGGTGCTTGCAAGGGACATGCCCCCTCCTCCTCCTTCTCACTTTTCATGCTGGGCTTCAGTATGCCAGATAGATGCTCTGTCACTGATCTGTGCCCACAGTCATAGAGAATGATTTCTTTAGGTCACTTTGGTGATCACAGTAATTATTACTTCTTTCATATCCTGAATCCCTAATACACATCCTTCAATTCACTTTGTTATCTAAACTGATCTTAGCAATATGCTGTCATAAACATCTTGGCCTGTTTGGATGGTAGGAAAACTAAGGCCTAAGGAGGCTCGCTAACTTGATCATAGTCACACAGGAAAGCTGGAAGTGACAGAGAGACAAGACTGAAATCTGGAGCTCAAACTCTTTGCAGAAGAAAAACAGATTAAATAAAGCAGTGAGTTCTCCATTTTGCATTGATACTATGAGTTACTGTTTGTTAGTAGTGCTTGTTTTAACACTAGTTTTGTGTTTCTGAAGATGAACAGTAGTGACTCAGTAGCTGCTGTTTTGTCACTGTTAAGTGATGTGTCAATCACATTGGCTCAGAATGAAAGGAGCGGCAGTCTTCGGCATCGATGAGGACACGGTGCACCTGGAACTCTCATGCATTGCTCTTGGAAGTACAAATTGGCATAGCTGCTCTGGAAAAGTGTTTGGCAGCTTTTACAAAATTAAAAATCCACCCATCATATAAACCAGAAATTCTACTCAGAGGTTTATTTAACAAAAAATTAAATCATATGTTCATGTGAAGATTTCTCCATGAGCACACTTTTTAACTAATAGTATTCAAAACCTGGTGGCCGAGTTCACCTATGCAATGTCTCCCATAGACTCATATGTCTGAACACCTCCAGCACACATGGGGGCGCTGTTTGGGAAGGTTGTATAACCTTCAATGCATGGAGTGGAGCCTTGTGGGATGAAGTGGGTCACTTGGGCTTGGCCTTGAGGCTTATTACCTCTGCTTCACTTCCTACTCACCCCTAGCTTCCTAAGCACTGATAGGATTTGATAAGCTTGTCCTGTTGTCCCTGCTACAGTGTCTGACCTGCTATGATAGAATGAATTTCCCTGGAACTGCTAAGTCCAAATAAAATCTTTTGTCCTGAAAGTTGCTTTTGTCAGATTGTCTTATCACAGAAACAAGAAAGGAACCAAAACCCATTGTTTATGAGCAACCCAAGTGACTATGAACAGGTAACTGGTGAAAAAGGAAACTATGGATGTTTATATAATATGTTTTGAAATAGTTTTGTTTGTATAGATGTGTTTGTGTATGTGTCACTATGGACATGTGTACATGGACACTTGCACAGGCCAGAAGATGTCATCATATCCCCTAGACACCCAGTTAAAGCAGCTGTGATCCATCTGACATGGGTACTAGGAACTGAGCTCAGATCCTCTGCATGAGCAGCACCGTCCAGCAAACACTGCTGGGCAGGCAATCTACATACAAACCCACATACAATGCACCATCAATATGACATCAATACTTGAATTAGGGGACAAGGGGGACAGCTTAAGGAAGAGGGTGTATTTTGAGTCACCATTTCAGTTCATCATGTAAGGGTAGGTGTTGGGGGATAGAACAGATTACATCATTAAGACAAAAGGAAGAGAGAGTGGAGGGAGGGAGAGGGAGATAGAGGGGGAGAAAGAGGGAGAGGGGTCCACTGGCCTCTTTTTGCTCCATCTGGACCCTCACCTAATGCAAGGTCCTACCACATTCAGGACTGTAGTTGACAGTCTCTGTGAACACCAGTGTAGACACAGATGCTGCTTTCACTGATTTCCTCTCAACCATTTTATCTCTGTGATTTAATGAAAAACTGCGAGAATGTGCAGCTAATAAAGCCCATGCCTGGGATCTGGATTCCATCATTATGGAAAGCTAGAGATTGGATATGATATCTGGTGGACCTCTGTCCCATGGACCCACTGGCTTGACTCGGGTTGTTGTAGCTTTCACATACCTCTGAAGAAGGTCACATTATAATGGGAGGCTATATTTGACTTTCTCAGAACAAAGTACAACATTCAGGAGGGAGAATTGGTAGAAATGGGGTGGGGAGTGATGCAAATGCTCAGAGTTTGGTTGTCCAGGGGAATCACCTATTAACAAAATTTCAGTCTATGATCACTGTGATGCTCACAGAAGTTCACAGAGCTGCTTTTTGGTTCTTCTCAAACCAAGGACTCACCTCCTAAAGTCTGCAGAGCAATCCTCACAGAGTGCTTAATATGGATGGGATGTTCATCAGTAATGGGAAAGGCATGTACTACACAGGAAAATTTTGCAAACTGAAAAGGGTTGAAATAACAACAGCATATGAGGTGAGACAGGCAGGCAGGCAGGCAGACAGACAGACAGACAGACTCTCTCTCTCACACACACACACACACACACACACACACACACACTGCATTTTAGAAAGCGGAGAAGGAAGGCATCTGGAGAGGGAGATGATCAGAACATCTACCTGTGGTTTAGAAGGAGGAAGTAATCTGGATAGCAGACAGGAAAATGAGAAACACTCCAGGGCTAACCCATACCCCCAGTATAGTGTCCTGGGGCCTAAGGGAAAGAGTACAATTAATACTTGGGTCTGACCCAAGTGCTGAAACTCAGTACTTGCATGGCCTTGGCAACTTCTGTGAGAGGTTAAGTTAAAGAATGTTGGATGAGCTAATGTCCATCACAGATGGTGCTCTCTCCCCAGCTAAACACAACCAATGTGCTGTGTAAGTTACTTGTCTTTTTTTCTGTGACCAAATGTCTCACAATAGTAACCAAGGGAAAGAATGGCTTGTTTTGGCTCATGCTTTAAGGGTATAGTTCATCATTGTAGAAAGGCACAGTGGTGGGAAGATGAGGCGGCTGGGTATCATTGCATCTGCAGTGAGGAGGCAGAGAGAGATGAACTGGTTCTCAACTCACTTTCTTTTATGTTCCTTTGTACTTTAGTCTAGAACTGAAGCCCACAGGCTACTGCTGTCACACATACAGCATTCTCAACAAGGTCAGATTATAGTTAGCCATTCTTGTCTTTTTGTAACCTGGAAACCATGGATCGGGTGCACAGCAACTTGACAGATGTGTGGTGCTATTGACTATTTAGAGGTGAGGAAACCAAGGCTTGGAGAGAGTGGGTAAAGGCTACAGGGTAGCCAAGCTGGGGCTCTGACTTCTCTCAAATTCCCCCAGAATGTGAAAGCAGGGTTTTAGGATAACCAGAGACTTGTCCATAGTCAAGAATTCAGTGGTAGAACAGACAACACTAACATTAAAAGGGGGGATTCATGGGACTCCCACCCATAGACAAAGAACCATACACTGTTAGGGGAAGCTAAAAGCAGGAGAAATAGTTCTCCCCAGAAAGGAGCACAGCAGTTGGCTACTCAATACCAAATGGTCAGCCCTGAAAACATAAACATTCAAGTAACAATAAATGGGCTGAGCAGGTTGTGTTTACATGTTTCGGGACATGTATATGGAACAATAACAACTAAAGAAAAGCAGGCCGTGGTTTTGAGAAGGAACGGTGCAAAGTGAGAGACTGAGGGAGGAAAAGGAAGTGGGAAGTGGATATAATGTAAGAAAACCCACTTTTAAAGAATTCAATGGCAGGACCTAGGTTCAGCCCTTCAGGCTAGGGCCCCAGGAGTTTCAAATACATAACTCAACCATGCATATAGAGACCTGTAAGTGTGCAGCAAAAAGCCTTCTCATACTTGAATTTCCGTAACAACAGCTCTGGCCACTGAAGTCCCAGGGAGCTGAATCCAAGCAGGCAAAGAAAAATACCAAATTGTCTTTCTAACAATAGGTGTGGGCTGAGGGCTGGTTAAATCCATTCCCTTTGAAGCCTGGGTAATGGGCTCTGGTTCAATTTCTCTGATAGGACAAACATCTTTGAAGCTCCTCTATGCTGAATTTAATGAGCCTGATTGTCATCTTCCAGGAGAGAGTGGGGGAGGGGGGCTCTGTGCACTAGGGGTGGATGGAAGCACTCATCGATCCTGATGTCACACCAGGCAAGCGGTTGGAGAACCAGAGCAGGATGTGAAATCAATCTAACCATCTATTTATAGAGCAGGCAGTGCCTTTGTCATGGTGATCTGACCAGAGAAGGAATGGCAACATCTGCAGCATATGACTCCCACAAATTAAAACCCATGTCCTGGCATCATGGGAAAGGAAACTCATTTCTCTTCCAAAAATACCATATAAATGACTTCCCTTCCCCCTGTCATTCTCATCTGTAATCCCCAATCTACCTCTTGCTCTGTCCCTCCATTATGATTGCCCTCCTCTCACCCTTTATCATCTCTTATTCACTAAGCATTTAGACATTGTATAAAACACCATGAAGAATTTAGAGAAAGCAAGGCAAGAACTCTGCCTTGAACCATTGAGTGCTCTTTCCACTGTCCACAGAGCATCTTAGGGACAAATGTAAGAATGCTAACGAATGCTGAACTGAATATTCCAGAACTAGAACCCTGAGACCAAGTCTGAAGATTTGTAAAAATGAGTAACACCTATTACACATGTGTTATGGCTTGAATTTAAAGTATTGTCCCCAAGAGGTTCATGGGCTGTAGAGCTTAGGCCTCGGCTGATGGCAGTATTTTCAGAGGTTTGAAGAACTTTAGGAGGTGACTGGAGGAAGGTCACTGGGGACAAATCTTTCAGGGTGTTTTGTTCCTGGCTGGCCCTTCCTATCTTTCTCTACTCTTCCTATCTGCCAGAAGATCAAGTAACCCTTCTGCAATACAATCATAACTGCCAGGAATATAGGCCAAATCCTCTGAAACTGTGAGCCAATTTCTCCCCACTTCAGATGTTCCACAGGCATTCTGGCCACAGCTGTGCAAATATAACAAAACAACATGCCATGGGATGATCCAATTATTAAACAAAAATATATATTCATATTAAGAGAGGCAAGGACCTAGCTTCATAAAGACCTGCACCAATGTAAGATACAGTTCATTTCATATATGCAAAGCATTATGTAAAGCTAGCTGACTTCCCTACCTTCCTCACTTCTTCATTCTTGGCTCATAAATCCTTACATTGCATCAGGATACAAGAAAAATATGAAGAAGTCATTCTGTCAAAATTGTAAAATATACAGGAGGGAATGAAAACCACTATAAATTGTAGCAATAAAGCAAACTAAAGAAACATTTTTCCTTAACTTATATTGTTTAAAATTAACTTCCTGTCTAAAACCAAAATTACAGTGATATATTATACTCAAGGAAAGGTAAATTTATATAGCAATGCTGTAAAAGACAGGGTAGATGAATTAAATATGGGGTACTCATATTCTCACAGCAGGGGATAGAGAGATGGCCCAGCAGTTAAGATCATGTACTGCTCTTGGTGGGGATTCAAGTTCAATTTTTAGTACCTACATCAGGTGGGTCACTATTGCCTGTAACTACAACTCCAGAGGGTTTGAATGTCAGTAATCCTCTTCTAGAACTAATAGAAAATATGTTTCAGTGTATATGCCCATCTATGGCTAACACACACACAATACATACATACATACATACATACATACAGTTTAAAATTGATTTTAAAATCATTAAAAATATGTCATACATGGAGTGGTACTAAACTATTTTAAATCATATGGTAATAAGTTGATATATTAAACAACATGTTAATAACTTAAAAACTAAAGCTGAGACATATCTACCAAGACAAGTATGGAGATAAGATAGAATTAAAAAATCAAATTCAAAGGAAGTCAGAAAAAGAAGGGATAAAGAAAAAACAGTGAAGAAACTACAAACATGTAGCATGGAGATACACATACAACCATGCCAATAATATCCAATTATGAAGCTACACTATATTTCTATATTAATCTTCTCCACACACAGCGCACACCCACCCATGTATACACAAGAAACAGCTCCTAGCATTCACTAGAGCCTAGCAAGCTCTCCTTTTAGGGCTCTGGCCTGTGTGAGGGTCGACTGAATATTGGTTATGGATGGGTGGTCCAGGATACCTGGTGGGGAAGAGATTCCAGAGCACTATCAGGATGCATGGCTGTGCAAGCAAGTCACCCAAAGTCATCTCAGCTAAGGAACCTCCAAGACAACAGTATCTTTGATCAAACAATTTTCTAAACATACATTTACCTTGATAATCAGTTCATTTTGATAAGTATTGTGGTGTCTTAATATGCCTCCCTAATATTCCATAAGCATCACTTCCAACAAAACTTGGATTGTTGTTTGGGATACTTAGAACTTACATACTTATTATTTGTGTAGCCCCCTTCACCTTATTCCCCACATCCCCTACTTCTTCTAGTTGCCTAGTGTGCCACTAAAAGCACCCTCAGACTATCATTTCCTCTCTTTCTGGAGCATATATGAGAGAGGCTCATGGCAGATGACTTCTCTCTCTCTCACCGTGTTAGCAGAGAGGCCCAGGATGTGGACTTGATGTGAGTTCAGCCAGAACCAGAACTAGGAGTTGTGCTTCCCTTCAAATGACAGTGTCTGCCATGGGTATCTGCTATAAATCAGGAACTGAAAGGGTCTACGGTCTCTAAATCCTCACCCAGAAACCAGCTTTGCTCTTACTGTCAATCCTGTCCATCAGAGAAGTAATAGACAGAAACCAACCAGTCCAAAAGGAGTCTCTACTTCTTAATGAGGAAAATGGTAAAGAATCTCTCTCTCTCTCTCTCTCTCTCTCTCTCTCTCTCTCTCTCTCTCTCTCTCTCTCTGTGTGTGTGTGTGTGTGTGTGTGTGATTATTCTTGATTTTTCTTGTGTGTGGATATGTGTGCCTGCACAGGTCAATAGTAGACATCAAGTTCTTCACTCTATAACTCTGCATATTTTACTCTTACTGAGCCCAGAGTTTGAAAGGATTAGGAAGTGTGGCCTTGCTGAAGGAAGTGTGTCACCAGAGGTGGTCTTTGAGCTTTCAGAAGCCCATGAAAGACCCAGAGTCTCTCTCTTCCTGCTGCCTTCAGATCTGGATGTAGAACTCTCAACTACCAAGTCAGCCTGTAGGCCACCATGATCCCTGTTATGAGAATAATGGGGTAAACTTCTGAAACTGTCAAGCAAGCACCAATTAAATGCTTTCTTTTATAAGATTTTCTATGGTTGGCCCAGTATGGTGGCTCATGCTTGGGAGGCAGAAGCAGGTGAATCTCTGTGAGTTTGAGGACAGTCTTGTCTACAGAGTGAGTTTCAGGACAGCCTGGGCTGTTACAAAGAGAAACCCTGTCTCAAAAAAACCCTAAATATTATTAATAATAAACTAAACAAATAAAAGAATTACTATGGTGTCTCTTCATAACAATAGAATACTGACTAAGACCAATGGCTTGGCCCTGTGGCATATGTTATATAAATGTCTGATAATTACATATGCTTGATTACATACATAGGCATATGTGCCATAAGATAAACTTCAGAAGGCTTATTCATCAGATGATAACTTGGTGGGTGACATAGTCAATACCCTTGTTTGCTTGTGTGCGGGGGAAGCGGGGGCTGTATTTCAAGGTTAGTGCAGGAGCTGAGGGACTTGCACATGTGAGATAAACTCACCACCACTGGGCAAGCCCAGCCCTTGTACCTGTTTTAAGGTATGCATGCTCCCAAACTTTCCTGAATTGCAAAATCAACTTCAACTCCCTGCACCATGGCAGGCACCTCACTGACAAAACCTAAATATAATATCTGGGGTTGTTTGTGAATAAAAGGAGTCCTGTTATTGATGAGGAAGTCTCTGTGTTCCCTTCTGATAAGAAGTGTTGCACCCCCAGAATTCAGTTTGGTGACTGCAGAGAATATAAAGTGGGAAAGGAAACTTCAAGGGAAGCAAGACCGTTATGTCACAAATAACACAGAGCACACAGGAAACAGAGCACACTTCTGCATCTGGAGACTTAGCAGGCTGGCTCTGCCATTGCTCTGGAAATAAGTGATAGGTCCAAAGACCAAAAGGCTATTTTAAATGTGGCAGGTGATAGAAGCTGCGCTCTCCCTGATGGATCTGGAGGAAGGAAGCAGCAAAGTGGAGTGCCAGAAGGAAAGGCTGGAGAGTGACAAGAAGAGGGAATTTCAGAGTTGCCAGGGCCAAACAGATCACTGGCTCTTTATGTCCTTTCCTTGAAATGCTAAGGAATTGGCTCTACCCTGCCACCAATACAGCAGCATCGGAACTGACCACAGGGCAAGGTGGGGTACCAGTGGGAAACCCTGCTGTTTGCATGTGTTGTCATTCATGATCAGAATAATGTGAGCTAAGATGGTATGCAAATTCCCAACACTCTGGGATGGCTTTCATACCCCAGAAGATTCTCACTGTCTCTGTGGCCACACTTATACTCTGGGTATTCAGACACCTAGTATCTCAGATGCCCAAATTTCTGAACTGGGTTCACTACTTAGCCTCTGTTATCTTCAAGCCCCAGCTTAATCACACAAGTCTACCCTCCACTGACCTCTCCACAGGGCTCCACCAGTCTGCACCAGCCCACAGGAATAAAGTTTCATTGACTGCCACGTATGTGCTGGAAGGCTTGGATCTGGACTTTCACTAAAGGTCCAAACCCACACATCAAATTGCACATAGCAAACATACCCATTTTGGCTGTCCACAGTGTTTCAAACTCAGAATTTCCAAAACTGAACTCCATGTCCCATGAACTTCCTTCCCATGAATGAATCTTCTCCTATTTCAATTACCCCTGTCTGTGTAGTCATGGATCCAGAAAAAAGAATGAACAAAAAAGGAGACCCATTCTCAAATGTTTGCTCTCTTTTATGACCCAAAGCTTAATGCATCAGCAGAAAACAATGAGATATATGGAATAAAACCAGAAGAATATCTTATATGTCAAAGACATATTATGTGGGTTTTTACAATGGGATGAGTTTAGGAGACTGGGGACACAGCTCAATGGTGAAGTACTTGCCTAGCATGGGTTCAGTTCCTAGCACTGAGGGGAAATGGGGGTAAACTTTACAGAACTATTACAATTGCAGAGGATGGTCAATAAGATCGAAGATAGGTAAATAGAAACTGTCAAATTTGAACTGGGTGGAGAGAGGAAGATGAAGAAAGGGGAGGAGAAGGGAAGGAAGGGAACGGGAGGGGGAACAGACAGAACCATAGCCATAGACAGTATTGTTTCTAGTTGTGTTTCCCTGAGGAAGTGAAGACCCACAATGTCAGTCTTCATCCAGAACACAATAAGTTCCCATGTTTCCATGCTTGCTCCTGGGTTTGTCTTGTGCAACCCTTCTGTCTTATACTGGGACACTGTCATACAGGCATTTTTTTCCATCACCAGTCCTGATGTCCTGAGTTCTTCATAAGGGGCTCCCCCTTATGAAATACATTAGCCTAGCTTCTACATTCTTGTTCTATATGGGAGGTAGCATTGCAATCAAGAAATTCCCACACATTTTACCTGCTATATCTTAGTTGGCTATTTTAAAGGTCTGCACTGAACAAGTAAAATTGCTGAGCTCTGTCAAGAGATCTTAGGACTGGCTGAATTCAAAGCCACTGGGATTTTTGCGCAACTATGTTGATTCTAATTACAAGTTGTCAAACTCTGAAGCCTTGAACACCTTTCTTTAGGTAAATTATATTTAAGAGGAATTGCTTCTCATTAGATTTGGGAGGGTCCGCTCTATGTCAAAGGCCTTTACTCCTTCCTCCTCCTGGTGCCTTCTGGGAGTTTTAAGAAGCTATGTGGAGGAGGTCTTTGTCATTAACTGTGAAATGGCCATGCCTTTGTTCTTCAGCTCTACTGAAATCATGTTGTATGCATCCCCTTCTGATCATGAAGGCAATTAATTCAATTATTTTTATCTTTCCCCAATCATTCTGAGAAACCTGGAAGGAAACCAGTGTACATTACAGACCTAGGTCTGGAAAGAAATAGGAATTGTTATTATCTAGTTTTCCCATTATCAAGGTTATTCTCTAGCTACTTCCAGGTTTGTGACTTCTCAGTGGGTCCACTTGTCTATGTGCTCAGGTAGAAAGGCCATCTCCAGGAAAGAGAATCTCATCACAGATGAGCCAGATGCATGGGCAGGGTCATGAAGCATCTGCCAGCTACAGAAGCAGGGTCTCTTGGAAAGACCTCAGCCTGTGGCCAGACAGATGCACCTGCCATTCAGCACAAGGCTTTGAAACTCCTGAGTTAACAAAAAAAATCACTTCAGGGATTATGATGTCTAATCCTGCTTACCAACTTAACTGCATCTAGACTCAACTTCAATCCAAGCTCTGAACATCTCCTAGGAGGGATTTTCTTAATCATATTATTTGAAGCAGGAAGACCTACCTTAAACTTGGACCATACCTTCTACCTTAAACTTGGACCATACCTTCTGGTAGTATCTGTGGAAAGGAAACTTTGCTTTTTGCTTAGTTGCTCATGCTCACCATACTACCCAGACTGCATCCTGCAAATCAGTCTAGTAAGTCTGACTTTAATATATATTCATTCTACAAGTTCCATTCCTTTAATGAACGCTGACTAGTACAGGGATGATGCCAAGGTATGTCTAATAATTATGAGAGAGTACCTGAAGTCATAGCATTTATCTGCAAAATGTTCCAAGAGAACTTCACATGACAGCCATGTGGTATCTCTTTGCCATCTTAGCTGTCACAGAGTCAGTCCAGTTGATATTCTCTTTGTATTTGCTTTTATGTCCCTATAATTAATCACCAAGAACCACAGCCTCCAAAAAAAAAATCAGTGTATAGAGAGCACTCAGAATTAAGTGTTCCAGAGGAATCATTCATTCTATACCCTAACCCTGCCAGAAGGAATGGTATGCATATAGTTTACATTTTGACAGTTAAACCATGTAAATTGTAACATACTCAAATCTGTCTCATTTTGTCTGTTGACAATCTCTGTTGAGTCACCTCAAGTGAAACCAAGATACTCTACTTAAACATGGCCACCTTGCCTAAGGGAGATACAAACACAATGTCTGTGAGGACTTTTGAGAGTAATGACATAACTGAATGACATAACCAGGTGATGTCACTCTGAACTAGTAACATACCAGGAGGCGTGTAAAACTCACTAACCCCATCTCCCAGTATACTCATGGAATAGTCTGAGCCATACTTCTCATGTCCCTAGGAATGGTGAACAGTGAGCAAACACAGGACACATGGCAGTGAAGGCAGAGAGAAACCATGAAGGAACATTTGGGTATTGAGTCTCAGTTTCCTTCCCCCACTTTCAATTTTTGCTCAGCTGGTTAGACTTTTAAAGAAATACTGCTTGAATGTGTAAATAAACAGAATATACTAACTTTTCTAATTCTGAAGGACATCCTACAACTCAAACCACGAAGTTTTCACATGACTACTGAACTTGAAGATGTCAGAAAAACTGGAAGTCTACATGCAACCAGTTGCCATCTTCAAGAAGCTAGATGTGTCAGATCATTTAATAACATTTCACAAAATGATTAGGAAATGCCAAGTAGTAGGGGAGTGTTGAAATCATATCATAGTGTTCTGTGAAAAAGATCAGAAAAAAAAAGAAAGAAAGGAAGGAAAAGAAAAGCAAAAAGTTAACTCATAAACTTTCTTAGCTCACAGAGAAACAGAGTCTATGAAAGAAATATGTACATATCTATATTTATTTACACATAGGTGAAGGCCTTTATTACCTGATATGATATTATGCAAATGGATTGGTTCTCACAGGCTGCATACCCAGGAAAAGCATCAGAGGCATCCAAAAAGAGCACTAGAAGCTAGTGGTATATATGCTAGCATGGCTATAGATAGCTCAGAACCAAGAGCTTGAGAACACAAACTAAAGCAAAGGCCATACCACCTCAACTCAAGCAGTCTGTTTTGATTCTTTCTACCTTGTTTTTATGTTCTGTTCAAGTCCTCAAAGAGCTGGATGATCCCAACTCACACTGGGGTGGGCAGTTAAGCTATTTGATTTGGTCTACTGAGTCACATATGATGGGGGATCTCCTTTTGTATACATGTTTCTCTTATTGGGTTGATGAATAAAACACTGACAATAGAGGCAGGAAGATAGGTGGGACTAAGAGACAAGGAGAATTTTGGGAAAGGTGGGCAGAGGGAGAGCAAGAGAGATTCCATGTAGCCAAGGAAGGAGTAACAGGTCCAGACTTTTCTCCAGGAAGATAAGACCACATGGAAATACTTAGATTAATAGAAATTGGTTAATTAAGAGAGAGCTAGCCAGTAAGAAGCCCTAGCCATTGGCCAAGAGTTTTAGAAATTAATAGATGCCTCTGTGTGTTTCTTTGGGGCTAACTGGCTGCGGACTAGGCTGGACAAGAAAACTCCAGCAATACACATGTTCACATGCAAGTCCCTAACAGACACAACTAGAAAACAGGCTTAATCAGCTCCCTGGGCACCTGTTGATACAATCTCACTGACACTTCAAATTATGAGCATAGAAACACTGAGGAACAATAGTCATAAAACATCTATTTTGCAGCTATCAGCTATCAGTTGAATCGTTGACTCAAGCAAACATCTCTATTAATGGATGTTAAAATTGTTGCCAAAAAAAAAAACTGTTGGGAAGTATAGTAACTATGACCTCAAAAAACAAAAACAACAAAAAAAAAAACCTATATCAACTACTAAGTAGAAAAGGGACATTGTATCTCTAGAATGGAGTTACTAAATGATTTCTATTCAATACAAATGGGCAGATTTGGTATTGTTATCAGTGAACCAAATGATGATGATGTACCATTTATCTTATTATAAAATGTGAACAACCCTATCTATGTATAATATTGTTCCAAAATACCATGCAGAAAATAGATTTTAGATACCCATAACTATGTATACAAAATTACATAGAATCTAAGCATTCTAATTCCATTTAGCATATACTAAATCTGTCTTTACAGTTTTATTTTCATTTCTTTAAATTATCTATGATCATCTGTCATCTAGAAATATAAAATGAAAAATTGCAGGAAAAATGATTCATACATTTTAAATTGTGTGACATTTTTAATAGAAGGATAACACTTCATGCCTCCCCACTCCATCCTGCTGGGGTATGAATCATCCTACAACCAGTGTATCTGCATTGTATATGCTACCCTCCTGTGTCACTTATTAGCTATGTTGACTATCACACTGCTACAGTAGCTCAGTTTTTAATGTTCAAATGGCACTCATTTTACTTAAAACTGTCTTCAAAATTCAAGGGTAGCAATATAGGCAATTTTATTATAATATATTGTTATAATTTTCATGTTATTAGTTATTATTGCTAATCTTTTACTATGCCTAGTTCATGAATTTAACTTTATTTTAGATGTGCACATTTCGTAGAAACAGTATATTTATAGTATTGACTCTATTTGTGGTTTCCACTGGAAATATTCACCATGGTTAGGGATGTAGAAGGTGACAATACTTGAGAGATAGCAAAGATCTATTAATAAAATGGGGTGTACAGAATTTGCTTGAGATTTGGGTCAAGTTGTGTATCTAGAATGTTTTCATGCAGGACCTTACAACCTAAGATCATGTATCATTTATTTACTTGTATATTGCAATAATCCCAAAAAAATGGTTTACCTCTTGTGGACATCTGTGGTCTCTTGTAGACAAATCAGTTAGTTATCCTTGCCATTTTCATGTCTCTTGCTTATGTTATTTTATTTTGATTATTCACATGAGTTCTGGCACACAAATTCCCCTTTATTTTTAAATTGTGCCTTAAATTATACCTTTCTTACTTTTTTAGTGTCTTCTACACATGCTCACCCTTGCTCTTCCACATGTCACAGGATTAAACTCGATAATTCAGTTCACAGCCCATTTTTTTTCCTAAAGTGAGGCAACACAAAGACCTAATCAGACCATCTAGTCCTATAGCAGCTATTCTTTGTAAGCAATTGGCCTCTGGGATCAAGGAGTTTCATGAGACAGATCTTGTTTTGTGGGTTGCTCTCCAGTTTGGAGAGGATTTGGTGCTTAAAGGTGGTAGTAGGTTCTGTTTTAACAAAACTCAGTACTATGTCTCACTAAAGCATCTATGAACTGTAAGACACTATATTCACGAAGCTTCAGTCAAAAGCAGCCAGACTCTGAGAAGATGTTTCATGGCCGCATCTGCATGTGACCTCTGTGCAGCAGGGTATTGAAAAATCAGAACACCAGAATTCTGCAAGGCTTCCAAGGGAGCTGCACCAACTTGAACACGAGAGAGGCTGTAAGCAAAAAAGACCTGTGGACCTGCAGCCTTGTGTTAATGATGAATGAGGGCCAGAGAACTTTCTAGTACCAAAGCACAGAAGATGCAGCTTCATCTGGTCACAGTCAGAGAGCCCTGAGCCACCATGGTATCAGTACATGTCCACTATATCCAACATGAAGGATTCAAACCACACCAACCCACATGCAGATAATCTCAGTGATCCTGCCCTCCCCACCTACAGACTAGAAAATTAATAAAGGATCCTGTAGTTAATTCCAGGCCCTAGTGCTTGAGTGGTTTCCTTTTCCCCACTGCAACTCCCAGATACAGAGATGAGGCAAGTTGCTGAGCTGTTGTATTCTGCAACAGGTAATCTTTCAGCTTGATGGAAATTAGGGTCACCTAGGAGACACACTTTTGGGTGTATTTGGGGACATTTCCATATAGGTGGAAGCGAGGTATGAATACCAGCCCTGAATGTGAGTAACAGCATTCCTTGCACTTTGGGTGCAGATTGAATGGAAAGAGCATAGTGAGTTGAGCACCCGAATTCATCTCTCTACTGCCTGACTGTGTATGAATTGTGATGGCCAGCTGCCTTACTCTTAAGAGCGTGTCTTCCACCTCAATGAACCCAAACAAGATATTCCTCTCCAAGCATGCCAATGGTTTAATCTAATCTAAACAACCCCTCAGTAGGTGATTCTAGAGATTTACCTCCTAGGTGAGTCTAAACTGTCCCTATCAAGTTGATAAGCCACCCTTTCACAGACTCTTCTGCCTTCAGAAATGGAATATTTCTTAACTATTTTAAAAACAACCTGATTGGGCTTGCAAAGGGAGATTTAGGTCATGTATAAACAGAACTGTTTAATGATGACAGACATGTGTGGGGCCAGTGTCACTGGAGTTCACTTTCCTCATGCTCCAGGGTATAATCATTCTCAGGAATGCTGAAGGCCACTCTCATCATGGCAACAGGAATCACAGCTAGTAATCAACACAGAGTTTGACATGCCCTCAAATAGAAGATCTGCAGCTTTAATTTGGGAACTGAGCTAATTGGTGGAATTCACTGGAAGGCTTTGGAGACCTTTGCTAGTGGAGTTCTGTTTCAGTAATGCAATGGCTGTGCCTCATCTAGGCATTTGTGCAGCTCTCTGTGGTTTATGCTCTACCCATGTCTTTGAATAACTTTAGAGCAACTTTCCCTTGCCCAGAGAATCTTCTAGAATAGTCTCTTTAGATCAGTTCTGAAAAGTCTTGTGTTTCAGAATCCAAAGGGTCCCTGATGATATCATTTGTTATGTAAGTTCACCTTGGCTACTCTGGCTCAAGTAGCTACCACAGACATGCAATGTCCTTGAGTTTAAAATCCAAGAGTGATGAGAGAATTAACATAGCCTAGAAGATGGGATATTTGTAATGCCTTTCTTCTACTTATCCATTTACTTTCTCCTATTAACAATATTTATTTACCTTTTAAAATGTAGGGGCTAGAGAGATGGGTCAGCCATTAAGAGTGCATGATGCTCTAGGATCAGCATTTAATTTCCATTATCAACATCAGGCAAATCACAATTGCATGC